>NC_059354.1:35577500-35927500 GCF_019703515.2 Myxocyprinus asiaticus
ACTGCAGGACATGGCAGCAGGTACTGCCCATGCACTGCTACACTCTCACCTACATGTGATTGTGGTTAACGAAAATAAACTTTATAAAAATTCAAATCGTAAAATAATCTTACCAGTCTGTCCAGTTGCTGATAATCAGAATTTATCTGAGGCAGATCTAAGTCCTGAGAAAAATAGCACATACATTGCCTTTGTATGCTTTTGAAAGTCCTTTTATTCTGGTAATTCCTGTTATATTTATTTTTTAATGGAATAACCATTTCAAAAATGTGTTTGAGTGTCATTTCAGGAAGTATTTCTATAAAAGAGGCACACCAGACTTTCAGAAATATTGTCAAGTTCAGGCACTTTTTAAAACGATTATTTAAGAAAACTAACAGGGTGCCTAACAGGATGAAAATAAAGACCTAACGTTACATTTACATCTGCATTTAAACCAGTTCTCCATCTCAACCCACAAGTGAGGAAAATAAGCAATTTATCATACAAAAGCTAATCATATCTGCCAATAAGGACATTATGAAGTTAGCAATTGCTCAGCGAGATATTAAGAGTTAGTTTACATGGGGGTGTCAACTTAATTGATAACTTTGTTAATTTTAACATTTTCTTAACCATCTTTTGACATTTTGATATTACCAATTTCTGTAATTTTATCAAACATGGCTGGAATGTTTTATTTATTATTTTATTTTTTTTTTTTTATTGTATTTATTTATCACACATTATACATTTGCACATATACAGTGAAATTCTTTTTTTCACATATCTCAGCTAAGCTGGGGTCAGAGTGCAGGGTCAGCCATGATACGGTGCCCCTGGAGCAGATAGGGTCAAGGGCCTTGCTCAAGGGCCCAACATTGGCATCTTGGCAGTACTGGGGCTTGAACCCCTGTAACTCAGAGCCTTAACCGCTGAGCCACCGCTGCCCCCTTTTAGAGTGAGACAAACCAACTATTAGCCTACCATAAAATGTATAAAATGATCCATTAGTAATACTTGTTGATGTTTGTGTTGTTGTTTTCTCACTGCTGTTTAATATTTCATCCAATATATTAAGACATATAAGATGGGGATATGGAATTGTACTGCATAATAGGAATGACTCTTTTAATGTAATACGTTACTTTATTAAGTGTATAAGGCCCTTGATCATGCATCTCTTACAAAACTAACCTAGATAAATGGTTACTTACTGTATATACAGGCTCATTGGGGTTTCGGGCTGGGGTTGCAGGGTCTGGAGGAATAGGCTCTTCCCTTGTAAACTAAGCCATACAAGACAGAACTCAGGTTAAAACTATGAGGTACATTTCATCAGTTGCAACAAACGGTGAATATTAGAGCTCAATTTACCTTCTGCCGGAAGTAGAGAGCAGTAAAAATGATGGAATACAGCAGCAGAATTACATCCAAAATATAGCAAACAATTGGGTCGCTCACATGCACAGCCTCTGTGAATTGAACAAACATTTTAAAAGACCTTTGTAAAGCAAGGACCAACAAAAAAACTCTTTTGAACTAAGTATAAGTTCCATTTATTTATGGATGTTTTGTCATGTTTTTTCTTCTTCCTTTCCCTGTTTAGTGTCATGATGTAGATGACAAAAAGCAAGCAACAAAAAAGATTTAACATTAACGAATGACAGAAGCACACCTAGTGCCTAAAAAGCAGATGATTAAATATAAAGAGAAAAATCTCTTTACATTTTTATATTTACATTACTTTAAGAAGTTCAGTATATTTTGGTTTGAAGCAACTTACAAATGTGGGTCAGCCATTAAATCTGGGTTTAAACTTTGGCATCCCAATAGCAGCACTTACAATACTTTACATTTTCTGAGTGGTGCAACACCCTACAAATGACTCCTTTCATTAATCCATCAACTTGTCTTTCTGATTAACACTTTTTACTGATTCACAAAATTGACAAAGAAAATCATTCATTAATGTTAAATCTTTTTTGTTGCTTGCTTTTTGACATCTACATCACAACACTAAACAGGGAAAGGTGTTTTGAGTATACACAACAAAAAAAAAGAAAGAAGAAAAATATATATAAAAAAATAATAATAATCACAAACATTTAAAACAAGACTTCTCTCTCCACTGCCCCTCCCCGAGAGCCCTCCAAAAAGGCCAAATAGCTGCCCCATTTTTTATTAAATTAATCTAAGTTGCCTAGCCTTCTACATGACATTTCCTCTAATGCCGCTACCCTCCCCATCTCTGTGCACCACTCTTGAAATGAGGGCACTCCAGCCGACTTCCAACCTCTAAGAATGATCTGTCTGCCGATCATGACACTGGCTAGGACCCAATTTTTTATGCATTTATCCCCTGTATTAATGACCGCCCCATCGCCTAAAATACAGAGTCTGGGGCAAAATGAAATTTGAGTGCCCAGTACGTCACACATAAAACTCTGAACCCTCAACCAAAATTCTTGGATCTTAACACACCACCAAAAAACATGGGTTGTGTCCCCATCTTCTGATTGGTATCGCCAGCAGGTGGGTGTGTCTTTAAGCCTATACAATCTAGAGGGGGTCCAATAGAATCGATGTAAAATCTTACATCTCTAGATGTAGACTTGACATTTTTTAGAATCCTAGCCCACACTCCCTCCTCCAATACCAAGTTTAAATCTTTCTCTCTAGGGGGGTGTATGTAACTCCCAGAAATAGTACAGAGCAGGTGGCGCAGCTGTAAATACTTGAAGAACTGAGACCTGGGAATCCCAAAATGTTGAACCATATTTTCAAAGGATCTCAACACTCCACTCTCATATAGGTCACCGAGCATATTAACCTTCCTCCCAATCCACTCTGTCCAGCAAAAAGGGAACTTATTAATACATAACTTTGGGTTCAGCCATATGCTCGAAGCAACATTTAAATAAATGTCAGAATTAAACACTCTGGACACTTTTGTCCATATCGCGTGCAAATAAGGTGGAAGCAACCAATGAACCAAATATCTGAGACCGAATGAATAATAATAAAAAAAATCTTGGGTAGGCCTAACCCACCTTTGTCAGTCGGCCTATGCAACTTACTGACATGTAAAAACGTTTACCATTCCAAATGAAGGACTTTGCTATGCTATCAAATTTCTTGAAATAAGAGAGGGGGACATCTATAGGGAGAGATTGTAGCAGGTTGCTGAATTTTGTAAATACAATTAATTTTAATAACATTAACCTTCCCAATCATAGATAAATGTAATGAAGCCCACCTGCCCACATCGTTCGAAAACCTTTTTATTAAAGGGGCAAAAATCAACTCTAACTAAATCACACAAATTTTCTAGGAATAAAATACCCAAATACTTAATGCCCTGTTTGGGCCACTGGAAGGTGCCCGGCTAAAAAAACGTTACTGGGCAGTATGCTGTCAGAGCCAAAGCTTCGGATTTAGACCAATTAACTCTGTATTCTGAGAACTTAGAAAAGGAATGAATAATACTGTGGAGGCAAGGCATAGATCTAGTGGGGTCGGAGACGAATAACAAAATATCATCTGCGTAAAGCAAAAGCTGATGCGCCACACCTCCTGCCATCACCCCTGGAAAATCATCCTCCTTTCTTATCGCAGCTGCTAATGGTTCCAGGGTAAGACAGAACAATAATGGGGAAAGAGGGCAACCCTGCCAGGTGCCCCTATCCAGAGTAAAATAATCTGAAATTAATCCATTTTTTGTACCGCCGCTACTGGGTGTCTATAAAGTAACTTAATCCATCCAATAAAAGTATTCCCGGACCCATACATTTCCAAAATCTTAAAAAGCTAATCCCATTCTACTATATCAAATGCCTTTTCGGCGTCAAGTGAGATGGCAGCGACTGGAGTCTGATCATTCGCCACTGACCACATGATATTGATGAAATGCCTAAAGTTATCAGAAGAGCTACAGCCCCGAATAAACCCCACCTGATCTATATGTATAAGAGATGTCATAACTTTACTTATTCGGTTAGCCAACATTTTTGACAATATTTTAACGTCTAGCTGGATCAGGGAAATTGGACGGTAACTCTTACACTTGCTTGGATCTTTGTCCTTTTTAAGAATCATGCTGATCCGGGCTTGTGTCATGGTTGATGGAAGCTTTCCATTCTTTAATGACTCCGTATAAACTTCTAGCAAAAGTGGAGCCAGTTCTGTAGCATAAGATCTAAAAAATTCAGCGGCAAATCCATCTGGCCCCGGAGCCTTGCCTGTAGAATTTTTTTGCTCAGTCATCAGTTTAGGAAGTCTCTAATATCTTCATCAGTAGACGAAAACATGGAACTATAGAGATCAAGATAGAATTCTTTAAAAGCATTATTAAAGTGCACCTATTATGGTTTTTAAACGTGCCTAATTTTGTTTTAAAGGTCTCATACAATAGATTTACATCATCCAAGGTCAAAAAACACTTTAATTTGCTCATAATTTAAATTGCAGCATTATCTTTTTTCCAGTGTCATAAATGACTCCTTCAATAATCCGTTCTAAAGGATTCATTCTAAACTCCTCCATTCAGAGAGCCTACTCTGCTCTGATTGGTCAGATGTCCCAGTCTGTTGTGATTGGTCTACCGCTTACAGCGCATGTCGGAAAGGAAACTTCCACTACCATATCCGAGTTTCAGTTTTACCTTAACAATTTGAGCCCGAGTCTGATAGTGATACATCGGAAGATCAACCCGAACCACCATCGCAAGCACGACGAGAACAGGACGTTTCTCAGTGGTAAGTTTATAAGTAGTTTGACAATAACGTGAGTTAGCCGGTTAGCAGAGGCTAACAGCTAACAGGCTAACAGCGTATACTGGTCGTACACGTTAACAGACCAGAGGTAGGTTTTTTGTTACCAAATTATGTAGGTTAGTACAGGAAGTAAGTCTGGAATTACTATCGACCCGATTCAGGTGTTCAGAATCGGTTCTTTCTTTTGGGAGTCAATAACTCCATTTGTCGTGCACTTTGATTTTTGAAACTTTGCAGAATTTTTTACATTCACAAACAGCTATATAACACACTACATGAAAGATAATATTTGAAAAACCATAATAGGTGCTCTTAATATCAATGGCCAAGGTAAATATTTCACCACCAGCAGATTTTACTGAGGGAATGGTAGAAAAAGACTCTCTCTATTTTATATACCTAGCCAGCGGTTTCCCTGCCTTATCCCCCGACTTAAAGTATGACTGTCTTGCCCTGAATAGCCAAAACTCCACCTTCTGTGACAAAATAGTATTATATCTGTATTTCAATCGGATCAATTCCCTAGAGGCCACTAGACAACATTCGGCGCTTCAGCTCTGCCTCTACACTTTTAATATTCCCTTCCAATTCTACGAGTTCTTGTGCTTTGGATTTTTTGGTGAATGAGGAATACTGTATGATCCGGCCCCTAAGAATCGCCTTAAGTGCCTCCCAAGCCACACCCACAGAGGATACTGAGGACCAATTGGTCTCCATATAGACATTGATTTCAGCCTTTAGCATTTGTTGGAATTCAGGATTTTGCAAAAGGTATACATTAAAGCAGCAACTATATGATTTCCTTTTCTCCGTTTGTGGCAGCACCTCTAAACACACCAGGGCATGATCTGAGACTAAAATGTTTCCAGTTGAGCAATCAACAACAGATGAAATGAGGGACTTAGATATAAAAAAATATATATATATTCTAGAGTAAATCTTATGGACTGATGAAAAAGATGTATATTCCCTAGCAGATGGGTTCAAAAGTCTCCAAATATCTGTATGACCAAGATTTTTACACATCCTGTGAAGCATCAATGTTGCTCTAGGGGGTTTGCACACTTTTGCTTCACTATGATCAAGGACTGAGTCCATCAAAATATTAAAGTCTCCTCCCAATATTATATCATGAGGGGTGCCAGCGGCTTGCAACATCCCTTCAAGATCTATAAAAAAAGCCCTGATCATCAACGTTAGGTGAATAAATATTAGCCAAAATAAGACTTTGTCTCTGAATTTCAGCTAAAACAATAATTACTTTTCCTAATTTATCTTTACTCTGTTTGAGACATTTGAATTATAGATGTTTATTTATCAGCGTAATGACTCCCCTGCTCTTATTCGAGCCAGCACTATAAAAAAAAATGTCCGCCCCATATCTTCCCCAAATTTCCCAGAAAGGTGCATTTCTTGAAGAAACCCTATATCATATTTCTAACGCTTAAGAAGAGAAATAACCTTCCTTGTTTTTATGGGGTTCCCCAACCCATTCACATTCCACGTGGAGAGAGACAATCCACTCATATTAACATTTGACATTTTGACATATAAGAAAAAATAGATTGTGTGTCAAAAACAAGATTATAAAGACTACATTCCAACATTAGTGCAACCATCAAAACCCGAACATCCCCCAGAACCAAACAAACAGAAAAAAGAAAAACATATGCATAAACCCCGTGCATGACAGTGCCAACTGGCATCCATCCCTCCAAACTCAAACAGTCCATGCACGCCTACGAGATCCCCCATGACAACCTTGCTGTCGGATTGCTCAAGTCCGAAGTACAAATTTTGTGAGACAGAATTATCAGTAAAAGATAATCTATAAAACAAACTCCAGCTGATAGATGGTATAAACACAAAGACCATGTAGATTCATCCATAAAACTGTCCTGAACGTGTGTTTACAAAATAAACTTCCGCCAATAGGCGGAACCAGCACAAAAAGAGCGTGCAGATTCTCAGACAGTCAAGCGAATGTTCAGTGAGCCGGTCCACTCGGCTGCAACATGAGTGCAAGCAAATGACTTACTCACTCCAATGACTTTGCAAGAAATACTCCTCAAAATAAACACCAGTCGATAGGTGGACTAAGCACAAAGAGCGTGCAGATTCATCCACAAAACTGTCTTGAAGGTGTGTTATTCTACAAAATAAGCTCCAGCCGCTAGGCGGAACCAGCACAAAAAAAGCGTGCAGATTCCCCAAACAGTCAAGCGAATGTTCAGCAAGCCGGTCCACTCGGCTACAATTTAATCCATTGACTTTATGAAGGACATCGCTTGCTGTGGGCATGTGAATGTTTTACGGCCATCCTTAGCATCTATTCTCAATTTGGCCAGGAATATCAGTGCAAAAGCGACCTTCCGTTGATGTAAAAGTTTCATGCATTCCTTGAATCGATCACGTTTCTCTCTTATCAAGTTCGCAAAGTCTGGGAACAAGAAAATGTTGTGGTTCTTCCAAGAAAGCCTTCCTTTACTCCTCGCCTCACATAACACAAGATCTAAGCTATGGAATGCTCTTCCTTTTACTATTAGAAACGCCCCAACCTTGGATTGTTTTAAGAAGTTACTTAAGACTCATTTATTTAAGGTAGTCTTTTAATATTTATTAATATTAATTTTATGTGTGGTTGCTACTGTATGTTAGTAATTTTGTGTTTAGTCTTTTTAAATTTGTTGGTATGGTGGTTGCTGTTGTATGTTATGTGTTTATTCAATCTTGTAGTGCTTTGAGTGTAAGAAAAGCGCATTATAAATAAAAGGTATAATTATTATTATTATTATTATTATTATTATTATTTTTATCGGATAATCTCAGAAATTTGGCCAGAATTGATCAGGGCCTATCTCCCTCCACATATCGCCTAGCAGTAACCCTGTGAGCTCGGTTGATTTCCAGCTTATGGCCTGTTATGTCGAGCAGATTCGGAAAGAGCCCATCCAAGAATTTCAACATATCCTGTCCCTCTACTCCCTCCGGGACTCCAACAATGCAGACGTTATTCCACCGGCTATGGTTTTCCATGTCCTCCAACTTCTCCCAGACACGCTCCAAATCCACCTTGGTTGCTAGAAGATTAGCAGATAATTCCCTTTCTGATGACTCCAGATAATCGATCCGTTTCTCAACATCCCCCACACTTGTAACCACATCAGTGATCTTCGCCTCCATGGCAGTGATCGATCGACGTATCACAGCAAGATCCTCCAAGTCAGCAACGACCTTCGTCAGCTTTGCCGACATGTTCAGCATCTCCCGCCGCATTTCCCGCACCTCCCCAACTAATTTGACTCCCAGGCCCACGGCCTGCTCGGGGGCGTCAGCTTGAGCACGTAAGTGTCTTTTAATGTCTCCAGAGCCCGAGGATTTTGAATTCTTTGACATATTGTCCTCCTAAAACAGCTATGAAACAGAGTGTATCGAATCTCACCGGTTTATGTCATAAAAAGTATTCAAACTAGCAAAGTGTGCAGAGCTCGCCGTTCACACATCCGATCCTCGCATGGCGTCACGTGACTTATCCATCAACTTGCCTTTCAAAGAATTAGATCAGGATGCAAACTTTACATATAAAACACAGAGACAAGTTATGATTTCTTGAAATTACAAAAAATGTCTCTCAAAGTTAAATGTTAGAAATAATGTATTTCACTCTATGTATTTATAGTGGCTTAAAATTAAAGTAAATAATACTGCTCACTATGCTATTGCCACTCTTAGTACACAGGCCAGCAGAAATCTATGGACAGTTTTTGAAAGATCTATAAATGCTTTGAATGCAGACAAAACTATTTCTAAATACTTTTCCCATAAAATATTACAATCATTAACAGGTGTTGCTTTCAGTAACTTGAATGTGCATCATACAGTATGAGGATCTTTAGAAAACTATGCAAACTATGCACCACAGTTTGTAACAAATCACAAATGATGCAAACAGCAGAAAATAAACTGTGCCCTTTTTAAGATTTTGGAAATTTACGGGTTTGGGAACACTTTTTTTGGGGTGGATTAAGTTATTCTATAAACAACCGTCAGAAGCAGTGCAAACTAATGGATACATTTCAGATTATTTTTTCTTGGTAGGGGAACTCGGCAAGGCTGTTTTCTCTTTCCTTTGTTGTTCTGTCTTGCCCTGGAACCATTAGCAGCCGCAATAAGAAAAGAGGATTATTTTCCTGGTTTTGTAGCAGGTGGTGTGGTGCATAAACTTCCACTCTATGCAGATGATATATTATTATTTGTCTCTGGCCCTAGAAGATCTATGCCTACCCTCCATATAATTATTAATTCTTATTAATAAGGGATTTACAGGCATAACAGTGTAATCAGTTTACAGGTTTTACTTGCGTTCCGTTGTCATGATAACGAAGTTGTATTGTTGGATATAACTTTACACAGATAAGGTTAGTAGGTGATTTTATTGCAAAAAATCATATTAACATGCATAATTTTTACGTCTTGTCTCTATACTTTTTAAACTGTGTAGGTAAAGTTTATGGACTGGACCCATTCACTTAGTTTAAATTATGCATTATAACTATTCTTTATTTTCATGCTTCTGCTGCCTTAAACCTGTACCTGAATTCTTTTTGGGTTAATTTAACAAATCTTTCAGTGTGACAACAAAAGTTTTTATATGAAAAGTGGTGCCATATGTAAACTAGTTTAGTATTGAGTCTTTTAGAAATGTGATGTTGTCATTTTTGCAGCAAACACTTCTTGTTTATGTGTTGTAATTAAATCAGGTATGATACTAAACTATTAATCTATTCCCACACACACACACACACACACACAAAAGAAAGAAAAAAAAAATTTCTATTACTAATTATGTTTTGAATGAAACTTTATGCTTCCAAGTTTCCTATGTTACTGAAAGTAGTACGCTTTACTTTTAAACTGACCTGGAAATTAGATATCAAAAACTTGATTGCGTTCGTACCATGATTAAACGCAACACAAAGTTTTCTGAATATATTGTGGCATAATGTTTTGTTGTCTTACAGTCGTCAGCGGTTGTCCACAACTGCTGTTGACTTCAAATAGTTGAAAAACAGTCATATAATGGCCCATTTATGGGCAGGATCCAGTTTCGCAATAGGTGAGGGTAGGTTTCAGTTTACTTTTTCTTAGATCCTATTTTAATCTCTTGAAAAAAATTCTATATTGAGATCAATTGTAAAAGCTGACAGTTTTAGCTTGCATGCATGTAACAAACCAGCATGCTGCATACCTTTCATCTTTTGTGCCTAAGGCATTATGTAGCAAAACACAAGAATGTATTACGCAGTCATCACACAAAACTCTGTTTTGCAGGTTACATGGAAACAAAAATGGTCACATGAAGAGGTCTTGATGTTTGACCTCAGTGCATCTTTACAGGTGAAAACTCACAAAAAATGTACACAACAAATCTAAAATTCCTAAAAATGTACTCCACACACTGAAAAGCACAGATCTGAAAACGACCAAGAGCCATACAGTACTAAGCAAATCCAAACTCTGCAAAGAATGTTCGAAAGGTATGATACCATATGCAACAAGGATGGAGAGAGTAAAATAATTGCTTTTACCTGTGTAGGACACATGTGTGGCCAATAACAATAGAGTGGCTGTTCTGCTCATTTCCATTACATTGCCTGAGACTATGGAAGTTTCTCTGGATGCAGTTCCTTCCTGTCACTTGGCTTAGTAAGTGATGTGTAACAGTTTTTTGCATGTCGATTTTGACTGCTTGTAATTTGGCAAACCTTACCTAACAGGAAGTGGCCCTGGCCCTGAGTTTTCTGTTCTAGTGAATGACAACCACTTACTGAGGTCTGACTACCTCCACCTCCACCTCCAGTCTCTTGTCCTCTCATCTAAAAAACAGTCTCAGCAGCATTTCATGTATATTTTTAGACCACCTACATGCTCACAGTAATCTGTATTTGAACAACATTGTGGATTACTGCACAACCACTGTCTGTTGACTGGGTTGCTTAAATTTAAAAAGCATTTGGGCTAAAACATTTTTTAACAAATTGTAATTAATTTCTTTTCACTGCAGCAGGAAAACATATCCTTTATAAAAATTTGTTCAAGTTAACAGCTAAGGAAAAACATAAGCAAGCAACATCATCAAAACAGACATTCTACACTTATAGCCTTTTAATTAAAAAAAGAGGAAGTAGCAATTTCCTTGAAGGCCACTTTTTGCATGTTGTGCCCTCTGCTGTTTTGTATTTGCTGTTGTAAAATGTAGGTGACCTTTTTAAAGCACTTTTTGCAAAGTGATGATTTCGTTACCTTATATTTGTTCTGTTGCAATTTAGAAAGATTAAACAACATATATAAATCCACAATTTTAGAACAATCAGAAAGCAAACAAAGAAATGTAATAATGAATAAAGAAATTAATGTAAAATGAATAAGAAATATTAAAGGTGCACTCAGTAACTTTTTGCTCGTGTCATCTTGGACTTACAGTGACACCTAGTGGAGTGGATGCAGCATCATTCAAAATCAATAGTTTTCAGTTACAGATGCCATTGTAGAAATTCACTATTCACAATCAGCCATGATTAATTTAATCCAAGAGTGAAAGTGTCCAATAACAGAACGGTTACTGAGATTAAGCAAGTAATATTCAGCTGGTCATGTGATTCTAAAAATGGCCGCCCCGATGAGGGCGCCCCTGCCCCATGTAGAATAAAACAGCTTTTATAAGGTTACTGATATGACTAGAGTCCTCATCTTATGTGACTACTCGTGATTTTATACACATTTCAAAATTACTATTCATTTCTTTAGGAGTAAAACTTTGTCTGTTATTATTTCTTTTCACACAAATTATGTTGCTCCATCAATATTCAATAAAAAAAATGTAATTTTTTTTTGACCTTGATACATTTTGTGACCAGAAAAAAAAGCTAAATTTCCTTAAGGGGTGCCTTTAGCCCCATTGTACCCTATTCTTTTTCAAATTACAAATGATCACAGAACAACTTACTGTACAAATATATAGTTATAAACTGCCAGAAATACTGTAACAGAAAAAAAACCACTGCTGCCAGTGTAAGATTAATTAGTTTCATAATATTTTTCCACCTCTTCAGAAATATACCATTGTGGGCCCGTAGTAAAAGTGTAAAAGGTCAGATATATCACAGTTATGTGATGGCATCCTGGAATGGTCCTGAAATCTTTAGCCTTCTTGTAAATTGTCTCTGTAATGTGATGCTTACGAGCATCTTACTGTATGTCACATGCATCCTCATTCCATTCCCTTTACATCACTCATTTAGGTCACATTTCCTGTGTGGTGTTAAAGCTATTTATGTAGTGACAGACTAGTACATTATTTACATTATTGCTAACCCTGAGATCTTGTATGGTGGCCAAGACCAATATTTCAGCTTTTTTTTTAAATATTGTTTAACTACAGGAAAAAGGCATGTACATCAAATGTACAGTATATGTCCAATGCAAGACTATTTTTTAACATTTCTGGATATATATATCCAGAAATGTTAAAATGGTTCCTGTGAATACTGAGGTCAAGTGACTTTGTATAGAAACTCTGACATTAACTCACTCTTTATCTAAAGGAAACATTAAAGGCAGCATTTTAAAGAATGCAGCAGACCTCGAGGCAAATGTTTCTATGTTTTCTAAGTTATTTTTATGAGTTCTTGGGCAATACTTTCAAGACAAACATGAAAATGTATTATTTGAATTACAAGAAAACTGGGAATGAAAAAAAAAATTATTTCAATACAACAAATACTGAACTTTCCTTGAATTAATGTTTATATTTGTCTAAAGATTCTTGCGCGAGCGCTGGATGAGCAAAACAATATGTACGATAATAGACCTTTATGCATTCTTGCATGCATTTCATCACTCCAAAGTGTACGGAATTGTTCTGTAATAATAATAATAATAATAATAATAATAATATATATATATATATATATATATATATATATATATATATATATATATATATATATATATATATATATAAAATACAAATAAAATCATGCAAAATATTACTGCGCATGCGCAGAGATCTTCTCTGCCAGCCGCTCACATGACAGTGGCGTTGCCTCCTGGTGCGGTTACGAGAAACTAAACAAATCCGACCTACTGCGCTTATTAGATGAAGATTTGGCACAACGGTAGCGCGAACGGAAAGTATACGCGTGCGTCATAAACAACATATACCTCAAGAACCCGTTTTAGACGGTTTGTGCCCTGATTGTTTATCCTGCAGTCAGCTGTTTTTGTGTCGAGTTTGTTTTGATTTTCTTTGGCAAGAAATATGATCCCCTCCATCCGCAGACAAAACATGCCCGCTGGTGGAATATTTAGCTTGGTGTTAGGTAAGTTTGGATTTAAAATAATGTATTATGGATTGGGCTGCAAGACGTATGTTTTCTGGCTGTATTATGGTTATTGATTAAGAAACGGGTACAAGTTTATATGTTTTTCAGGTTATATATTATTTACCTCTGGGGCAAAATGAATTTTACTTAAGATATTGGACTTCTAATGCTGCTAAAAAATCAAAATAAAACAACAACTACCATATCTTTGCTATTTCTGACTTCCATCCTAATTTTACGCATAAACTTAACTCAGTGCTAAGCTATACTCTTTGAAAAACTAATTATGTCATCATTACAGCTGTAACTATACATCAGTGTTTCACCACTGATGCTCCGCCCACTGTGCCCCCTCCTGAAACCAGCTCTCCTCCAGCCTCTCCTGCAACCCCGGGGTCACCTGAGCGGGGCGACTACAATGTCACCAATGCCACCGGCGCTGCCTGTCTCTTGGCACAGATGGGCCTGCAGCTCAACATAAGCTTTATGTCAAGTTCTCATGGCAAGGTACTTGCACACTTAAAATTTATCTGACATGAATTGGTGCCAAAGGACAAATCATGATTGAACAGATTTCCTGGAGTTTTTTTTTTTTTTTTTTTTTTTTGGTATTGTGACAATACTAAAATGCACTGCTCTCTGTAAAGCTGCTTTGAAACAATATGTATTGAAAAAAGCACTATACAAATAAATTGAAATTAAAATGAAAATTCTGGTGCTCAAGGGTGGAAAGCTAGATCTTCTGTCCAATAACAACATACATTTTGCCCTTTCCTACACACAAATCTATTGTATGGCTTTGGAAGACTCTAAATGTAGCACACAGGTCATATGGATTACTTTTATGGTACTTTTGTCCTTAGGAGCTTCCACTTGTATGGAAGAGAATATGCCAAACATTCTGCTTAATATCTCCTTTTGTGTTCTATTGTGTTCTTATTTTTGTGTGAAAAGTTATTTTACTGTTCCATTCTTTGTTGTCAGCCTGTTGTGTAAAGATTAAATGAACTTAAATTGCCAAATAGGACTCTCTAACATGTTTTGTTCCTATTACAAATACCATTTGCATTATCATTATTAAAATGCCTTAAGCTGCTACCTGTAAATAAAGGGATTTGATTTTGTATTATTCAGACTAGAAAAGCTTTGGCCATAATTTGTAAGTGCAGCCTAAATAAAAACCTTCCTGTCTTTCTGTTCAGACTGTTCAGGAAGTTTTGAACCTGCATCCAAACCTGACTAAATCATCTGGATCCTGTGAGCCTGACAGTGCAACCCTCATACTCACTGAGGACAACATTACTCTGACCTTTGTCTTCTCTTTGGTTAGTTTTAAATGTCCCACAATGGCCCCTTTGTTTGCCCCCTGACCCCTCTGATGTCATCATCATGTATGGAATGCATTTGTTTACTTTTTCAGAATTCCACATCAAACAAGTATCATCTTAATGGTTTGGAGCTGTCAGCTGCTTTGCCCGACATGGCCAGTAAGTCAGTATTAAGTACCCCTATTTTGTATAAATTTTAGTCATGTGGACTGGAAAGCTGAGTGAGGGGTCTTTTTCTTTGCCCAGAGCCGATTTCTGTGAGTAACACCAGTCTGAACTACCTGAGGGGATCTCTGGGTCACTCTTACATGTGTCGGAAGGAGCAGAAGCTGAGCGTTACGCAGGATTTCTCTCTCAACACCTTCCAGCTGCAAGTGCAACCGTTTGGCGTCAATGGAGATTTTGGAGCAGGTCATTTTTTCTCTTGCCTTAGTTTTGTCCTTTTATTTTTAAATGGGTCATGTCATTTGAATTTTTTTTCTTAACCAGAAGTACTCATATTATGAGGAAAATGTGTCTGACAAACCTTGTGCTGTTCCTGGCAGTGTGTTACCACTCTGCAAATTCTTCTGAATAGGGCTGTGCAATTAATCACAGTAAAATGGTGATATGAGTACAGCAATATCTAAAATGCAGCAAGCTGCAATTTTACAATTCTGTAATGTTGAATTCGCTATTCTGATTGATGCACATCTTTTGCACACTGACGAGATCTCGCTAATCAGAATGCAGTGCGCAAAAGAGGTACAAGTGAGAGAACAGAACAGAAATCGGGAAGGTGAATAAGGAATAAAATAAAATGAAAAGTCATATAAAAACAAAGACAATAAATAACTAAGGCTATCATCTATCACTTTTGCAAAGACAATTTTTTTCCCTCCTGAAATGTGTTTTTACACTGAATTTTTAAAAATGTATAATCTATGAATAAGGGAAAACATGCGGAAAAACGCTATTAAAATAAGTGGTTGACCAATATATCGCCGAGGCCGATAAATCGGCGATATTCAGAATTTTTTAATTATCATATTGGCCGTTAAATTTTCCCGTTTGGCCGATTTGTTTCTTGAGGGCGCTGAGAATCGGCTGCTTGCATGTGAAGCGACTGAGACATGTAAACGACCAGTCACGGTTCATTTTGTTATGTGCCATCATGTTACTACAACAATAGACCGGTGTGCAACAAAAGTCTCATGTAAACAGGCTGCATATCAGAGTCGCGGCAGGCGCGTTTGAGCTCATAATGTTAAATTGCTCACCTGTTTCATTCTCCTTCTCTCTCCTTAACAGTTCCCTGTAACTTTTATCTGTATTGTCTAATGATAAAAAGGCAAATATCAATAAAACTAATATCATATACCGGCTGCAAATATGCACATATCTAGTTTAAACAGATGTAATAAACCAACCTCACAGATCTTGAGCAGATCCAGCATCCTGTGGAGCGCTTATACTGTAATCTTCCTCTGAAGCACGTATTCTAACAGTCTCTCCTCAACAGTTCCCTGTCACTTTTAACTTCTCAAATGATAAAAGGCAAATATCAATAAAACTTCTATTAAATACCGTCTGCAAATATGCAGATATCTCATTTAAACAGATGTAATTTACGAACTTCACGAAAATCCAGCGTTTACGTCCTGTCGAGCACTCATCTAATATCTTCCTCTGAAGCGTGTATTCCATCCAGGCACGGACTGGCCATTGGGAGAACCGGGAATTTTCCCGGTGGGCCGGCCGCGAAATGGGGCCGCCGCGTTATGCAGAACGCGCCACAAAAATATATTAAAATTTGATGACTAAGCAGAAATCAGAAGAAACTGCTATCTACCATTTTAAATATAAAAATTATTTTTTAGATTCTTTTTTCCAAATTTGAAATTGAGTAAATATAGTTCTAAATAAGAGTTTATGCATATTTTATGTTTTTGTCATTTACTATATTAAACTGTGTGATATATCGGCATTGTATCGGCCTATGGGCCACCCTGCTCTCTGGATATCGTCATCGGCCATTAAAAATCCCATATTTGTCGATCACTAATTAAAATCACAAGATAATACAAATCTTTTTAGTTTAACAATTTTTTGTTTTTTGCCAAATTGCACAGCTCTACTTCTGTAGGATGCCAACATGATCACATGGGAAGTCTGCACGCTGTTTCCGAAAGTTCCGGTATCCTAGGATCGGCGAAAGTATGCCGACTCAGTTCAATGTGTTTACCTTTCCATATGGCTCTACTGGTAGCACACTGCGTCAGCAGCACGAGAGACCCGGTTTCTTATCTATGTTGAAACCAGAAAGTTATTGCGTTTGCATAATCAGTGATGAATGCGATTCAGAGGTTGCACTTTTCCCCCTAACATTTAATTTTACTCCACTAATGGTTAGGTTTAGGTTTGGGTTGGGGTTAGAGTCTATAAAATATGCATTCCTCTTCATTGAATTACATCCTGTAAAGCTGAAAAGAACTCGCTTTTGGCAAACTCTCCTGGAAATAAGTGGAGCTCACACGTGCCTATACGCCGTACAGCACTTCCCACTTTGGCCACTGGGGGCAGTGTTTTAGATTTCAGTCAGCATATAACTATTTTTACTAAAAGAAAAAAGTTGACCAACTCTGTCCAATTTCACTGTGAGATCAGGCTGAGGATGCCAGCATTAAGAAAGAGTGGCTGAAGTCTATTTTTTTAACAAGGTGCCTGATCATTTTCGGTCCGGCCTTAAGTGTTTGTACAGCACATTTCAGCGAGAATTGTTTATTGACCCTGTCACAATGTAATGCAAAGAGGCTGTCGATTAAGGAGGAAAATACTATATTTGACATGGCAGCAAACTCGCAGCTGGTGTGTAAACACTGGAGCACAGCGTTCAGCACTGTTGCTTATTTCACATGCTAAGGGGGTGTTTCAGCTGAAAAAAAAAAAAAAAAAAAAAAAGAATAGTTCAAGGGTGGAAAAATGGTCATAATAACTAAAATATGACTGGTTTTGGTTAGTAAAACTTTACTAAGATTATCAGTGGACCTCAGAGAAAAACTTAAATAATAAAAAAAATGCATGATATTACCCTTTTAACCCTTAAATGCATACCTCGGGTCTTTAGTGACCCGGGACCTCATTCCACATTTTATTCTGAGTTCTCCCCCACTTCTTTAGTATTCCTTAAACTTTCTCTTATGAATTGTCTAACAAATAAACAAAAAGCCAAAATTGCACAATTATTATTTAATTTTTTTCTCTAATTGTTTAATTACCAAAGGTGTATGGGGTCTTTGGTGACCAGAAATATGTAATACTCTCACAATATATATTTTCACTTCTATAAATCATATTTTATGATTATTTCATATCTGTTTAAGTTTACTATCACATGATATGTATTTCTTTGGTTATTACAAGACAAATGAGTGCCATATTCATACAAATTACTACTGTATCATGAGAAAATACAAATGTGTAACTGATGTGTACTCACAGTTGAAGTCAGAAGTTTACATACACATTTAAACTAAATTTTAAGAATGTGGTGTCAGAATAATAGTAGAGAGAATTATTTATTTCAGCTTTTATTTCTTTCATCACATTTACATACACTTGTTAGTATTTGGTAGCATTGCCTTTGAATTTTTTAACTTGGGTCAAACATTTTGAGAAGGCTTCCTCAAGCTTCTCACAATAAGTTGCTGGAATTTTGTCCCATTCCTCCAGACAGAACTGGTGTAACTGAGTCAGGTTTGTTGGCCTCCTTGCTCGCACATGCTTTTTCAGTTCTGACCACAAATTTTCTATCAGATTGAGGTCAGGGCTTTGTGATGGCCGTTCCAATACCTTGACTTTGTTGTCCTTAAGCCATTTTGCCACAACTTTGGAGGTGTGCTTGGGGTCATTTTCCATTTGGAAGACCCATTTGCGACCAAGATTTAACTTCCTGGCTGATGTCTTGAGATGTTTCTTGAATATTTACACATAATTTTCCTTCATGATGCCATCTATTTTGTGAAGTGCACCAGTCCCTCCTGCAGCAAAGCACCCCCACAACATGATGCTGCCACCCCCATGCTTCACGGTTGGGATGGTGTTCTTCGGCTTGCGAGCCTCACCCTTTTTTCTCCAAACATAACAATGGCCATTATGGCCAAACATTTCAATTTTTGTTTCATTAGACCAGAGGACATTTCTCCAAAAAGACCTTTGTTCCCATGTGCACTTACAAACTGTCTGGCTTTTTCATGGCGGTTTTGGAGCAGTGGCTTCTTCCTTGCTGAACAGCCTTTCAGGTTAAGTTGATATAGGACTTGTTTTTACTGTGGATATAGATACTTGTCTACCTGTTTCCTCCAGCATCTTCACAAGGTCCTTTGTTATTGTTCTGCGATTGATTTGCACTTTTCGCACCAAACTACGTTCATCTCTAGGAGACAGAATGCGTCTCCTTCCTGAGTGGGATGATGGCTGCGTGGTCCCATAGTGTTTATACTTGCGTACTATTGTTTGTACAAATGAACGTGGTACCTTCAGGCATTTGGAAATTGCACCCAAGGATGAACCAGACTTGTTGAGGTCCACAATTTTATTTTTTTTTCGTTTCTGAGGTCTTGGCTGATTTCTTTTGATTTTCCCATGATGTCAAGCAAAGAGGCACTGAGTTTGAATGTAGGCCTTAAAATACATCCACAGGTACACCTCCAATTCAGTACACCTCCTATCAAAAGCTAATTGTCTAAAGGCTTGATATCATTTTCTGGTATTTTCCAAGCTACACATAGTCAATTAAAAGTGAAACAATCTGTCAGTAAACAATTGTTGGAAGAATTACTCATGTCATGCACAAAGTAGATGTCCTAAAGACTTGCCAAAACTATAGTTTGCTAATATTAAATCTGTGGAGTCGTTAAAAAATTAGTTTTAATGACTTAAACTGAAGTGTATGTAAACTTCTGACTTCAACTGTATGTGCTAAGTGTAGCTCAGTATGTGTTTGACAGCCAGTTGAGTCTCAAAAGTTCAGCATGGATGCAGTGAATCCCGTTCTATCATTTGTTGCATCATCTCTTTGATATATGAAAAATAAAACGTCAGAATATATAGAATATATTCAATTCTATTATTTTCTATTTATCTTTAAAATGCTTTGAAAATTTTACATCTGGGCATTTTGTAGATCCATTTTTGGTAGATATAAGTGCCGGGTTGCTAAAGACCCGAGGTATGTAATAATGTTTGGCAAAATGCCCATGCACTTAAGGGTTAACCGAAATAATTGTTTAGCAAACTTTAGGTATATAGTAAATGCATTGTTACTATTCATTTACATCTTAATACAGTGATGTGACGTTTCTCATTTGCCATCTTTTCCCCTTTGTTCTCTCTATCTGTTGCTGTTCTAGCCGAGGAGTGCGAGCTGGATGAGGACGACATGTTGATTCCCATCATTGTGGGAGCTGCCTTGTCTGTTCTAGTGCTCATTGTGATCCTGGCTTACCTTATTGGCAGGAACAGAAGTCATGCTGGCTACCAGACCATCTAAACCCCTCTAAAGTAATATTTAAGCCAGGATGTGTAGGTGCCACTAATTTCTGCTCAAAGCTGGACTCAACAACACTACATATACAACTACTGCTGCTTAGTTTAACCTGCCCTGCCCTCTGCTGGTGTCTTACTTCCACTGCTGAGGTGGACCGGCATTTCCTGGACTTTCTGTTGTATTATGTTAAAAATTGAGAATATAGTATAAAAAAATACATGCTACAGGCATGCTTTGGTATCGTTTCCAGGACCCAGATTAAGAGGACAAGCACTGATTTGCCATGAGAAATCTCTGGTGTTTGTTGTTTGTTTGGCTTAATGTCGGCCTTGGAAAACATACTGTATTTGGTACCTCATATACTTAAATTTAAAGTCATTCATTTATTTATATAAATAGGAGGATTTAGGGAAACTGTTGCTGACATTGTTTTTGTTACATTGTGAGTGGAAAGGGACTACTTATTTATCACCTTTATTTCCAAACCTGATCTCTTAACTATTTTGTGATATGAGGTGTTGTTTTCAGCTGATAGTGCACAGGTTTTGAGATTCACCTAATTGGGGAAGATGCTAATTTACTGTTAACAAAGCCTTGCATAACAATACATTTTGAGTCAGATGTTAATTTGGTACTAAGACATTCCACAGCTAGGTTTGCAGTGTGATAAGGTATAAAAGAGAGTTTAACGAATTAAAAGGGGAATGTCCATTTTTTTTTTTAGAGTAGAATATCCTTCAATACCTCTTAAGAACTATCTTTTCCCCTCATTCTACATATCAGTGAAAACTATGTAGCCTGCTTGCTTCTATTTAGCATTCATGGGATTTGCAATCATTCAGAAGCATTAAAAGGGAAAACTAGTGAGGGAACATTATGGTTTTGCACTACTTGAATGGAAAAGGGTATGATTAACATTAACACAACAATATCTTGAAGTAGGGTTAGACTATTATAGACTCCAGATAAAATGGTTAACTGTTACAAACACTAAGCGAGCACTGAATGAAATATGTGCTTAATCTGCCTGTACAAATACAGTTGTGTGATACTGTATATGGTGGATAAATCTCTCTCCTTTCTCTTGGCCCTTCATATGGACTGACTGCATGATTGAAGTTGATGTGGAGATTGAAGTGTTGCCTTTGATTGCTATAACGTTCATATTGTTTTAATGGAATGCAGATCTACATTTTTAAATAAAAGACAAGAAAATGAGCTGCGTTGCAACTGGTTTAAAGTATAAAATTTTTATTTAGTTAAACATTTCTTATATAATCAATAGGGCATTTAGGCATAGAAATGGCATTGTTTTCAGGAACGCATTCATGATAGCATGTCAATAAAAAGCCATTTAATCTACAATTATTTTTCAACTATTTCTAAACAATTACAGAAAGTCCTGACATTCAGTTTAACCTTATCCCACACTGTAAATAATAGATTTTCAACTCTGATGCAAATTTATCACAAATCTTTCTCAAACTGTACATCCATGTTTATCTTTTATTGTGAATCAAAGATTTTTTTTTTTTTAACCAGAAACAATGCGATTCCTACAGGTCTCCCTGAGTTCATTGATTGTTGCCATAGAGAGACTTCCTGGCTCCATAAAGATTTTCTGAGGGTAGAAGACAAACAGACATACTTCAGACCAAACACTTCATTGTACAGTTTAGGCTAGGGGATTTCAAACTGAAAAAAATAAATAAATATATATATATATATATATATATATATATATATATAAAATGTATATTTATTTATTTATTTACCGAATTTAACATTTTTGCCATTTTAATTTAATCAAAATGTTTCTCTTCAGTTTTATGCATCTAACATCACTCAATTATTGGGTACAAAAAGATATGCAGTCAACGTATCTATGTACAAAGTAGACTAAATATTTTCCAGATAATTAGGAACGCACCAATATGAACATTTTTGGCCAATACAATATAGATTTTAACAAAAACTACTGGCTGATACTGATAATTTGCAATTAACCCACCTTATTTTGTCATCAGACCACTGTTTTGCTAGGAATTATGCTTCAACATTTTTTACAAAAGCTATTTTATTGTTCTAACAATAAATAATTTCCATTGAACATGAACTGAATCTGATGAACACATGACAGGCCAACATTTTAAGAGAGCCACAATGAAAGATAAATTCAAGATAAAAAAAAGATACAAATGTAAATTAAAATTTTGCTGTTCAAACAATAGAACTCATGAACATTATACATTCACATTATGACTTACATTTGACACGCTTTTACTTTCAGATTTCATTTATTTAGGTAGGTATGTCTTTATATTACACTCAGAAAAATGCTTATAAACTTAATGCAATGCGATACATTTACATAATTAATTATAAATAAACCATCTGGGTTTTTTTTTTTTTTTTTTCATATAGATTGTTATAGCCAAAGGGTTTCATTTGGTCATTAATTGGCAGAGATATTGGTGCATCCCTACAGGTAATATTTTAATAATTTATTTTGGCTTTAGTACATATATAAATATAATATAAAATATAATTATTTAAATTATCTTTATAATATCACAATTTTCTTTTATACACAAAAATATATAGCAAAACTGTATATAGGAAAGGTTCCATCGCAAGGTGATTGCCATATTTGGAGGTCCTTGGCATCGAAAATTTTGAAAACCCTTGATATAGGCTTCACAAGTAGTTACATTTTTTTTTTTTTTTTATACATATAACAGCCACAGAATTTACCTGCATGAAGGTGTGGCAGTCCTCAACGTACTCCCCATGGGTGATCTGTTTGAAACGTTCACAGATTTCCGGGAGACTCTGTGCCTGCGAGATGAGGTTCTGGTGGTGACAGATCAACGTCAAAGCCACACGGAACAGGATCTTGGAGCCCTCATAGAACAGGCAGTCCCATATTCTCAGCACTGTCTGAGAAAACCACACTTACCGTCACAATGTGAAATAACTTTTGAAGCATTTACCATTTATCTCAATTTACAATAAACAGAAGCAACCTTTGTCCTCACCTCTACAGGAAGGATGTCAATGTAAAGGCAGATGAACCAGCGTGAGACCACCAGGGTCCACATTACATTGTGCCGATTCATAGCCTGCCAGACAGCAGGAACCTTCATCCTGACAAGCTCCCCAAGCACCTCTTGTTCTGTCTTAAGCCCCAGCATAGTTGGTGTGTAATAGTCTCAATATAAAAAAACAAAAACAATAAAATTTAATTTAAAAATAAAATCCCTTTCATTACGAACGGAAGATATGAACCTTTTAAGGGAGTAACTTTTTTCAATAAATTCTTAAAGTCAACATGAAACGGCATTCAAAACCCATTTTACTTACGTAATGTGACTTATTTCCAAAGTGAACCACAATATTCAACAAGAAAAAATTGTTGACCGAGGCTTGATTTTATTCATTGGGAACTGATTGCATTATGAAAAGTGGGCGTTCCATACCAGAATGGAGCCAGACCTCAATGCAAGTTTGCAATTGATTGTGGAAGACTACTGCCCTCCTGAAACACCACCAGCAAGAGATGGGAATCGAAACAGAGCTTTGCAAAGCTATATTCTTGACTGTTTTCAAAGAGGTTTCCCGAACACTCCCAATTTTTTCCATTGTTTTTGCAAACAGGTAGTCCCGCCCCAATCTCATGCCATTGGTTGACACAAGTTGCTCTGTCAGACTGTTCAAATAAACCAGGATATTCAGAAAGCAAGAAGGATCCATTTGTGTCCACATGTCAATTTTAAAAATCACAGCAAAGCGGAGTCACGTGACGCCATGCGAGGATCGGACGTGTGAACGGTGAGCTCTGCACACTTTGTTAGTTTGAATAATTTTTATGACATAAACCGGTGAGTTTCGATACACTCTGTTCCATAACTGTTCTAGGAGGACAATATGTCAAAGAATTCAAAATCCTCGGGCTCTGGAGACATTAAAAGACACTTACGTGCTCAAGTTGACGCCCCCAAACAGGCAGCAAGACTGGGAGTCGATTTAGTCGAAGAGGTGCGGCAAATGCGGCGAGAGATGCTGAACATGTCGGCAATGCTGATGAAGGTTGTTGCTGACTTGGAGGATCTTGCTGTGATACGTCGATTGATCACTGCCATGGAGGCGATGTTCACTGATGTGGTTACAAGGGTGGGGGATGTCAAGAAACGGATCGATTACCTGGAGTCATCGGAGATGGAATTATCTGCTAATCCGCTAGCGACCAAGATGGATTTGGAGCGTGTCTGGGAGAAGTTGGAGGACATGGAGAACTGTTGCCACCGGAATAATGTCTGTATCGTTGGAATCCCTGAGGGAGTAGAGGGACAGGATACGGTGAAATTCTTGTATGGGCTCTTTCCGAATCTGCTCAACATAGCAGGCCATAAACTGGAAATCGAGCGAGCTCACAGGGTTCCTACTTGGCGATCCACAGAGGGAGACAGGCCCCGATCAATTCTGTCCAAATTTCTGAGATCATCCGATAAAGATCTTGTGTCATGCGAGGTGAGGAGTAAAGGAATTTTCTTGCATTTTCTTGTTCCCAGACTTTGCGAATTCAACGAGAGAAGCATGATCGATTCAAGGAATGCAAGAAACTTTTACATTAACGGAAGGTCACTTTTTCACTGATATTCCCGGCCAAATTGAGAATAGATGCTAAGGATAGCCGTAAAACATTCACGTGCCCACAGCAAGCGATGTCCTTCATAAAGTCAATGGAGTGAGCAAGTCATCTCATTGTACTCATGTTGCAGCCAAGTGGACCGGCTCACTGAACATTCGCTTGACTGTTTGAAGATTCTGTGCATTTTTTTTTTTTTTGTGCTGGTTCCCCCAATCGGCTGGAGTTTATTTTGTAGAGTGGCACACATTAGGGACAGTTTTGTGGATGAATCTACACGCTCTTTGTGCTTATTTCTCCTGTTGGCTGGGGTTTGTGGAGTATTTCTTGCAAAGACATTGGAGTGATTAAGTCATTTGTTTGCAAAGGTGTCGCGGGGGTTCTCGTAGGCGTGCATGGACTATTTGAGTTTAGAGGGATGGACGCCAGTTGACTCTGTCGTGCGTGGGATTAATGCATATGTTTTTTTTTTCTGTTTGTTTGGTTCTGGGGGATGTTTGGGTTTTGATTGTCTCACTAATGTTAGAATGTGGTTTTTATTATCTTGTTTTTGACACACAATATATTTTTTCTTTTATGTCAAAATGTCAAATGTTAATATGAGTGGATTGTCTCTCTCCACGTGGAATGTGAATGGGTTGGGGCACCCCATAAAAACAAGGAAGGTTATTTCTCTTCTTAAGCGTAAGAAATATGATATAGTGTTTCTTCAAGAAATGCACCTTTCTCCGTAGGAAGCTGAAAAATTTGGGAAGATATGGGGTGGACATTTTTTTTATAGTGCTGGCTTGAGTAAGAGCAGAGGAGTCATTATGCTGATAAGTAAACATCAACAATTCAAATATCTCAAACAGAGTAAAGATAAATTAGGAAAAGTCATTATTGTTTTATCTGAAATTCAAGTGTGGCTTGGGAGGCACTTAAGGCGGTTCTTAGGGGCTGGATCATACACTATGACACATTCACCAAAATATCCAAAGCACAAAAACTCGTGGAATTGGAAGGGAATATTAAAAGTGCCGAGGCAGAGCTGAAGCGCAGAATGTCTTATAATTATCTCAGAGAATTGACCCGTCTGAAATACAGATACAGTATAATACTCTTTTCGCAGAAGGTGGAGTTTTGACTATTCAGGGCAGGACATACTTTTGATTCTTAAAAAGGACAAAGATCCAAGTGAGTGTAAGAGTTACCATCCAATTTCCCTTATCCAGCTAGACATTAAAATATTGTCAAAAATTTTGGCTAACCGATTAAGTTATGACACCTCTTATACATATAGATCAGATGGGGTTTATTCGGGGCTGTAGCTCTTCTGATAACATTTGGCATTTCACCAATATCATGTGGTCAGTGGCGAATGATCAGACTCCGGTCACTGCCATCTCACTTGACGCTGAAAAGGCATTTGATATGGTAGAATGGGATTATCTTTTTAAGATTTTGGAAATGTACGGGTTTGGGAATACTTTTATTGGATGGATTAAGTTACTTAATAGACACTTGGTAGTTCTTGCCCCTATTTCGCCATTGCAAAGCCTTTCTATCAAACTAACCGGAGAAGTTAAGTTACACCCCATTATCTCGCATTTGCACACGGTATGGACAAAAGTGTCCAGAGTTTTTAATTCGGACATTTATTTAAATGTTGCTTCAAGCATATGGCTGAACCCAAAGTTATGTATTAATAAGTCTCCTTTCTGCTGGTCAGAGTGGATTGTGAGGGAGGTTATTACGCTTAGTGACCTATATAAGAGTGAAGTGTTGAGATCCTTTGAAAATATGGTTCAACATTTTGGGATTCCCAGGTCTCAATTCTTTAGGTATTTACAGCTGCGCCACCTGCTCTGTACTCTTTTTGGGAGTAGCACAACCCCCCCCCCCAGAGTGGCAGATTCTCTGGGAGTGGTGATTACTTCTTTTGGAAAAGGTCATGAGACATCAGCGTATTACTCCCTGCTAATTCAGATTCATCTTCTCTCAAGAGATTATGGGAGAAAGATTTTAACTTGGAGGAGGGAGTGTGGGCTAGGATTCTAAAAAAACATCAAGTCTACATCTAGAGATGCAAGGGTGCACCTTATGCAATTTAAGATTTTACATTGATTCTATTGGACCACCTCTGGATTGTATAGGCTTGGTTTTAAAGACACACCCACCTGCTGCTGATGCCAATCAGACGACAGGGACACAACCCTTGTTTTTTGGTGGTGTGTTAAGATCCAAGAAATTTGGTTGAGGGTTCAGAGTTTTATGTATGATGTATTGGGCACTCAAATTTCATTTTGCCCCAGACTCTGTATTTTAGGCGATGGGGCGGTCATTAATATAAGGGATATATGCATAAAAAATTGGATCCTAGCCAGTGTTATGATCGGCAGACAGATTATTCTTAGGGGATGGAAGTTGGCTGGAGCGCACTCATTTCAAGAGTGGTGCACAGAGATGGGGAGGGTAGCAGCATTCGAGGAAATGTCATGTAGAAGGCTAGGCAACTTAGATTAATTTAATAAAAAATGGGGCAGCTATTTGGCCTTTTTGGAGGGCTCTCAGAGAAGGGCAGTGGAGAGAGAAGTGTAGTTTTATATGTGTGTGATTATTTTATATATATATATATATATGATTGGGGGGGAAAGGGAATAATAGGGGGTTAAATGTTGATTCTGTGAATATATGTTTTGCTTTTCTGTGTCAATTGTGTGAATTAATAAAAAATATTAATTGGAAGAAAATAAATCACAGCAAAGCTGTACGACTGTTTTGCCTATTGTAGTGATAGATGATGCTTTGCAGAAGAGCTGGTTAAACATATTATTGGGTAAAAGAGACTGACCTGGTAAGATCCTGCCAAGTAAAGCATCCAATAACCAGAAAGATTTCTCCTCATCTTTAGTGATGATGAGGAGGTATCCAGCTATGAAGTTCATTCCCTAAAAGTCAACAAGGAATGCATGTGGGATATACATTTCAGTGCTGATGTGATCATGCAGACGGGTACAGCAGGTTTAGTCATAATATTGACAGGATAAACAATCTGAAATTGCAGCAGTGTTATACTTCCTCTCTCATTATATTTGACATTTCACTAAGATCCTTGTACTACAATAGTTTTAGTAGATTCTTGGGTACAGTGGGAAGTTCAATCCTGGATTAACATTACACATTAGTGTCCAGACCTACAAATGGCCATGTGTCAAACCAGTGTTGTACCTGACAGTAACCAACATCCTTATTGTGGTGTGCATATGCCAGAAGTACATTAAACAGGGCTTTCTGTAAACATGGCTGGGAGGAGTCACGGAACTGAATGTTGTCAGGGAAGGTTCTGTGCATATCTGAAAAAAAAAAAAAAGTTTAGTATGATCAATCTTTAAATGAAAATATGGTTCCATGACTCGGCTGCAGTAGAAATACCGTACCAGCATGTATAACCTCTTCTATCTCAGGGTCATGCTGAGGCTTTAATAGAGAATGATAGTAGCCAGGATTCCTATTCAGCTGGTCCTGAGCTCCACTAGCTGCCATCCAGATCTGAGTGCGATGTTCACATGGAACCCCCTTCCTCACATACCGCTTCACTGCAAAACCAAAAGACAGCTATGCAAAAGGGGAAACATGTACATACATTTTTTCCCCCCACCGGGGCTTTCTATGTTGCAATGCTAAAGACTGTGTTTAATGTGCAAGGAACTTAATTGAAGGGAGGCTTCTCATAAATGTAAGATAGGGACTGTTAATGTGTGTTTTACTTATTTTTGGTTGTTTTACTATTTTTTATATCCTGATGTTTCATTTGTGTTTTTTACCCACCCCTTTGAGTCAATTTATTTGCACAAACCTGTATATAGATTTTTTTGCCATGCTTTGTTCCATCGTCAAATAAAAAATGTATCATAAAAAAGTTGAGTGCATGCTTATGTGCATACAAACTCGCCCACCTCTTAAATTCTTCTCCACCTTGACAGTGCCCTGCACAAGTTTAGACCACTTTTTCGACCTTCTAGTGAGCACAGCTACATACTCGGACATCAGCTTCTCATAGGATTCATAGTTGAAATCCTCTGACCTCTCAAATCCATATCGGTCAACCCTACAGACACATTTAAAGACTTGTTTTTAGATGTTATTGGGTAATTTCATGGAAAATCTAAACTATTCCATAAAATTGCTAAAAAATTAAGTTAGATTAAAATGGAGTTTAATAACATTTTCATTCTGAACATTTTTAAAGTACACTGTCTAAAGTGTTTTTTACTTGTGTAAATGTTTATATGAATGACAATGACGCAAACATCACCTGACGCACAGGTGTTTTGGACCATTGCCTATAGCGAGCGTCCCACCAAGTTGAATCTTATAAATAACACCACTTCATCATATAGATAATGAAAGTTATGTTCAAACCTTTGGCAGTCGTTGCAGTTTGAAGAGGCGGAACATTCCGTGCTTTGATCATTAAAGTAATTCTCCATGTAAAGGTTAAGTGCGTCTCTTCCAACGGACACTCTCCAAACTGAGATGGGCTGTGTACGTGCATAAACTCCACCCCTAGATAAACATGTCATTGCTTTTGCTCCTATGCCCAGGTTATGAATGTTGCTTGGAGCTTCACTGTCACACCACTGATGCTATTTTTTTTTAATGTATTTGAAGCTTATTTTCGGGACAAAGAAAATTCAACAAAATGTTTACTCTACATTTATTAGAGTATAATATAATATAATATAATATAATATAATATAATATAATATAATATAATATAATATTATATTATATTATATTATATTATAAATTAAACATTAATTGTGGTGATAATTTTAGGCTACACATTTTATTGTATAGAGCTATTTAACACATTTCAAAATTAGTTTTTTTAAATTTATGTTTAATTTATTAGAAATATTTTATTGTCTTTTGTTAAGAATCGGATAGATTTATTTTTTTTAGTTTTTGTATGTTTATGTTATATTGCGTTTGCATTGTGCAGAGCCTTTCACCACAGTTTCACCACATCGATATTGCGTATGCACTTGTTTGGTATTACCAAGATTTTGAATGAATCAGTGAATAAATAAATAAATAAATAAATAAATATAAACCGGAAGTTCAGTCTGGCCGTTTATTTTACAAAATAAAGGTCTTATCAGATTCTCATTTATTCGGCTGCTAATGTTGCGTGAAAATGCTATTTGACTCCTGAAATCCACAAAATTTAGTTTATTTATTAAGTGAGACTATCTTCTATATTCGTTGTGAAACAGATTAACCCTATAAAAATTGCTTGTTTTTTTTTTCTTATAGACTTGTATTTTAAAATATTTCATTCAGCGGCCATTGAGAGGAAAGAATAGTTTGGTTTCCTGCTTCAGCTCTCCGCTGGCTGATGGCGGGGCTCCATCTCTCTCCCGCTAACACGTTACCAACTCGTTTCTCAATGAGGTGAAATCGATTTAGACACACATCAACATTAAAACAAAAGCTTGATTATATTCTCTCGACCCGGTTTGCGGTAAACGCGAGGACAGAGTCGAGTCCGTAACCGCATATCTCTCCTGTTGTGTTTTAAAATGGCTCCAGTTCAGATCGGTTCGGACGGGCAGCTGGTACCCGCCGGTGGCCCGACTTCAGCCCCGCAGCCTCCTCCAGGAGCCCCGGCCACTCAAGGAGTCCGACTGAGTCTCTTGATCGAGTTTCTGCTGCAGCGAACCTACCATGAGATCACTCTGTTGGCTGAGCTGTGAGTTCATCAGTGATCTGACCTAATGTGGTTAATCTGAATGGAGTTAGATTTAGTTTGATATCTAACTTTAGCTCTCCTGCACCTATAAGTATCCTCAGTGTTGTTTTTGTTTTACAGAACATGTCTGAGCACTGTCTGATATTCATTAGTCTCACAATTGAGCTTGAGGCAGTTCAGTTAAAGAAAATTGGAGAGAAATAGACGTCTTTGGAAGTATTTTAGCTAAAATCATATAAACTGTAACATTGCTCTTCCTCCAGCAGATGTCCCTGAAGTGTATTGAACTACCAAAACACTAAGTCATATGAAGAGAATATGTGCAAAGATATTGCCTGAGTTTTTTTGTTGTTGATCTGAGCCAAAAGGTCTTTACAAGGTCTTGAAGTTCCCTTTTCTAATTCTAGATGTAAAATGCCTTTCTTTCAAAATGCTGTTATTTGACATTTTTTAATCATATCCTTATTATTTTCACAGACTCCCACGAAAAACGGACATGGAAAGGTAAGAAATTGCCATGGTGGCAAATATTTTTATACTTATACTTTTATTATTTTGAAGCAGGATTATAATGTTGGTTACATTATTCTCACATTTGAATATTACTGACTTGACCCGTTTCTAACAGGAAAATTGAAATCGTTCAGTTTGCCAGTAGGACACGGCAGCTCTTTGTACGTCTACTTGCTCTTGTGAAATGGGCAAGTAATGCTGGGAAGGTGGAGAAATGTGCGGTACGTGATCTGTTTCTCAAATCCAATCTGTGAAATAATCATCAGGAGCTACGAGTTATTGTCATTCCTGTGGATTGAGAACTCATATCTGTTTGCAGATGATCTCCTCATTTCTGGATCAACAAGCATACTTATTTGTTGATACGGCAGACCGACTGGCATCACTGGCCAGGGATGCATTGGTACACGCTCGTTTGCCTAGCTTTGCCATCCCATTCGCCATTGATGTACTCACCACGGGCTCTTACCCACGCCTGCCCACATGTATCCGGGTGAGTAGTCAAACCTTGAAGACCTATAAACCTAACCTTGACCTGTCCTAACCCTAACCCTTAGATTACCTAACCCAATTTTTACAAGCGCAATTTACTGTCCTGTGTTGACATATTTCTTATTGAAACAGGAGATTTTGGCAGGACATATCAAAGGGCTTGTCCCCTCTTGTTTTAAATCACCAATGGCCTTTAGTTTACGTCAGAGCCATGACCCATGATTTGCTGCTTGCTAGTCGGTTGTAGGTGATATTAGGGCGAGGGACATTCTCAAAAATCACAACTACAACGGCTAATTACAATTGTCTAAACACTTATGTATCGCACAATAACTAGCACACTGCTTTGCTATGATATCGAAACACTTTTACTATAATACATAATAAAAAAAAACAACACATTTTAACGCTTGTATTTAGGGATGTCAATTTTAAGACATTTTCATAATTGATTGTCGTGGAAATTAACAATCAATTAATGGTTAAAGTTAATATTGCAAAACTAATGCGGAGGACTCCAAATAATATGTGCATGTTGCCTGTTGTTTAAATATAATTTACATTAATACACTTAAGGAATGCATGTATTGGCATTTTCCTTTTAAAATATTCTTAGTTCAGTGTATTTTAATACATTTAGGCTGTTTAGTAAGAATTTGTGAATTGTTTAATTACTGTTAATGAATTAGGCTCACTGACATATATATATATAGAACTGGATTGCTGACGCAACAGTAAACTGCCTGCAGGAGGTGAAGTCACCGGAATTGTTCAAGCGGCCATCTTGGTATGCACAAACTGCCATAGAGCATCAATTACTGACAGGCGAAAACACCCCCGTTTCACCGTCTCCGATCTGGGGATACGACAGTTGCATTTCACCCTCTAGTGACTCATATTTAATGTTTAATTTGCTTGTTATGAATAATATTCATTATGAGGGAGAAGATTTACGCTGATCACGATGTCAGAGCATTCACCTGCCCCGGTGTTCAGTCTATCAGTGCAGCACATCAGTCACCAAAGGAAGCGGGAAAACTGTCCACAAGTTGTAAAGTAAGTAGGAAAAGTTGAAATATCTGCTTGTATAGGGTGACAATATGTCCTTACCCCCAAAAGGGGCTTTAAAAAAGTCAGACCGGGATTTCTAAATCGCCTCAAATGCCCGGTATTTGCTTGTTTTCATATTGAAGTGCTCTCTGTAGTCATACATTTATACATGTCATAAATACGTGTAAATACCATTTAAACGTAACATATAAGTTTAATTTTAACCAACTTTGCTTTGCGTGTCTCTCTTTCTGAGTGTCCACTGTGCGTGTGATGGAGGGAGAGAGAGCGTGCGCTCTTATTCAAGTGAGCGTGAGAGCAAGGCACTTTTTAACATAAAAAAAAAAAAAACATAAAACAAACACTTTGATGTTCACACTAAATAAGTCTGAAAATGTCTGTTTGTATCTTACCTTAGTTTCAGTGAACTTGTTTACATTCAGCTGATCTGTTCGCCACTGAAGTTTGTTAGAGGTGGATACTGTTTGATACAGATATACGTAACTTGCTCGGGGTTTCAAGAAACAGGAAAAATTCCCGACTTTAAATTAATTATGTGTAGGACGTTTGCATTGTAGGGATGTACATGCAGATTTCAGATATAAAATTGGTGATTTAATGACTAATGTTTACTCGCTGAAATGAGATTATTTCCTATTAAGTCAATAGGGACATTGGAATGTTTTGGGCATAGCAATATGGCGGCGCAGTGGGTTCACTGTTATGACGTCATGAGCAATCCAGTTCTAAATATATATCAGTGATTAGCCTACTTTTAAAAATAACTCATACAGGATATCACTTATGTATATTTGAATTCATTAAAACTTCACATTGTGGATCGTGGAATATTTCGGACATTTGGACTTATTTTTTTTATTTGAAATTAATTTAAATCATAACACGTTGCATGTGAACAGTACTTAACATACCGTTTCTAAGGTAACGATGGTGAGATGTCAGCTGAATATACCTTCGTGCTTTCCCGGCGATCGCTGATGTAATTGTAGGTTGGGATGAAACAAGGAGATCAACAGTACTTTAACACTAACAAGGTGTGTGCAGAAAACATTAATGTTCATTTAAAGAGAAAAGCTCTAATACTGTTTACATAGAGCACACTTTATCTCCCATCTGTGCGTTGTTGTATTCTGTGAACTGGATAATGACATGCAGCCCGCAAGCACCCTCTAGCGGCGTGTGACTGTATAGACAGCCTTATTCATCTCTGCTGGCTTGATTTCAGAACACATTTATCCTGAAATTAATTAATCGATGATCGATAAGCTTAATTGATCAAATTATTAACGACAATTAATCGATTTTTGATCAATCATTAACATCCCTACTTGAATTACAGACCTGTTCTGATGTCTGTTCTGTTCACCTCTCATTTGCTTTTAGGACACTGTTGGTAAGGTTTCGGTTAAAGTTTTAGTTTTGGGAGGTACTTTTACTCATTAAAACTGCCATCTAATATTCACCTTAAAAATCTTGTCTGATTATCACACCATTTCACTCTCTCTTTGTGCCCCCAATGGATATTTCACTAGGAAATTGCAGCGATGAGTGTAACAAGGTGCTTAATTTTATACGTAATTGCAAAAATGTTGCCACGGTCACGTAATGTTCATGAGATCAGGCTGGTCAATGTTGTTGTCTTTTTCAGGACAAAATTATTCCTCCAGACCCTATAACCAAAGCAGAGAAGCAGACCACACTAAATCAGCTGAATCAAATCTTGCGCCACCGACTAGTCACCACTGACTTGCCCCCACAGCTGGCCAACTTAACTGTGGGTAAGTTCCAGGTCCACACACCTACTGGTATTCTGTCCAGGAATTTGTTTCTGAACTTTTACTATTAGGCTACTTTGTTTTATCAGTGTTCTGTATGACTATGAATTATCTTACTTGTTTTTATGCTTGTTACTTCTTTCCTTGTCAAGCCAATGGCCGAGTGAAGTTTCGAGTCGAAGGGGAATTTGAGGCTACACTGACAGTAATGGGAGACGATCCTGATATCCCCTGGAGATTGCTTAAACTAGAGATTCTAGTTGAAGACAAGGAGACTGGAGGTACGACATTCTCAGTGTGTAGTATTTGCAGGCCATGAGCATGTGCCCTTGTATTTACAACTTGTGTGATCTTGTTTTTTAATTTTTTTCAGACGGAAGGGCATTGGTCCACAGCATGCAGGTGAACTTTATCCATGAGCTGGTACAGTCTCGCCTGTTTGGAGATGACAAGCCTCTTCAAGACATGTACAACTGCCTTCGTATCCTTCCAGCACGAATTGGTTTCTGTGTTTTTGCAGATCAGTTGATTTGTTAACAATCAATTCCTGTTGTGGGTCAAACCCATAACCTTAGTTCCCTTACGACTCAGTACACTTGACATTGCATTGTTACGCATATGGAGAGTGCCTTCATACATGACCTAGTTGAAACCTCTCTACAATAACACCAATATTCTAATATTGGCTGTGGTGTTTGAGCCCTGCCTGTTTTGGCGCGAAACTGTCCGCTATAAAAACAGGTGCACAAACACCATTTTCTCAGAATTTCTTCCTTCAAGACAGCGATCATCTCTTGTCTAGAAGCCCTCTACCTTCGCCGTCGATATACATGAGTCAGCGGGAAGAATCTTCACGGGAAAACTTTCCGTTCCCCTGCAGTGTTCCGGTGAACATCACACCACCTCGCCAATTGACGCTTCGCTGGTGAACGGGCCTCAGCTTCCTGATTCCCCCCAGCGCTTCGGCAGGGTTTGTGTATCTTTACAAAGCAATTGTATATTGTGTATTGTATACTGTGTGATATAAATATATATTCATTTATATATTTATATATCTAAAAGAGTCACTTACGTGTTCGCGTCTTCTTAAAGATGTTTCGTAAGTGTTCCTTGTGCGACATCCTGCCGTCAGATCAGCATGAGAGCTGCATTTACCATCTGGGCCGTGCTCGCGCAGAGTCAGCTCTCATGGAGACAGACTGCCCTCACTGTGAGGGCATGAGTCTCAAGACGCTTCACTCGTGAATCACCCTCGTTCTGAGGGATGCTTCAGCCTCACAAGCCCTCCCACCCGCCTCTTTTGTGATACCCGAGGATTCACACGAGGAGGCACGGCGGGGCCGTGAGGTCGAGCAGGATGACTTTGAGGTGGTCCTTGTGGCGGCACACGCCCTGCGAGCCCCTCAATCTCTCCGAAGTGCATGTTTTCTGATACGCTGTGCGAGACGAGCTCTGGCCTTCTGAAAGAGTGGGCGGCCTCGTCTCATGCAGCGGTTCTGACGCTGGGGATAATAATGATGATGTCATTATGTCTCTCGCTGCATCAGGCGAGTGGTCAGTGGATGATGCTGCCGCCCCTCCCCCCAGCGAGGGCAAGGAACCTGCCCGCGCCACTGACAGGGAGGTGCTCCGCGTCCTTACCAGGGCGGTCGAAGTGCTTCACCTTGAATGGTCTCAAACCCCAGAGGAACCTGAATAGTCTCGCCTCGATGAATGGTTCCAGCAGTCCGGACGCTGTGAAACGGCAGCGACCCGCAAAATCTTCCCCGAAGTACATAACGAACTATCCAAGTCCTGGTGCACGCCCTTATATGGTGCGCTCGCGCAGATATGCCATCATCTTTAATGTGGATCACGGGGAAGAAAACGGTTATTAAAGCGGCACACCTCTGCCCAGCAAGTAACAGAGCATGGAAATCACACCCCATCCTTCCAAACCGTGTCGACAAATGTCCGCACTGGCAGGAAAAGCTTACGCAGCAGCAGAACAAGCTGGTTCAGCACTCCACACAATGGCGGTGCTCCAGGAATTTCAAGCCAAGCTCCTCAGGCAAATGGACGAGCACGGCTTCGATCCAGAGATATTCAAAGATCTCTGCACTGCTACAGATTTAGCGCTGCATACCACGAAAGTCACAACCCTTTGAAGCGGAAATTAGAGTCCGCGGTTACTCCAAAAAAGGCTCGATTGGAGACACAAAATACTGTTCCCCATCTCCCCACTACTGTTTGTCGGGAAAGGAATATTGTTGTTCACAATGTTGTTCAAAATGTTGTATCTGTGTCTTGCATTCAAATAAATGCAATAACAAATGCAGTAAGTGCAAAAAAGAATACAGCATTCGTTGCAAATGCACTAGATGCTCACACATTCTCAATAAAGAGCCCCTTTTTCCTCTTCAAAGCGCACACATTATGCGCAACCACTCTCCTATAGTGAGTGTCGCATCATATACATGGAACATGGTTATACGATCCAATTTTGTGACACCTTCCACTCCGTTTCAACGGCGTTCTGTCTTCCACGGTTTCGTCCGAAGACGTGCCAGTGTTACGAGCCGAAATACAGTCTCATCGTGAAAAATGCGATGGAGATTGTGCCAAATTGTCAAGCACAAAAGGGGTTTTACAGCCGTTATTTTCTTGTTCCAAAGAAAGACGGCGGGCTTCAGCCAATCCTGGATCTGAGACATTTAAATCGCGCTCTTATAAAGCGCCCATTCAAAATGAATGCTTAGAAACTGATCTCATCGCATGTGCGCCCACACGACTGGTTTGCGTCGATAGATCTGAAGGATGCGTACTTTCATATCCAAATTGTATGACATCACAGGATGTTTTTGAGATTCGCGTTCGAGGGAACAGCATATCAATTCAAAGTCTTGCCCTTCGGACAGTCTCTGGCTCCTCGCACATTCACAAAGTGCTTTGATGCGGTTCTCGCCCCTCTGAAACTGAGCGGCATTAGCATCTTGAACTACCTTGACGATTGGCTGTTACTGGCACAATCAGAGGCTTTGTTAGGCCAGCACAGAGACTTACTGCTTCAGCCATTCTACAGTGTCCGCCTCAGTTCAAACGGGGAGAACACTTCCACTGAAACTGTTTCAGAAAGCATTGGGATTTGTGGCGGCAGCATCCGCTGTCATTCCATTAGGTTTCTGACACGTGAGACCTCTTCAGTACTGGCTGAAGCGCTGTGTGCCACGACGTGCTTGGCACCAAGGGCGCATGCGCATCACTATATCCCGCTGCTGTATAGCTGCTTTAGCACCACAGACAGCTCCTGCGTTTTACCAGTGAGGTGTCATGCTGGGGCAAGTTGTCACACAGCGCCTAAAGCTATCGGCTGTATTTCTAGCCTTTAAAGGCTTTTCAATCAGAAATATCAAACTGTCATGTCCTGGTTCGCTCAGACAACATGACAGTTGTGGCATATATAAGGCGGAATTTAGGAGACTTCACCCTCAAACTCTGTTGAGAATTTGGGAAATATCTGGCAAAGCAGAAATCAATCTATTTGCCTCAGTGGAGAATACCCACTGTCCCCTCTGGTACTCAAAGTCCCAACTTGTCAGGCGGAAAGTGGTGACCACGGATGCTTCCAACACAGGTTGGGGGGCGGTGTGCGATGGACGCCCGACTTTCGGCACCTGGACAGGTGCGAGGAGGGCGTGGCACATCAACCGCTTAGAACTATCGGCTGTAATTCTAGCCTTAAAGGCTTTCAGTCAGAAATAGTGTGCTGTCATGTCCTGGTTTGCTCAGACAGCATGACAGTTGTGGCATATATAAACAGCCAAGGTGGAATTAATTCACCGCCACTGTTGAGATACTGGGCGAATGGAGACTTCATCCTCAAACTGTACTGAGGATTTGGGAAATATTCAGCAAAGCTGAAATCGATCTATTTGCCTCAGTGGAGAATGCCCACTGTCCCCTCTGTTATTCGAAGTCCCAAGCCTCGCTGGGAACTGATGCAATGGCACACAAATGGCCGGCGAAATGCAAATATACGTTTCCCCCGGTATGCCTTATTCGCTCTGTCATATGCAAAGTCCGAGAGGACAAGGAAACGGTTATATTAGTTGCTCCAAATGGCCCAACCATCCATGGTTTCCGGAAATGATAGAGATGCTGTAGGAGAAGGAGGGATCTCCCCTCAGGCGCGAGGCACAATCTGGCATCCCCAGCCCCAGCTGTGGAACCTGCATGTGTGGCTCCTGAACAGGGCGCACTACACCCAACAGAACTGACGCGTTCAGTCATGAACACCATTTTACAAGCCGGAGCACCGTCCATGAGACGCCTCTATGCAATAAAATGGAAGGTGTTTACTGATTGGTGTCTCTTACATGGCAAGGACCCAGTAAACTGCCCCATACATGAAATTCTAATATTTCTTCAAGAGCGATTAGACGCAGGACTCACCCCGTCAATGCTCAAAGTGTATGTGGCAACTATATCTGCGTATCATGCACATGAAGCCAGTGCCTCTATAGGCAAGCGTGATTTAATAATAAAGTTCCTTAAAAGAGCAAGACGATTAAACCCACCTCGGCCGGCTACAGTCCTGACTTGGGAGGGACCCCTTCGAGCCTTTGGACTCTGTTGAACTGCTCACGCTCTCCATTAAGACCGCACTACTGCTGGCTCTGGCCTCAGTAATATGGGTCTGTGACCTGCATTCACTATCAGTCGACAATTCATGTCTGGAGTTTGGCCCTGGTCTTTCAAGAGCCACTGTCAAATTCAAGGCTCTGATGCTGGCATACAGAACAGTCACTGGGTCTGCTCCAGCATACCTAAAATCATTTATGCAGAGCTACGCGCCCACTAGAAGCCTGCGGTAGGCTAAGGAAGGTCGCCTTGTTGTACCAACACAAAGAGGCACCAAAACACTTTCCCGAAGTTTCAGCTTCATCATACCACGTTGGTGGAACGACCTTACCAACTCCATCCGTGAAGCTGACTCACTCTCTGTCTTCAAAAAAACGACTAAAAACACATCTTTTCCATGAGCACTTAACCAGTAATTAAAAAAATAAAAAAATAAAAAATCCTGTTGCAGTTTATTCTGTTTTGAATACTATTCTGATGCTAGTGAAACTTTAATACGGCACTTTTCATACCACTGTCTCCTTAAGATGATTCGCTTGTGTTTTTCTCTTTTGTAAGTCGATTTGGATAAAAGTGTCTGCCAAATGAATAAATGTAAACCCAAGAAAGGCTATGTACCCAAGGTCCTAACCACGCCCGTCAAAGCGCAGGTGGTTTACCTTCAGGCCTTCTTCCCGCCTCCATTTAATTCGGATGAGGAACAATCATCAACAAGCATTGTTATGACCTGTACAGACACTACATGCATATGTTGAGCATACTTGCCAGTTCAGACTGTCTGATCAGCTCTTTATATGCTATGGAGGACGCACAAAAGGAATGTCCGTCTCCAAGCAAAGGCTCTCTCACTGGATTGTCGATGCAATTACCCCGGCTTATGAGTCGCAGGTTAAGACTTGCCCAACTGGTGTTAAAGCACACTCAACTAGAGGCATGACCTCCTCATGGGCATGGACGAATGGTGTGTCCTACAAGACATATGTTTTGCAGGAGGCTGGTCCTCTCAAAACACATTCGCAAGGATTTACAACCTAGAAGTAATATCACTTTTTTCACAGTCCTCTCTGTTTAGAGCATTTGCTATGCATTAGCCAAATATATATATACTTATGCCCTTCCCTTTAAGTATGGGCTCCCCATCATTTGCACAACTGCCTGCAGTCAGGCCGTTATAATTTACCATAAAGTTGCAAGCAACTTTAATTATTAATATACTCCCTTCCCGACTGGGTTCATAAGGAGTTAATTCATACTATATGACTATAGTTCATATATTCGTTATGAGTGCTCTCCTCCTGGCCATCACGCGGATCACTCACTGCTGCATGCTCATGTCGGTCGCCATCCCACAAGACTGCGCCGCCATGTTTCCAAGTTACGTCGTGTAGTGCGACGTGATGGGATTCTGTTCCCCATAGGCGTAACTACGCAATGTCTCGTTCCCTTGTCGTATGTAACCTCGGTTCACTGAGATGAAGGGAACGAGATGTTGCGAATGCTAGCCCCACTACAAGACTCGGAGTTCTTGAGGCATGAGCGATGCGCTCCATGTTCTCAGTCAGAAATTCGGAGGAAATGGTGTTTGTGCACCTGTTTTTATAGCGGACAGTTTTGCGCCAAAACAGGCGGGGCTCAAACATCGTATACAATATTAGAATATTGGCGTTATTGTAGAGAGGTTTCAACTAGGACGTGTATGAAGGCACTCCCCATATGCGTAAATACGCACTGTCTCGTTTCCTTCGTCTCAGGGAACCGAGGTTACGTACATAACCGAGACGTTTTACCAGCCCAGATCTTTTGCTGGACACTTACCAGTGTTACCAGCCTTTCATTAGATCAAAATGTTAAGGTCATGAGGAACATACATTAAGTCAGGAGTGTCTTTTAAAAGGTAGTTAAATGCTCCTGATAATTTAGAGTGACTGAATTTATATGCTGGTTTTATCTCCAAACTTTATAAACAACATTATATGCAAGTGAGTCTCATATTATTTCCTTGATGAATGGTGTCAGATTCATTTTGCCTATCACTGCAGCTCGAGGTGTTGCACTCCCAGACTCTGATGTTAATAAGAGAGCGGTGGGGTGATCTAGTGCAGGTGGAGCGCTACGTTCCTGCCAAGTGCCTGACGTTGTCTGTCTGGAAGTAGGTTTCAAAATGTGCTAATCTCTGTAGATTTTCTCTTCTTTGGATTTGCATCTAATGGTTTTTGCCTTGTAGTCAACAGGTCCTGGGTAGAAGGACTGGCACGGCATCGGTGCACAAGGTCTCAATCAAAATTGATGAGACTGATGGTTCCAAGCCATTACAGATCTCCCATGAGCCTCCACTGCCTGCCTGTGATTCCAGATTAATGGAAAGAGCCATGAAGGTGAGTATCGCCTTGAAGATGACTTCTTGTTATCCCTTCTCAGTAGAGGTAATGATACATGGAAAGCTGATCATGTCTTTTTTTGTTGCTGTTCTTTCTGTAGATTGATCATCTCTCGGTGGAAAAGCTTTTGATTGACAGTGTACATGCCCGCTCAAATCAGAAACTGCAGGAACTCAAAGCCATCCTGAAAAGTAGCAACCCCAGCGATAACTGTGAGACTTACCTTTACACCACAGAGAGCTTCACCCAGCCAGTGCTTGCTGTGGCCTTTAGTATGATAAAATGGAATGTTTTGCAGTGATTAACTAGTCTGATTTGAGATAATTATGTAAAAGAGACCATTATTGCCAATACGTATATTTATATATCACAGCCTTGAGTGCCTTATTGCTTTTATAAAACAGACTCTTCATTTTAGAGTGTCGTTTATTTTTCAGCCTTCATAGAGACGGCCCTACCCACACTGGTCATACCAATACTGGAGCCCTGCGGCCGATCTGAGTGTCTCCACATATTTGTTGATTTGCACTCTGGGATGTTTCAGCCAATGCTCTATGGAGTCGGTTAGTCACAGATCCATTCAGATTCGGCTCACATCACAGTTTATTTGAACAAATGATAACATTGAAACTTAACCTGCTATGCTCCACTCTTTCCAGATCAGTCCATGTTGGACGACATTGAGAAGAACATCAACGATGACATGAAGCGCATTGTCACATGGTTACAGCAGCTAAAGTAAGCTTTTGTTTTTTTTCTACTCTTGGTGTGATTCCATTGTAACAGTATCAATGGCTGATGTAAGTGTATTTTGTTTAAAATAGGTTCTGGCTAGGAGAGCAGAGGTGTCGACAGTCTGTGAAGCATCTTCCCACACTGTGCACAGACACTCTTCATCTGTCCAATTCAACCACTCACCCTGTGGGCAACCTAACAAAACATCGCCTCTTCATTAAACTCACCCGCCTTCCACAATACTATATTGTAAATGCCTCAATGTTTTATCTGTTGAAGGAATATTCCTTTTGTAGCAAATGAAATTTATTTCAATTTAAGGATATGCTGTTGTTAACCACATAAAATAATTTTGAATTGTCTAAATTTTTGTCTGTGGTAATCGACCACATCTGTAGATCTCGTTTTGAACCCTGAAAACATTATTTTAAACTCAAGAGGGATTGCCTACTATGCTTCCGTAGTTAGTGGTACCCAGTGCATGCATAGTAGAGTGTGGCGTACAACTTTTAACGATTGTTCCTCTTTTACAAGGAACTTATTAGATGCTCGTGTGTACTGACTCTATTTCATCGTCTCTCACCTTTCCTCAGGTAGTGGAGATGTTTGATGTGGCTAGCAGTCTAACAGAGCTGCAGTATAAGTATAACTTCCTGTCGGTGAGTCAGATGGAGGGAGAGGACGGGCTGCCCTCTGCTCAGCTTTTGCAGCAGTTTAAGCCCAACCTGGAGGAGCTGGTGCAGGATATTTCTTCTGGTCGAATAGCTCGGCTTGGGGCCAAAAGGAAGGTATACTGAACTAACTATGCTGACCCAAATATTATTGTATACTCTTCTGTTGTATGGATCTACAGTAGAGCACTATCTTGAGGGGCAAAATCGTTCAGTTGAAGTATGTAACTTTTTCGGTGTTGAAATACGTTCTCGTATCCCAGCTAAATATGGAGAGACAACAAGTAAGCCATTCATAGGTTAATTTTCTTGAAAACTGTCAACACCTTGTCTCTGTGGCGCTATGAAAATTCCTCTGTTTGTTTTGTGCAACCCGTTTCGATAGACAACAACATTGACTCGACCAGTGGTGTGAGTTGGGGGGTGGGGCTATCCTTTTGTTTGATCAAAGGCTAGACAAGGCCGTTTTCAGAAAGCTGTTTTGAAAATAACGTTTGTTTTTTGCAATTCCATTTGGAAAGCTACATTTCAGCTTTAATGCATAACTTTATATCTAGGGCTGTCGATTGATTGCATTAATTTTGTGCAATTTAATAATATAAAATATATCGCGTTAAAACAATTAACGCAATTAATCATGCATCCATAAATTCTGTAATAAGGAATGTTCCTACTGTTTGAGCAATTCAAGTTTGATTTTCCACCTTGATGTAGTAGGGGGTATTCAGCTCTGCAGCTGCACAAGCAACGCGCCTTGTCAGACCAACGAGCAGGCAGCTCAGCTTCCCACAGACACGCTTTTGCACAGCTAGACAGAGCAGGGATCTCAAAAAGCATTTTTTAAAGTTCTATAATTAAGACAGCATCCTAAAAACACAGCGTTTAGGACTAGTGGTGCTGAAAACTAGTGAGATGCTCAAAGTGTCCATGTGACGCTTGTGTAAATAAACCAAAAATAAAAAAATAGAGCAGAGGGATATAGGGTAACAAGAAGATAATAATAGGGTTTTGTTCAATGATATGGAAATAAGACAAACAATATTTTGACTTTTAAATACACTTTTTGTATTGTCTAAATACTTAACTGTTGCCACAATCAATAAATAAATAAATATATATATTTAATGTTATGTATTTGAATAGTCTGAATTGTAATATTATATATTTATAGTTATTTGAATGATCATATTCAAAATGATCTTTATTTGGGGGCCTTTCACAGTAAACATTGCTATGCAATTAATTTGAATAATTGATTGGCACATCATGTCATTAATTTGATTACAATTTTTTTTAATGATTGACGCTGTAAAAGAGGTAGCTACTACTTTTTATAGGCCCATTTAAACTGGTGTCTTTTTAATGTTATCCTTGTTCTGTACAGTTTTCTTTTATATGTAATCAATAAGCTTGTTTTGGTCACTCCACAGTTGTCAGGAGAGCAAAATGCCGTTGAACCGAAGAAACCCAAGAGGTCTGGAGAGATGTGTGCCTTCAATAAGGAATTGGCCCACCTGGTGGCCATGTGTGACACCAACATGCCCCTCATTGGACTACGATGTGAGGTACTGAATAGGAATGGGTCAGAATTAACTTTAAATTCCTCCCCTTTAAAGCACTGCTATTTAAAATATTAGAGACGCAGGGCGTGCTGAGTGACTCCAGCCAGGTTTCCTAAGCAACCAAATTGGCCCGGTTGCTAGGAAGGGTAGAGTCACATGGGGTAACCTCCTCGTGGTCGCTATAATGTGGTTTGTTCTCGGTGGGGCGCATGGTGAATTGAGCATGGTTGCCGCGGTGGATGGCGTGAAGCCTCCACACACGCTGTGTCTCCGTGGCAACGCGCTCAACAAGCCACGTGATAAGATGCGCGGGTTGACTGTCTCAGACGCGGAGGCAACTGGGATTCGTCCTCCGCCACCCGGACTGAGGCGAATCACTATGCGACCACGAGGACTTAGAGCGCATTGGGAATTGGGCATTCCAAATTGGGAGAAAAAGGGGAAAAATCCCCCACAAAAAATAAATAAAAAAATATTAGAGACGCAGCATCTCAAAGGGGGTTTTTAGCGTGCTGACAGTATATTGAATTTTAAAAGACATAATTTCGCACATCCTTTGTACTACATATCCATTAGAAGGCGAAAGTAAGAGAGCTTTGTTTTTATCTTATATAAAGATTTCTTTTATGAATGTGTCCCATTTGGTGTTTATTAAATGTTCTTTGTCTCTGCCTTTTTCCCTCACATAGTTGTCCAATATGGAGATTCCTCATCAGGGGGTTCAGGTAGAGGGAGACGGCTGTAGCCACGCCATTCGCATTCTAAAGTAAGATTTAACCCTGGATACTATCAGTTCAGCATCTCTTATAAAGCTGATAAACCAGACTAGCACACATGAATATGAATTGCAGTTTGTTTTTGGCATTTTCAAATATACTAATTATGTTCCCTTATCACTCAGAGTTCCGCCTTGTAAGGGAGTGAGTGAGGAAACAAGAAAAGCTCTAGAGCGCACCCTGCTGGACTGCACGTTTAGACTGCAGGGCCGCAATAATCGCACTTGGGTGGCAGAATTGGTTTTCGCCAGTTGCCCTCTCAACAGCACATCTAGTAAAGAGCAAGGTAAAGACTATAACTTGTATGCAAACAGCTTTCAAATCAATGCGATTTTGGGTATGTATTAAATTGTCTCTTTTTTTTGGTATGTTGATCCAGCTTCCACACGGCATGTCTACTTGACGTACGAGAATCCCCTGTCAGAGCCAGTGGGTGGCAGAAAGGTGGTGGAAATGTTCTTGAATGACTGGAACAGCATCAGTCAGCTTTATGAATGTATTCTGGAGTTCTCACGCTCCTTACCTGGTATGTACCACTGTTACACCGTGTCCAAGCGCAATGTGACAAGCGATGAATCATATGTCTTCTGTGTTAATCCGAGCTTTTGTCCTAACCAGCTGTGGCTGTCAACAATGATGAGAGACAAGGCATTTTTTGGTCACTTTTTGCTATTTTTGTCACATCGCACTGGGTACACTGACCACAATGAAATCTCATTGCTCCAATTTCATATACATTCCTAGCTGTTTATGAAACACCAAATAGGTTGACTGATTTTTTTCTCTTTTCACTTTGTGCTGCAATTGACTTTCAGTGAGGTCAGAAAAATGATTAGACACTTGGCGCATTGTGCTTAGTATGTTTTGTTACATACTGTATATTGAGTATTGGCATTTAAAGTGTTCCTATCATTAATGTCATTATGTACTAATTTACCACTGGTTTATCAGTTGACTGACAAATTAGTCATTTTAGATTCTCATACCTAGATATTCATCTAGGTATGAGAAAATATGTGACTTAGGAATGTTTTGAAGTGAAGCAGCATGCACAGAACTTCCTGAATTGCCTGTAATTAACCACTATTAATCTACATTTTGCTCTCCAGAAATGCCCTCCTATTTGAGCTTTTTCTCAGAGATACGGCTGTATAATTACCGAAAGCTGGTCCTGTGTTATGGCAACTCCAAAGGCAGCTCGGTAAAAACCTTTTAATCTTAATATTATCTTATTAATTATAATCGATTTAAGAAGATCTTTTTCTTTTATGATTTTGTCCAAAGCAGACTTATGTTTCTTTACTACAATTTGTATCCTGTTACTCTTAGGTGACGATACAATGGAACTCGGTGACCCAGCGTTATCATCTGGCCCTGGGAACTGTGGGGCCCAACTCAGGCTGTAGCAACTGCCACAACATCATTCTTCACCAACTTCAAGAGATGTTCAACAAGACACCCAATGTAGTGCAACTTCTACAGGTATCTACAGCCTTTTTGCTCACTAAATGACTGAAAAACTGTATTTAATTTAAACAGTTCTACATAGTATGAATTTGGTATGCTTATTCACTGTATTTTTATTTAGATGTATTAATTTAGAAACTTGCAGTGCAACAGGTATGCTACCACACAATCCTTTCATCATAAGGACATTTACATTTAAAGTTCTGCAATACAAAGTTTCAGAGTTAACGGCTGAGAGTACAACAGTAGAGTACGGTTTCTATTTTTTGCCATTATTGTGTAGCTTTAAAAAAGTCTTGCTTAAGGAGACTCTTTCACTAGTAATTGTCAACCAAGGGTTTTTCTATGGCCAGTGTTGTTATTTAGACAGCAGGGTAGCCAATAAACACTAATTTTATTAAATATGTGACCTGCTCCATCAGTTTACACTAAAGTAAAAAGGCAGGTCTCAGCATTCTAATAATATAATTTTTTTATTCTATCTCAAACCGCTGCTGAGATATAATCATTTATATGATGGCTGTCAGAAAACCTTGTTTATGAGAACTGCTTCTAAAGATTCCAAAAAAAATTTTGGACATTATTTGACCGTATTAGAAGATTTATTAAAGCACACATTAAATTAAGACATAACAGTTTAAGTAAAACCTAAATGCAGGGACACTGCTCTTGCATGTTCAGTGCACACATGTATTGTGCATATTCATATAACATATATATACTGTATATTGCACAAACACACACACCTTGGAGCTATCTTATCAGAGTCTGTGCATCCATTCAGAGACTGCTCATGCACTGGCTGAAATACTCTGAAATCCACTCCGCATCTGTTGTCGCATCTCTGACAGTGATGTTATTTAAAATTTTTGCAATATGCTCTTCTCTAGAGTAATTTTTTCAAGCTAACCAACAATGGACATTGGATAACTTTTTTTGAGGTAAATGAGGACTGCTGATTGGAGGAGAGAAGATATATGCTGTGCTACTTTTTAAATTGACAGCAGCTGAAGTGATTTGACACACTGTGTTAAAAAAAAAAAATATCCACATTTATAGTTTGAATTTCATGATAACATTGACATAATATGAAAGCTGAGACCTAAAATGGTCAACAAGATTCAAGTATTTCCAAAAACTGCTCATTGCAACTTACAACTTATTTTGATGATGCGGGTCATATGTACTCAATTCACCAAGAAATATTAGAAAACTCAGTGTGCATTATCCAATGGCAAGGCTCTCCGTAAGTGTTGCAACTGACACAAAGGGGAACTACCACTTGTAAATCTGCTAAGCAAATACTGATATCGGCCGATTATCACAAAACAGCTTGTTATCAGCTGATGAACCAGGGGTCTCTAGACCAGGGGTTTTCAAAATTTTTGGTGCCAAGGACTGCCAAATATGACAATCACCTTGCGAGGGACCCCCTCTTAAAATGTATAAAGGTCACTATACTGTATATTTTGGCCTGTATATGTATATAGATCAGAGAAAAATTTTAAGTGGAATATTTATAAAGAGCTTTTATATTGTTATTGTACTAACTTATTAATCTTTCATTGTGGCTCTCTTAAAATGTTGGCCTGTCATGTGTTCAACAGATCCCAATCCATGTTTAATGGAAGTTATTTATTGTTAGAACAGTAAAATAGATTTTGTACATTCTTTAAAACAATTCCTGTACAAATCAGTGATCTGATGACAAAATAAGCTGAGTAGGTGGCAGAATATTGGTACCGGTCTATAGTTTTTGGTTACATTTGGTATTGTATCTGCCAAATATTTTCATATCTTTGCATGCCTAATTATCTGGAAAATATTTAGCCTACTTTGTAGTATGTTGATAGTGTATCTATTTTTCTACCTAAGAATTAAGTAATGTTAAATGTATAAACCTGGAGAAACATTTCGATTAAAGTGAAATGTCAATGATATCAATTTATATTGGTCTATCACTATTCATTAATTGCTACTTCATTAGTAGTGTTGAATGTTAGACTCAGTTCCTCTTTTTCTCAGGTGCTCTCAGACACTCAAGCTCCTCTCAATGCCATCAACAAGCTGCCCACAGTGCCAATGCTTGGTCTCACCCAAAGGACAAATACGGCTTACCAATGCTTCTCCATCCTGCCCCAATCACCCACACACATCCGCCTGGCCTTCCGCAACATGTACTGCATTGACATCTACTGCCGTAGCAGAGGTGTAGTAGCCATCCGTGATGGGGCCTACAGTCTCTTCGACAACACCAAGATAGTTGAAGGCTTCTACCCTGCCCCTGGACTGAAGGTGGGTAGAGAATTTCAGGTGACACGCTAGTAAAGGTCTGCACAGGCATTAAGTTGAAGTCCAAACTCGGTTTGTAAACGAGACCCTGTGACCTGACTCAGCTTGATTGATACTGTCAAATTGGAAAACGATCATTCCTTATTACCACTTTAAGAAAGTAGACCAAGATGCACAGCTTTTAAACAGGCTTAATCAAAAATGAAGCACCATTTATTTCTTTGGGCACAACTTTTTCTATGAGGAAATGCACTTTTACAAGCCCGAACCCGAAGCAAACCAAAAGTTTATGTATGAAAAACAGACTCTGACCTGGTCAGCAACCTATGTTGCTTAGGCTTACTTTTCTATGATTTTCCACAGACATTCTTGAACATGTTTGTGGACAGTAACCAGGATGCCCGCAGACGCTCGGTCAATGAGGACGACAACCCTCCCTCCCCGATAAGCATGGAGGACACATTCATGCCCCACACGCAAACGCAGCCTCCAGGCAGAGGGGTGTACCCGCCTCTCACATCGCCCCCCAACCCGTACCACGTGCCTCCCTCGCCGTCTATGATGGCAACACAGTCTCCAGGTATGTGTGTGTCTCTCTAGTGTAAAACGCATTCCTTTGCTGTAAGTGCTGCTCATACCACCATGGAGGAAGAGAACTGGCAGCAAGCAAGCATTCTCTCATCGGTGTCAAACCCATTGCAAAAGTGTCCCACCAGCTCTCCCTGTTTGTGGAATGTGGATATGCATGCTTTTGTCGGTCTGTCTGTATGTGTGTTGACATTGTCACCATGCTCACCATGCACAGAATGCAGAGTTGAATGCACCAATCTAAAGAGGAGAAGCATGCCCACAGTCATACACCTGACCACCCATCTCCACATGGGGCCTGCAGCTCCTGACCCGCTTTAGCTTCAGAGTGTGTAAAAGTGAGCGTGCAAGAAGGGGAGAGAGACATGCTCTTGTCAAGGCCACTGATTGGTTAATTGTGTGCAGGGAACATCCACGCAGCCAATTCCCCTAGTGGAGCTCTGCGGGCCCCTTCTCCCTTTGGGCCCACCCCTTCTCCCTCCTCTCTGGGCATTTCAATGGGGCAGACCTCCAACTTTGCCAGCCCGCATGGTAAGTGCATGGGAGGCCTGGATCCAGGGCTTTGTTGATTGGCTTTTCTTCTTACCTCTGCCGTCCAGGGCTTTCAGATGTTGATGGGCTGGGTTGATGCTGGTAAAAGATGTCTGACAGTTGTAGTGAGCTCAAATGGGCGCTTGCTTAATAGTTCTACACTCATTTATAATCTCCTGCTCCTTTTGGTTTCCATGACTGGTGGGACTGGGACAACAAAGCAATCTGAATCATATGCATGAGTATATGACACACATGTAAAAACTTAGTATAGCTTTTAAACCAGATGGATTTGCTTACCTGAGTGATTTAAAAAAAAAATTATTAATAATTTCACTTACTAATCATCTGTATAGCTGCATGTAATTTAAAGGGGTCATGTCATAAATAATTAAATTTTCCTTTATATTTTGACATATAAGAGGTAATTGTACTGTAAAAAATATTCCAAGTTTTAGAATTCAAAAATTCCTCTCCAGCCTAAGGAGAGCATTTATTGTTTCCACCCAGCAACAATTTTTTTTTACTATTGATTAAGCAAAAATTATACAAACTTCATCATTGGTGTAACCAAAACATATCTCATAGTGTTTCAGGAATCTCTCACTTTTCTTGTTTTTAGTAAAATTAAGAGATTTGAAAAATGCGAGAGAGTACGCTGAAAGTTAGAAAACTTTTGCTTATGGATGAAAATTTTTCCATACAAAATAAAACAATTAACAATATATCCCACTGAATCGTTGGAATTGTTGTTATAGTAGCAAATATTATCTTTAAAATTGAAGGGTTGCACGATTTCAGGGGGCTTAACTAAATGAGAATACCCTGCAAATTTGTGCCGACTTTGTTCAGTTTTCAGTTATTCAGTCGAACAACTGTTGTAATTTGTGCGTTTCACACATATTGGGACATACTGTATAGCTATCAATGATTGTCTGGAGTCAGTACATTTAGTGGATTTTGTAAATCGCTTGCATGTTTTCATTGTTTTATTTTTGGAAAATAGAGTTCCACTGTGTACTGGCGGGAGGGTGTTTGCTTTGCAAAGATGTTCGCCAACCAGAACAGTGGGCGTGTCTTAAAGCTATATTACGGGTAGGGCTAAACATAGAGTAGAAAAAGGTAATGTAAAACTACATTATGACTTTTTTGTGCAGGAAAACTTTTCTAACATCTTAAGTGAACCTCAAGGAATAAAACAGAAAATCCAAGACATGACCCCTTTAATGTTTAATGAGTGATTTGATTGATCTATCAATTCCTAAAGATGACACATATTTACCTTATATTTGCATGTATGTAAAATAGGACTGGGAATCGCAAACTACCTAAAAAAATTATGCATATACCAAAGTGATACATGCCATGATTCAGTATTCAGAAGTATTATGATGTCATAATTGGGTAGTGACTGAATCTGCACCAAACAAGCAAGAGAGATCCAGTGTGACTGAGATGGATAGTATAACTGCGGTTTAGTACGACCTTATAGAAGAGGCTCGGAGTGCACTGCCACTGAGAAATGTCAGTTTTGGTGTTTCCGCTGTAGATTATCTGTTTCATGTTCGGATCTTTCCTTTACAGCAAAATATCCAAACACAGTTAAATTCATCGAGAGACTGACACTTTCAGTTTTACAGACCACAATAGATTTTCACAAAAAGCTAATTAAAATAATTATTTTGAACACCTGTACATCAGTAGGTTGGTGCTCATTTAGCATTACCCACTCATACATCATTTCAAACCTGTCTGATTTATTGATTTTTTTTCCCCCTGTGGAACACGAAAGAAAATGTTTGAAATGTTCACGTGCATGAACCATTGGTGTTGACGCAAAAACCTGCCAATGCACCAATTTTGAGGATGTGCAAATGAGATCGGAGAGCTATGAGTTATCTTTTTGGGCTGACTTTTCTCAAGGTGCCCAATGAAGATAGCTCATGGCTTGCACCATGTAGATGGGCACACAAACCCATTGTGTAACCAAGATAATGTTTCTAGAGCAAACATCAAGATGATGAATTATGGTCTAAATATCTTTAATCTGTATTGCAGGAACTCTTGACCCCAGTTCACCATACACAATGGTGTCCGTCAGCCCGAGGGTTGGCACCTGGCCAGGCTCCCCACAGGTTTCTGGACCCTCCCCTGGGGCTCGGATCCCTGGCATGTCACCAGGCAACCCTTCTTTGCACTCACCCATTCCAGATGCATCCCACTCCCCTCGAGCTGGAACAAGTAAGCCTAAAGACAGATCTATAACATGTTCAAAATCATTAGGATATTACATTAGAGAAATAATGTATCTAATCTGAACTATTAATAGTTTTTTATAACAGTAAATATAGTAATACAGTTTTCATGTAACAGCAAAAAATGTATCATGAAAATGTCACAATGCAAAAAAATCTAATCTTAAAACATACAATATACTGTGTGTGTTTGTATGTGTGTGTGTGTGTGTGTGTATTTATATATATATAATATATTACACACACATTTTCTGTTGCAAAATTTTATTTCTATATTGATTTTTAAGTAGAATAAAATTAACCAGACATGTTCTTGACAAAAAAAATGATCCTGCTAGATTTGATGTAAATGATGACAGAATTGTAATTTTTGGAACAATTCCTTTAAGCAATATGTGGTAGCTGGGTTAGTTCAGTCAATCTTTGTATGTGTGTGCAGATTCCCAGGCCATGCCAACAAATATGCCTCCTCCCCGTAAACTGCCTCAACGGTCCTGGGCTGCCTCCATTCCTACCATCCTCACCCACAGCAAATTGCATGTGCTGCTGCTGCCTTCACCCATGCCGTGCCCAGTGCCAGGGCTAGCGGGCAGCTACCTGTGCTCACCTCTGGAGCGCTTTCTGGGCTCGGTCATCATGAGGCGACACCTACAGAGAATCATTCAATTAGAACCCAATGTTAGTCATAAACTGTCCTATGATATAACATATAATAATCCCCATATACACTTAGTATCATCGGAATAATGTGATTTTGCTCGTACGCTGTAATTGTATTTTAACCGACAACATTCTCTCCACAGCTCACTATTGTGAACTCCAATGAACCAGGTGTCATCATGTTTAAGACAGAAGTGCTAAAGTGTAGGGTTTCTCTGAACCCCAAATCCTACCAGACACTACAGTTAAAAGTCACGCCGGAAAACACTGGACCCTGGTCGCAGGAGGAGCTGCAGGTCCTGGAGAAGTTCTTTGAGACCAGGGTAGGACATGAACTCTTTGCATCAGAACTTGATTCTAGGGGGCCTGGGTAGCTCAGTGGTAAAGACGCTGGCTACCACACCTAGAATTCACTAGTTCGAATCCCAGGGCGTGCTGAGTGACTCCAGCCAGGTCTCCTAAGCAACCAAATTGGCCCGGTTGCTAGGGAGGGTAGAGTCACATGGGGTAACCTCCTCGTGATCGCTATAATGTGGTTTGTTCTCGGTGGGGCCCACGGTGGATGGTGTGAAGCCTCCACATGCGCTATGTCTCTGTGGCAACACGCTCAACAAGCCACGTGATAAGATGCGTGGGTTGACGGTCTCAGACGTGGAGGCAACTGGTATTCATCCTCTGCCACCTGGACTGAGGCGAATCACTACGCGATCGCGAGGACTTAAAAGCACATTGGGAATTGGGCATTCCAAATTGGAAGAAAAAGAACTTTGTTCTAGTCATTAACATCTTGTCACTTCCAAGAATGATTTGTTGATTTTCTCTTTCATGTTCACCATAGGTTGCAGGACCACCCTTTAAATACAACACACTAAATGCCTTCACAAAATTGTTGGGGGCTCCCACCAACATACTCAGAGATTGTGTTCGCATTATGAAATTGGAGTTGGTAAGAAAAATTTATATTTGTTTGTTTTTATGTGTGTTGCGTGCATAGATTTGGATACTTGATCAGTCCTTGGTTTTTCTTCTAGTTCCCAGACCAGGCGGGCCAGCTGAATTGGAATGTGCAGTTCTGTCTGACCATCCCCCCCAGTGCTCCTCCTATTGCCCCTCCAGGAACCATTGCTGTCGTGCTCAAAACCAAGATGCTCTTTTTTGTAAGTGATTCAGTCACTGATGAGAATGAAGTTTTTGCAAAAACACAATAATTATTGGGAATATTATGAAAATGTAGCCACTTCTAAATTTTCAGGACAAAAGAATAAAATTACAAGTTTGACCCAAGAAAATTAAGGTCGAGCAATAGTGGATTTTGACAAAACCGGTAACTAAGTTGGTGGAAAAGGCTGATAACTGATTAATTGGTTGAAAATGTATAAAATCAATTTCTAGAATGATAAAACATTTTCTTTGTCTTTACTTACTATGACGAACATAGGCATAGAGTCCAAAATGAATAAAATCCCATATGTAGAATATTGTTCAACCAAAATCAAGATTTAGTGCATAATGTGGAACTTTTTACTATAAACAAGCCTGAAACACACCGGGGACTCTATATTGAAATGACGGAAACTAGGTTTTAAGTGCTCTATATTGCTGTATTAACCAAATTCTGTGTGTATATGTATATACAGTATATGTATGTGTGTGTTTTTATATATATATATATATATATATATATATATATATATACACACACACACACACACACACACACACACACACTGGCGGCCAAAAGTTTGGAATAATGTGTAGATTTTGCTGTTTCGGAAGGAAATTGGTATTTTAATTCACCAAAGTGGCATTCAACTGATCACAAAGTATAGTCAGGACATTATTGATGTAAAAAACAGCACCATTTCTGTTTGAAAAAAGTCATTTTTGATCAAATCTAGACAGGCCCCATTTCTAACAGCCATCACTCAAACACCTTATCCTTGAGTAATCATGATAAATTGCTAATTTGGTACTAGAAAATCACTTGAACAGAGCTGAAAGCTATTTGTTCATTAAATGAAGCTTAACATTGTCTTTGTGTTTGTTTTTGAGTTGTCACAGTATGCAATAGACTGGCATGTCTTAAGGTCAATATTAGGTCAGAAATGGCAAAAAAAAAACAGCTTTCTCTAGAAACTCATTGTTTTGAGGAAAGAAGGCTATACAGTGCTTGAAATTGCCAAGAAACTGAAGATTTCATACAAAGGTGTTCACTACAGTCTTCAAAGACAAAGGACAACTGGCTCTAACAAGGACAGAAAGAGATGTGGAAGGCCAGATGTATAACTAAACAAGAGGATAGGTACATCAGAGTCTCTAGTTTGAGAAAGAAACACCTCACATGTCCTCAGCTGACAGCTTCATTGAATTCTACCCGCTCAACACCAGTTTCATGTACAACAGTAAAGAGAAGACTCAGGGGTGCAGGCCTTATGGGAGGAATTGCAAAGAAAAAGACACTTTTGAAACAGAAAAACAAAAAGAAAATGTTAGAGTGGGCAAAGAAACAGACATTGGACAACAGATAATTGGAAAAGAGTGTTATGGATCTTAAACGCATTGAGCTTTTGTGGGATCAGCTAGACTGTAAGGTGCGTGAGAAGTGCTTGACAAGACAGCCACATCTATGGCAAGTGCAACAGGAAGTGTGGGGTGAAATGTCACCTGAGTATCTGGACAAACTGACAGCTAGAATTCCAAGGATCTGCAAAGCTGTCATTGCTGCACGTGGAGGATTTTTTGATGAGAAATCTTTGAAGTAGTTTAAGAACATTTAACTTTTTTTTTTTTTTTTTAAATTGAAATAGTAATTTTTCACATTATTATTGTCCTGGATGTACATTGTGATCAGTTGAATGCCACTTTGGTGAATAAAAGTACCAATTTCTTTACATAAGAGCAAAATCTGTACATTATCTCAAACTTTTGGTTGCCTGTGTGTGTGTGTGTGTGTGTGTGTGTGTGTGTGTGTGTGTGTGTGTGTGTGTGTGTGTGTGTGTATATATATATATATATATATATATATATACATACATACACACTATATTGCCAAAAGTATTCGCTCACCCATCCAAATAATTGAATTCAGGTGTTCCAATCACTTCCATGGCCACAGGTGTATAAAATGAAGCACCTAGGCATGCAGACTGCTTCTACAAACATTTGTGAAAGAATGGGCCGCTCTCAGGAGCTCAGTGAATTCCAGCGTGGTACTGTGATAGGATGCCACCTGTGCAACAAGTCCAGTCGTGAAATTTCCTCGCTACTAAATATTCCACAGTCAACTGTCAGTGGTATTATAACAAAGTGGAAGCGATTGGGAATGACAGCAACTCAGCCACGAAGTGGTAGGCCACGTAAAATGACAGAGCGGGGTCAGCGGATGCTGAGGTGCATAGTGCGCAGAGGTCGCCAACTTTCTGCACAGTCAGTCGCTACAGACCTCCAAAGTTCATGTGGCCTTCAGATTAGCTCAAGAACAGTGCGTAGAGAGCTTCATGGAATGGGTTTCCATGGCCGAGCAGCTGCATCCAAGCCATACATCACCAAGTGCAATGCAAAGCGTCAGATGCAGTGGTGTAAAGCACGCCGCCACTGGACTCTAGAGCAGTGGAGACGCATTCTCTGGAGTGACGACTCACGCTTCTCCATCTGGCAATCTGATGGACGAGTCTGGGTTTGGAGGTTGCCAGGAGAACGGTACTTGTCTGACTGCATTGTGCCAACTGTGAAGTTTGGTGGAGGGGGGATTATGGTGTGGGGTTGTTTTTCAGAAGCTGGTCTTGGCCCCTTAGTTCCAGTGAAAGGAACTCTGAATGCTTCAGCATACCAAGAGATCTTGGACAATTCCATGCTCCCAACTTTGTGGGAACAGTTTGGGGATGGCCCCTTCCTGTTCCAACATGACTGCACACCAGTGCACAAAGCAAGGTCCATAAAGACATGGATGAGCGAGTTTGGTGTGGAAGAACTTGACTGGCCTGCACAGAGTCCTGACCTCAACCCGACAGAGCACCTTTGGGATGAATTAGAGCGAAGACTGCGAGCCAGGCCTTCTTGTCCAACATCAGTGTCTAACCTCACAAATGCGCTTCTGGAAGAATGGTCAAAAATTCCCATAAGCACACTCCTAAACCTTGTGGAAAGCCTTCCCAGAAGAGTTGAAGCTGTTATAGCTGCAAAGGGTGGGCCGACGTCATATTAAACCCTATGGATTAAGAATGGGATGTCACTTAAGTTCATATGCGTCTAAAGGCAGATGAGCGAATACTTCTGGCAATATAGTGTATATATATATAAATTATACCCACTTTTATAAAAATGTAATTACTTGCTCTGCCTCTGAAACTAATTTTCATTTCTTATTCATTGTCCTGTTTCACTTTGAAATAAATCGGATTATAAATCGGAAGTAAAATGGGTTGACTGTAACACTTCAATAAGCATTATAGGGATTATTCTTCATTCGATCTCATTTTGTTTTTGGAACTAATATTATGTCCATTGAACAACCAGAAATTTGTGTTTGGTTCTAAGTGACAAACCAAATCCAGGTGTACCCTAGGACTAGTACAGTGTTTTAAATTTACTCTGGATTCCTTATTTGTAATAATTCTTCTACAGCTCCAGCTGACCCAAAGGATTCCGGTACCCCAGGAACCCATCAGCATCATAGTGCCCATTGTGTATGATATGGCCACTGGACTGACACAACAGGCCGATATCCCCCGCCAGCACAGCTCTTCGGGGGCCGCAGCCCTGATGGTCAGCTCCATCCTCAGGAGGTTCAATGAGCACCATCCACCAAGACCAGGTTAACATATTAATCATGTTCAATTATTAATACTGAACTTTCCAATGTTTCCTGAGTCTATTTATAACATTGTTATACATAGTTCACCCAAAAATGAACACTGACCTTTACTCACCTTCATGCTGTTCCAAATTACTTTCTTCTGTGGAACACACATGGAGATGTTTCGCAGAAAGACATCTTCAGTAACCCTTTACTTTCAGTGTATGGTAAAAAAAAAAAATGCAATGAAAGTGAATGGTGACGGAGACTAACATACAACCTGTCTCCTGTGTTCCACGTAAGAAATTAAGTTATACGGTTTTGGAACAAGTGAGTAAAAAGGTGAACTCTATCTATGTTAATATGACAATCAGTATACTAGGTCGCTGTTTTTTTTTTTTTAGCCTTTTTGTCCTTTGTTTTTCACAGTCCAATCTAATGTGACATTTTTTCCTTTAGGGGAGTGCACAATATTTGCAGCTGTTCATGAACTCATGGCTAATCTCACTCTGAATCCTGGTGGACGACCTTAACACAGTGTCTCTTATCAGGAAACCATCCCCCATCCTGATCAGTGAATAAATTCAGCCCTTATTCCTCTATGTCCAGGGACTTCAGGTTTTGTGCTGTATCCAATAAACTCTTTTTCTGGTGTATTATATTGTCATAAAAGGGAGCTAAAAATATGATGGATCTTTTTTTATTGTATTGTTATGAAGCATGTAAATGAACAAATGAAGCAAAAGCAGGACTAAAGCATAGTTCTGCTAACTGATTTATTTTTGTCAGATGCATTTCTTAAGGAAAGGATTGTGATAGGAAAAAATGTTGAACTACAGCTGTATTTTTATTTCAGACTTTACAGAAAACTTAATTCTTGTCCTTTTTGTAATACAAGATATCAATAATATGTAGGTATTGGATTTATTCTTTATCAGCACACTATTTAATTTTTTTTTTTTTTTTTTTTTTAATTGCATTACTTTGTCTTAGCATACCTCTCACTTTGAATATGAGTGGCAAACTTTCTAATAAGCCCTGTTTTATTGTATTTGCATTGGAATCATGGAGGAAATCTAAGATTTTTCTTATCTGTGTTTATTACTATTTAATAAACATTAGAAACAACTCCGATTTGATTAATAAATGAAATTAGTAATTTATTATTTGTATAAAATTTGTTTACAAAAATTAAGATCTATTTTTGAGAAAACAGTATGAGAAAAGCTATGGCTGTTCTGTCATTATTGATGTTTTTTGCAATATTTTTATTGCAATTGTTTAACATTTGTAATGATCCATTTTTGTTTTTAGAATTCGGAACTATAAAATGTTTATATGAGAAATTATACAGTACATAGACACTTGCAGATTTTTTACAGATTGACTTATGAGAAATGCTACAACACAAGATAATTCATCCTAATAAGACAGTAACATTTTAAGATTTAACATTTATAAATGATTTTTAAAAATGCATTTTCCATTAATCACAAATGACTGTGATTGGTCCATCCTTTCCAACGCTGAGAAAAGTAACAAAAGACCGCTTGACCATTTATCACAAAACCGTTTACGCGTTGTTTCGGCAGCAGCCTAGAGTACAATTTACACCCGAATAATGACACTTGAAATCTTTAATAGCGTTTGAATTAAAAAAAAAAAAAAAAAAAAGCGAGAGAGAATTATTTTTAGACCTATAGTGTCTGAAACGACCTCCTGCCCCGCCTTTTCGTTGCATCTCATGCCGCTGTGTGAATGAACACTACGCAGAGGAGGACATGAAGACGGATGAAATACCTTTTCTGATAGTGAGACTCTGACAAACGTTATTAATTGATGACTAAACCTATATAGATTTTTTTGTGTGTTTACGTTGAGAATGGCAGCTGTGAGTCTGACCGGTCCTCTTTGTAAACCCAGTTCATACAGTTCACATTTTAAAGGTAATGACGATCGCTTTCACAATCACTCCTTTTAATAAATTAAATAATATTTTGAGTGGTTTTATTTAATGTTTTATTTCTCTATCGTTAAATGTTTACAGTTGAGGTGTGTGTGAAGAAGCCCTTGATGCTCATCCACCTGAGCAGCGAGCAGGTAGCACTGGAGATGCTGTGTCTCTGCAGCCAACTGGACCTCTTGATCAGAGCTCAGGTCCATCAGGTGAGACACATTCACTGAACACACACAATTATATATATATATATATATATATATATATATATATATATATATATATATTTTAATTACCAACAATCATTCATGTGATTATCTAATCAGCCAATCGTGTGGCAGCGGTGCAGTGCATAAAATCACGCAGATACGGGTCAGGAGCTTAATTTACTGTTCACATCAACCATCAGAATGGGGAAAAAAATGTGATCTCAACGATTTTTTCTTTTTTTTTTTTTTCTCCCCAATTTGGAATGCCCAGTTCCCAATGTGCTCTAGATACTCCTGGTGGCATATTGACTCGCCTCAGTCCGGGTGGTGGAGGATGAATCTCAGTTGCCTCCGCTTCTGAGACCGTCAATCCGCGCATCTTATCATGTGGCTTGTTGAGAGCGTTACCGCGGAGACATATCACGCTATTCTCCACAGCATCCACGCCCAACTCGCCATGCGCCCCACCGAGAGTGAACCACATTATAGCGACCACGAGGAGGTTACCCCATGTGACTCTACCCTCCCTAGCAATTTGGTTGCTTAGGAGACCTGGCTGGAGTCACTCAGCATGCCCTGGATTTGAACTCACGATTCCAGGGGTGGTAGTCAGTGTCTTTACTCCCTGAGCTACCCAGGCCCCCGATCTCAGTGATCTGGACCATGGCATGATTGTTGGTGCCAGATGGGCTGGTTTGAGTATTTCTGTAACTGCTGATCTCCTGGGATTTTCACACACAACAGTCTCTAGAATTTACTCCGAATGGTGCCAAACAAAAAACATCCAGTGAGCGGCAGTTCTGTGGATGGAAATGCCTTGTTGATGAGAGAGGTCAACAGAGAATGGCCAGACTGGTTCGAACTGACAAACTCTACTAGTGCCCGACCGATATATCGGTTAGCCGATATTAGCCTTTTGTTATATATATCGTTATCGGTGTATATTTTACCGATATGCGCAGATATGAAAACTTTTTTTCAGAACATATAATGCAGAAAACAATGCTTTAGAATTGGTGTCATAGCGTAGTTTGTCCAGCAGAGCATGCTCCGACTCCATTGTTTACAGAGCTGAGCTGATGGTGGCTCTGCAGACAGGGCGGAGTTAGGCGGTGCAGAGTTGAGCAGTCTCTTCTCGGTAAGTTGCTAACTAGTTTGTGAAATACATATTGGAAAGTTGTTAAACAATGACCCCATCATTTTCCCTTTTCAATATAACTAATATAACATTAACCCTGTCCCTGACAACCATGTCACTCATGTCTGTTTGCTGTTAGCCAGCTATAGTTTGTCAGTGCAGTAAGTAATGTAGCAGATTGAAAGGTAAACATCAGAGCATCTTTTTGCAGCTCAGCAGACAATGGTGGATTGTGTCTATTGAGTGTTGATTTCATGCTACACTGTTACCTTGTTGGTGAGATGCAATGCTGGTCCATCTTTTACTCTCTGTGACAATGAGCTTATAGCTAACTAGCTAACCACGTAGCTACTTTCATTGCTTGTCAGCTGAGTGGAAGCTAATGTGTAAACATGTATTCACCAAACGGTTTTGTTCAGGATTCACAGTTTGGTACCCCCTTCAGCTGAACAATTCCAGTCGCTGCATTTATAAAATGTAATATTGAGAAGTCTGGTTTTCCACCGTTGAAAGTATCCCCTGAACCTGTATAGCAGAATATGGTGTAACATCACTGCCACTGTTTATCTCTTGTCTCGGCAGGTGTAAATGCTTCTTGTTTTACAACCTGCCAATAACTGACTGGCAGTATTAATATAGTCAGCATTTGACTGATACTAAACCGTACTACTGATGTTTATTTAGCTATTTATTTTATTTTTATTCTTTATTTTAATGGTCAGCAACTGACTGATAGTTAACTATTTTATTGGAATTTATTCTTTATTTTCTCAGTGTTCATTTCTAGAATTTGTTGACAATGTATAATAATAATGTCAAATATTCTTTGATAAAAATATTTGTGTAAGAAAGCAGCCTTCTGAGTACCCTTGCATAGTCATATCGGTGCAAAATCGGTGCACAATCCACATGGAAAAGGTCTGTTTTCATTCCAGCTTGAAAATGAACTATATCGACCCCCATATCGGTAATCGGTGAATTTCCCCCCCCTAAAATTGGTATCGGTCTCAAAAATCCCATATCGGTTGGGCTCTAAACTCTACGGTAACTCAGATAATCACTCTGTACAATTGTGGTGAGAAGAATATCATCTCAGAATGCTATTCTGAGATGCAGGTTGGTGCTGTTTAGGCAGCATGAGGGGGACCTACACAATATTAGGCAGGTGATTTTAATGTTGTGGCTGATTGGTATAGCTCCATGGTGTGTTCGCTCCTGTGGGAAAAGCCGCGATGCTCCATATTGTTGTTGCTGTGATGATTCATGAAGCATTCCATTCAACTCGGAGAGTCGGAATTTCCACCTTTCAACTGGGGAAAGTGCAATGGAATGACACTTTATGTCAGACTTCTAACTTGGAAACTCGTGCGGAAATCTTCAACTCCCATTTGTCGAGATGCAGGTGTGTGTTATGTCACGCAAACATTTCGGCACCCAGGGCAGGGAGGTTTACAGTCAGTGACAAACATTCACTTTTATTAAATAATATCCATTAACGAGTCAAAGTTCTTACATTAAATGATAATAAAATGTGTTTAGCAAACGTTTTGCAGAGACAGGTGTTCAAAACAGTTAAATACACTATCTTTTTATTATCGTAATGATAGCATTGCAGCGTCGTATATCAGTTTGGTTGTTATGAGACATCTCTGAAAAATCAGTGTACCCCTCAAAATCACAGCGTAATCAATCTCAAAATTAAAAATAAGCTCACACTTTGACACGTTTGTGTTTAGTTGTCAGGTAATTGTCACTGAATTTCGAATTAAGTGAAAAGACAAATCATGCATGATCACCATTGATCATTGCTTTCATGATCGATCATTGCTGCCACGTGAGAGTACTCGTGCCCATCCCTTATATATATATATATATATATATATATATATATATATATATATATATATATATATATATATATATATATACAGGTGCATCTCAATAAATTAGAATGTCGTGGAAAAGTTCATTTATTTCAGTAATTCAACTCAAATTGTGAAACTCGTGTATTAAATAAATTCAATGCACACAGACTGAAGTAGTTTAAGTCTTTGGTTCTTTTAATTGTGATGATTTTGGCTCACATTTAACAAAAACCCACCAATTCACCATCTCAAAAAATTAGAATACATTATAAGACCAATAAAAAAAACATTTTTAGTGAATTGTTGGCCTTCTGGAAAGTATGTTCATTTACTGTATATGTACTCAATACTTGGTAGGGGCTCCTTTTGCTTTAATTACTGCCTCAATTTGGCGTGGCATGGAGGTGATCAGTTTGTGGCACTGCCGAGGTGGTATGGAAGCCCAGGTTTCTTTGACAGTGGCCTTCAGCTCATCTGCATTTTTTGGTCTCTTGTTTCTCATTTTCCTCTTGACAATACCCCATAGATTCTCTATGGGGTTCAGGTCTGGTGAGTTTGCTGGCCAGTCAAGCACACCAACACCATGGTCATTTAACCAACTTTTGGTGCTTTTGGCAGTGTGGGCAGGTGCCAAATCCTGCTGGAAAATGAAATCAGCATCTTTAAAAAGCTGGTCAGCAGAAGGAAGCATGAAGTGCTCCAAAATGTCTTGGTAAACGGGTGCAGTGACTTTGGTTTTCAAAAAACACAATGGACCAACACCAGCGATGACATTGCACCCCAGATCATCACAGACTGTGGAAACTTAACACTGGACTTCAAGCAACTTGGGCTATGAGCTTCTCCACCCTTCCTCCAGACTCTAGGACCTTGGTTTCCAAATGAAATACAAAACTTGCTCTCATCTGAAAAGAGGACTTTGGACCACTGGGCAACAGTCCAGTTCTTCTTCTCCTTAGCCCAGGTAAGACGCCTCTGACGTTGTCTGTGGTTCAGGAGTGGCTTAACAAGAGGAATACGACAACTGTAGCCGAATTCCTTGACACGTCTGTGTGTGGTGGCTCTTGATGCCTTGACCCCAGCCTCAGTCCATTCCTTGTGAAGTTCACCCAGATTCTTGAATCGATTTTGCTTGACAATCCTCATAAGGCTGCGGTTCTCTCGGTTGGTTGTGCATCTTTTTCTTCCACACTTTTTCCTTCCACTAAACTTTCTGTTAACATGCTTGGATACAGCACTCTGTGAACAGCCAGCTTCTTTGGCAATGAATGTTTGTGGCTTACCCTCCTTGTGAAGGGTGTCAGTGATTGTCTTCTGGACAACTGTCAGATCAGCAGTCTTCCCCATGATTGTGTAGCCTAGTGAACCAAACTGAGAGACCATTTTGAAGGCTCAGGAAACCTTTGCAGGTGTTTTGAGTTGATTAGCTGATTGGCATGTCACCATATTCTAATTTTTTGAGATAGTGAATTGGTGGGTTTTTGTTAAATGTGAGCCAAAATCATCACAATTAAAAGAACCAAAGACTTAAACTACTTCAGTCTGTGCGCATTTAATTTATTTAATACACGAGTTTCACAATTTGAGTTGAATTACTGAAATAAATGAACTTTTCCACGACATTCTAATTTATTGAGATGCACCTGTATATATATATATATATATATATATATATATATATATATATATATATATATATATATATATATATATATAAATGACTAATTATATTGTCAGCATTACAATCTGAGTGAGAAGTTGAATTGAAAATGGACATTTCTTAGTATGTGGTTTCATGACACTCAAGCTGGCATTGACTCCACAAATATTTGCAAAACCAGATGATCCAAATTATCACTGCATGATCTGAGAATGCTTTAAAGAGCATTTTGTGTATTTCAGTGAATACAAGGAAATCTTGAGATTTGTTTAACATGGTCAATGTCACAAATGTGCTATTTATAGTGACCTAAATAGTACCAAATCTTAAATATGTCGTATTTTATAATTCTTTTATAAACCCAAACTTTGTTTATTTCCAGGTTAAAATTAGATTTTGACTTTCAGATTTTCAGTGTGGTCTCAGACTTCTGGACCCAACTTGGCAAATATCTAATCTATTTTAACAGTTTCAGGAGCAACTTAAAATGGACACAAGTCCTGAGGAGTCTGAATGCTTTAAAAGACAAGGTAAGTTTATTTAAAAAAGAAAGTATTTTCATTGGAAAGCCATTGGTAATTAATTACTAGAAAATGTGTACAACCTCTGAGTTGTGTTGTGTCATTAGGGGCTGAGATAATACATCAGATGAACCAGTTCCTTGAACATCTTTCTAAACCTGTGCCTCAGCTTGAGGTAATGAATTACAAATGAACCTGAACAAATGAATACTGTACTTCATAACCCAGTTATATTTTGGATTATGTGTTCCCATTTATTTCCATTTCTTTAGGACTATTTGGATGTTGTTGGATTATCTTTTCTATTTCCTCGAGTGGAAGTGTATATCATACATGGCAGCCCTTTTGACATGTTGGAAAGACCACCTTCAGATGGTGAGACCAAACTAAGTGGGAAGAATGGCAATTACTGGTAGTTTGAATTTCCATTTGCTTGTCAGGGACCAGTCATTGGGATAACTTGAATTTAACAATTATTTTCCCTTGTGTACATTAACCCTTTGCGTATGCATACCTTTATTCCAATATATATATATATATATATATATATATATATATATATATATATATATATATATATATATATTTTATAACCGCTTAATTACCAAAAGTGAATAGGGTCATTAAAGACCCAAGATATGTAATAGTGTTGTTTTATTTGCATTTCTATAAATCCTATTTTGATGATTATTTAATATCTATAAAGTTGACCTTTTATTATTATTACTATATTATTATACAATGTATTGTATTTCATATGCATGCACAGTTACATGTTATACATGCCAGGGTTTTTCCTGGGTCAAAAATGGTCTTCGGTGGTGGCTGACGTACATGGTCATCACATGCGTGATGCAGTTTTTAGTTGTTTGTCTTTTTTTACGTAATTACAATTAATATTTAAGATATGTAGTCGTATTTCATGTTTGTAATGAATATGATTTATTTGATCATCTGAGCATGTAGAAACCTCTGAACTGTACTCAACAGATTTGTTGTATTTTAAGGAGCTGTGGGAAGTCAAATTAACTTAACACCTTATAAAACCACTTTACTGATTTGGGACTATGCTTCTGTAGTAAATATGTTTGTTTACTTCTCCATAACAGATATTGTTTTCCTTTTACCAGACGCTTAATGATTTGGGAATCATTTCGGTTATAGGAATATCTGACGCCAAACCAGGCCAGTTTGTTTCCTAATCTCAAACATCATCAGAACAGGAAATGTATTAAAATAGTACACATGAGTTTGTTAATAATTTATAATGGTCCAGACATTTATTCTACGTTGTACATGCCCTTTTGTTTACCATAGATCTATCATTTCTTCTAGTTCTTTCATTGGTTAACAGTTGCATTTGTAATGCCATAATCACAAGAAAGATTAACTACCTAACTAACCACTGTAATGAGGAGCCATTATAGTGGTTAGTTAGGTAGTTAGTCTTTCTTTCATTTTCGATTTCTTACTCAAGGTGGCGCTGATGTTTCAGTGATTGATTTGAGTTATATTTGACAGTGCTGTTTGATGAAGAAGCAACGTGGAAGTAAACTATAGCAAGAGTAACACATAAACAGTTTGATATGGTTATTGACATTTGGGTGTACTACTGAAGTTATGTAAGTTGTGTGTCTATAAAGTGCCTGAGAAAATACATATGTGTTGCTTATGTGTTATGTGTAACTCAATATGTGTTTGACAGCCAGCTGCATCGCATGAAATTTCAGTGTGAAACTAATTAATCCTGTTCTATATTTATTGCATCATCTCCTTGATTAATGAAAAATAAAACATCAAAATATATCAGAATATATTCTGTTCTATAATTTTTTTTAATATCTTAATGTTTTGAAAATGTGACACTATCTGGGCATTTTGTAGATCTGTTTGTGATATATTTATTTACCGAGTCACTGAAGACACGAGGAATGTAATAATGTTTGGCGAAACACCAATGCATTTAAGGGTTAGTCAGCTAATGTTTGGTTGGAAATGTTTCATCATTCCAGCATATTTTCCTCACATTGGAAAGCTGAACCAGTTGCTAGTTCTCAGTCAGCAGTTAGACGAAGATGTGAAGCATCTGGGCAGTCATAAGTACATCGCTCATCAGCTATCAGCAATCTATGTGAGTTCATTTGACTTGACTAATTCACATCTTTCATTTTCTCCATGTGATCTCTTCTGTAAAATGCATAGTAAAGCAAGTTTGAATCTGTATAATGCTGTTTAATACTGTTGCCTATTCCTGTGGTACTTATTCAGTTGTGATGGGTAATAATATCTGGAAAATTAATATTATTATTCAGACTTTTAAACAATATCACTGTCATTCAACCTTTTTATTCTGTGTTACAGCAAGTCCTAAACTCTCTGAAAGACATTTTGTCATTATCCATCATAAGAAAGGATATTGAGGCCAACTTTAAGCCATTGAAGAAGTCTCTTTTGACAGAACAGGGGTCCAAGCTGGAGCCACAGTTGCCAGCACATTATATGAGCTGGTGAGAGTGGTTTTTGTTTAGTCCATTTGTTAGAATGAAAGCAATTCAGCATAATTAATGGCCCTCATTTTCACAGGGTGTCGGAGTTAACACACAACTTAATATCAACGGTACTGACACTCTCAGAGGAACTTACCGAAGATCTCGGTCCAGTAATGGAATTTGTCTCCAACCTCTCCTAGTACAGGATCCACAGTGCCTAAAGTGGATGGCAAGAAATTGTCACAGAATGAAAATCAATAGTTTGTTTTCAGATATTCATTATAATGTCGTTTGATTTGCTGACCTGCATAAACCACAGATAAGATCCATATAAATTTAAAGTGCATGTTTAATATCAGTTTACTGTTCTGTCATAAGGAAAGAAACACTATGACTAGTTAGGATTTATTGTCATTCTTGTTAAACCATTGTAGATTTATTTGCAGTTTTCTGAGTGTTTAGACATAGGGGATTCTTTCTAAAAAACAAAAACTGTGCAATAATGTCTTACTAATACATAAGTATACTTGAAGTGACTGTTGCACATGTTCTTTCTATTCTGTAATGATGGTGCTAGCATTGTTTATCTCACATGTATATCATGATTACATTTGTTCATTTCATATTTCCACTTTTCCCTGAGCCAGATGTGGTATACAGTATAATGTTAATGTATTCTGAAATAAAGTGGTTGTATAATACAAATAAAAATCTAAAAATAAAGCTATGCTACTCCGTAAAAGGCTCAATTTCATATTTATTCTTATTTATATGTAATAATATTCTCTACAATTACTGCACATAGACTTACATTTCTGTGCAACAGCTTTGAACCTCCTACATTTGTCAAATGAATACATTTATTATTTACATATGTACAAGTTTATTTACGTACATTATGGTTTCATTCTGATTAAATTTATCACATGAGAAATTTTTCATTTATGAAATATACTGTATAAACAGTTTATTTTTTTAGGATGATTATTATTATCAGTAGAGTACTACTGAACTACTTTGCTCAGTTATTTGTATTTTTCATTTTTATTTGCATATTACACAAACACAGAACAATTAGCACTACATTAAGGAAATACATAAAAAGAGAAATATAGATAGATATAGCATTTACAATATATTAGAAATAAAGGTATAACATTTAAATTAAAATAAAAAGAAACTCAATCAGAAAGAAAAATAAGGTCATAATACTTTTTATTTTTTTGTTTTGTTTTTACTATTATTTGAGTTTAATAGATTTTACAATATGGGATATTTCAGTTAAAAAACTTCAAACCTGTGCAAAGTATCGAGAAATTTGTTCTTATTAATAAAGTATTTATAATGCAAAAAACTAAATTAAAATAGAGAAATATGTCTTTCAATGAAAAAAATTACATTGGAGACAAAAACATGTTTACTCAAAAAATAAATGATGCAGACTTTCTTCCTTCAACTTACAGAATACACCTCAATTGGAAATATCAGCAAAAGTAGCAATCAGACAATTTGTTCGATAGACATTATGCAATATCTTAAAGTGTACTGCTCTTATATTTTTAGAAATGCAATATTTTTCAGGTAAAAAATATTACAAACATCAAAGATTTTTGAATCAAAGAAAAAGTTTGGGCATGATTCTTCTTTCATCAAAACTAATGTTTTTAAAAGTTTGTTGGATTTGATATAAAGTAAAAAAAAATTTAATAAAAAAAAGAATCAACACATTTTGTTACTAATAAATGGACAGACACAACGAGACTTTCTTTGCTCAGTTATGTAATTATAATATACCTCCCCATAACGTGACGTCAGACGTACAGCGCGTTCTCGTTGGCGTGCACGCGGCTATGTTGAACTGGGAGTCGCTAAATCTATACGTGCAGTTTACATAAATCCACCAATCCAGATGACGACTGTCACTGGTAAGATTCGTTAGGCTGCATTTGCATTTTTGCATAGTTGTATATCGTTTAAAAATGTTAATAAAACAGAGAGGTCAACAGTGACTTAATATCCTGATTATCCTTTCTGTGCTTGTTAGTTTCAATAACATATTCAATTGTATGTGATATGTGTCCTGTGATACCTGACAGTGTTGATAAATGTTTGCACCAGTTCGCACATGCAGATCAATGAAACTGCATGTTCTCAGACCAGGCTTTTGTTTCAGAATGACACAAGAACAGAGAGAAGAGAATTCTGACTGACACTGAAATTAGCCAATCAGGTTTTTGGTTTTGTTTTGCTGACGTACGTTTAAACCAATGGCATCAAAGAAGACGGATCTTGATTTTCTTTTTATTAGTGCATTTCTGCGGCCAGACTCTGTTTAAATAATGAATTATTCAGTTGTGGTTCAATGTTTGGTGGAAAACATTTTGACAAGTATGTTGCAAGTTTGTATTTACTGAGGTAAATGAAAGGTCTTTTGTATTACAGTACACCAAAAATCAATGTAGAGCTGAGAATATTGTGTTATTATCACCCAGTGAGGCACGAAGGTGAATAACTGTTTTCTGTTGTCCACAAATGCTTTATCCTGGAAAGGCAATAACAGGCGACTGGTGCAAATATTCTCGAACTTGAATAGGTTAGGTTGGGTTATGAGTGAACTATGTAAATATAAGCAAAAGCACGTGACCTCTTTCTAGGTGCATGTTGGTTAAATTTTATTGCAAGCTGCATGTAGCAATTTGTTTATACTTTCATTACATATTTGAAGTATGACAAATTGCATAGAATTACAGTGTATTAGGGCAGGGGTCTTCAACAATTTTTGGACCAAGGACCCCTAGGTAGGTAGAGAGACGGAGCCTGGACCCCTGTTACATATGGTATAAAATTGAGTGTTGCGTTTTATGCCTATAAAAACGTGTATGGTAGGCTAGCATATTATTGTATGTACATACTTTATGATGTTTATGTTGCAAAGCTTTTGAAATAATCATTAAATAATGTACAGCAGTGGTCTGCAACCTTTCTGACATGAAGTGAAATTTTCCATTTTCCTTGTTAATCACTGTTCCATACCCCTCATTTATGAAAAGAACAGGACAGATAGATAGACAGACAGATAGACACAGACCAACAGATAGATAGACAGACAGACAGACAGACAGACCCTGTCCATGCAGAATAATTTTTTTTTTTATAAGGTTACTAATATGAAGTCTGCATCTCATGTGAGTGTTCATGATTTTATACGTGTGCTTTAAAATTACACTATTTCTATTGGAGTAAAACTTTTTTAATGAGTAAAAAATTACTGTGTGCACCTTCAGCCTCTCAAAATGGTCTTTTTACAGAATTGATTATTTATTTATTTATTTATTTATTTTTGTAATTCAAAGGAGCATCAGTCCCTAGTCCAACAATGATCTGAGAGGAGATGATAGCAGAACCAACTCTACTGTCCAGATCGGTGCAAAAGTGAGATATGCAAAAATGTCCTTTGGATATTCATCAAACAACAGACTTATTTATTTAGCCATATTTGATTATTTCGATTTTATTATCCAAAGTAATTACCCTTATTATTCAAGGTGAGCTATGTGTGCGGATAAACATTTGCATGTGCATACTGTTTTCAGAGAGAACTCCATAGTCGACATCTCTTCCTGTGCATCTGTGCATCACCTCTCAAGTGAGATAAATGAGAACAGACAGAAGACTGTGGTATGAGCTGGCACTCCTCTCTCTCAAATACTATTTCTCACATGTTTCCACATGTTGTAAAAAACCCAACCACTGGCTACTTTACAATAATACAACAGACATGCTTTCCTTTGAGATACAATATAAGACCGTTTGTAGTCTGTAGAGTCTGTACGTACTTTGTGTGTGTTTGCAGAGAGGAAAGAGGAAAGCCAGGGAATGCTCTGAGAATGTCAAATGTAAGCGTTCAAAGAGCAGTAGTGGCAGTCTGGGAAGAGCAGAGGAGGAACAGCTCAAAAATGGAGACGTGGAGGCCGTTACTCTGTTTGAGGTGGTCAGCATGGGCAGGAATGCAATGCAGGTGTGTACATACATGTCAAGAAATCAGCATAATCTGCCCTCACAATTCTCTACTATAAATAAAAACGAATAACTACTTAAGCAGTCTCAAAGTTTTTTTACGGTCATGTAGATTAAAAAAAAAATATTGTTTTGTGCTACTTACTGATTGATCATGGTATGTTTTGTGAAAGGCCGTGGTGGATGACTGGATTGATGCATATGCCGTAGACAGAGACGCAGCACTGCTGGATCTCATCAGCTTCTTTATTCAGTGTTCAGGATGCAAAGGCAAGATTTGCAGTGTCAAAGAGACTGGGGGCTGTTCGTGACTTATCAGCTGATCAATGTTTTTTCAAATATATTTCTAATAAATATATTGTAGGCACCACTTAGACCTTTATTCTACACATATTATTTGTGACATCTAAAATAACTTGTACTCTATAGAATATATTCTAGAGATTTAGAAAACTAAAAAGGTTTCATTTGATTCATTATAAGTGGTTGATGTTATTTTGTGGCTTTTGTCTGTGAATGCTGTTTACACTTTTAAAGGGATGGTTACTGCTGAGATGTTTCAGAGCAAACAGGGTACTGACGTCATGAGTAAAATGGTGGAGGATCTGGATGAGGTATGGCATCCAAAGTGTTCATCATTTAATGCTTTTCCACATTCCCCACTCTGACTGTTGACATATCTGTTTGTGTTTTTTTTGGGAATTGCAGGACACAGGTTTACAATACAAGAAGTTCCTTGCGTTTCCATGGATTTTAACTGTCACGTGGCCTCTAGACATGGTATGGATCAGTCTGCTTTTCCATTCTCTTATATTGAAAAAAAGCTGAAAAGATTTGCCCTGAAAGTGTATTACTACAATTTTTAATCAAAAGTATTTTTTCCATCTCTCTATCTTCTGTAGGACAGTGGAGAGTATCCACTAATAATGCCCGGTCTGTACTGGAAGAGGTTTCGTACACATTTCTGTGAGTTTGTATCGGTGCTAGTGGCCCAGTGTCAGAACTGTGTCATCTTTGACGGCTACCTCTTGAACACACTCATTTCGCTGCTGACAGAGCTCTCAGATTCCAGAGTTCGTGCTTTCAGACACACCTGTACACTGGCAGGTAAGATCACCTGGCCCACTAATTCCTCTTGACTTGAATCACTCACATTTCAAAGGCTGCATGTCAGAGAAGGTTGACTGCATTTTTGCCACTGATGTTGTGCGTGTTTCTGGTCATATGGTGTCCTGCAGCAGTGAAGCTTCTCAGTGCTCTGGTAAATGTGGCTCTCAACCTCAGTGTCAGCATCGATAATAGTCAGCGGCTATATGAAGTCGAGCTGCCCAAGACCCCCAGCAAACGGGCATCTCCTAGGCTGGAAAGGATCCAGAGAAAGATCAGTGAGGTTAGACTCTGACTGCATGTCTGATTAAAAAATGTAACATTTCTACACACAGATCTTTCTCGAGTTAAATAGTCAGGCAATTGGTTCATAAAGCATAGTATTGACCTGTCTTAAAAAGTGGTGACTTTTAAGAGATTTTTGTGGATTTTAACTTTTTAGTTGAAAGAAAAAGTCATTCCATGATGAACTGAACAGAAAACAAAAGCTGTGAATTCTGAAACAAATTTAAATACTTTCTCTCCTCAGTTACAGGACAGGAAATTTGAAATCGAGAACATGGTGGATGCCATTTTCAAAGCAGTCTTCCTGAAGAGATACAGGTAGTCTTTATTTCAAACACACTTATAGCCCTCTGTTCTTTAAAAAAGACTATGTGTCATCATCACTGTGTGGTGAATTGCAGAGATGTGATTCCTGAAATCAGGGCCATCTGTATGGAAGAACTGACAGTGTGGATGAAGCTTTATAGTTCAGTGTTTCTGAACGACAGCTACTTGAAGTACGTTGGATGGATGATGCATGACAAGGTAGGTGAGCCAGTAGCCTAGTGGTTAAAGAGCTGGGCTCATAAGCAGGGGATTTAAGGTTCAAACCCCATAAGTGGTGATCCTTGACTCAAATGGGTCATATGAGAACTTGTCTTTGATCTTTTGAGAGATAAATACATTCTGTAACTTTTCTTGTCCAAAAAGACAATTTATTGTAAATACATTGCATAAATGTCTTGTTCTGAAATCCTTTGTCAGAAACCTAAATTCATTAACACATTTATGTTGCCTACATGTGCTGTCAGAATTATCCTACTTCCCACTTCTGAAGTGGTAATTGCGAGTTACCGTGCTCAAGTGCTTTGTTGTCGGAAAGAACAAGAACAATGGACATGCCAGGTTCGTTCATGCATATTTCTTGAGGAACTTTTATTTTGACACCGTAATACATATTACTCTGTTAGCTTGCTGACAATAATTACATTTTGGTCAAATACAAGCAACATGCATCAAATGGTTGCTTATATACAGTACGTACATGTACATGTACTGTATATGAACTAAACGATAAGCACTAACAATTAGCTGTATTTAGAAAAATAAATAAAACCTGTCATTGTGTGCGGTCCATTTAGTAGTGATCATCCCTGTGCTATTCCCTTTGAAGACTTTTGCATCCACTGTGGGAGCTTTGGAGGGCTGAAAGGTGTGGGGCTTAAAAATAACGTTTATTCGGAACTCACCTTTTAAGTCATTTTTATTGGAAATTCTGTTTGAAGCAATCTCACAGCATGGCTATCATGATTGTTCTCCCTTCAAAGTGCCCTTCTTAGGCTGATTTATCCCATTTGGAACCTAGGGATTCTCCACAGAAACTGTCCTCTTCTCCACCATATTGAAAGTTTACATTTACACATTTGGCAGACGCTTTTATCCAAAGTGACTCACAGACCTACTTATTACAGGGACAATACCCCCAGAGCAACCTGGAGTTAAGTGCCTTGCTCAAGGACACAATGGTGGTGGCTGTGGGGATCGAACCAGCAACCTGATTACCAGTTATTTGCTTTAGCCCACTGCGCCACCACTACATCTCCCAACTCAGAAACTTGGGTATCACAATTATCTCCAAGTTTCCCAGTCGTTATTACGACTTGAAGGGTCATTCATGTGCAACTTCTGAGTGGGAAACTTAAATTTATGATAATTCCGATAGCACAAAAAGGAAGCATCATGTCAATGTTGCTGCTTTGGGCTGGTCAGTCACGGTAAGGTAGTAAGAAAGAAGTAAGATTGATGCTGTTATTCCTTAACACCAGAAGAACTAATGATAACAGAAAACTGTTGGAAAGTCTGCCAAGTTTTGCACTTTTCTTGGCAGTGTGTAGCACCTGCCATTTTGCATATCCTTCTTAAGTTTATTTTTAACAATGTCCCTGATCATTTTAATCCAACCTTAAAAGTTTGAGTGGCACATATCAGCACGGGTTGTTTTGTGAACCTGTCAAAATGTGACTTCTGACTGCATTTTCCATTTTTTGATTGTTCCGCAGCAACCTGATGTGCGTCTGAAATGTGTGCTGGGTCTACAGGGACTTTATCAGGATCAAATAAGTCCCAAAATGGACCTTTTCACAATTCGGTTTAAGGTAACAACTGCTTCTGCTTTCTGACACTTTATCCTAATAATGCAGGACATGACAAATTTCCAGCAATAAGTAATTTGTCTGTCCATTTGTCTGTCCACACTGAAAAAAAAATTCTCAGATTTACATGGGCAAGATCGCTTTATTTTGTCACGCCAGGGTGACAGTGTGATTATAGGCTCAAACCATACCCGAAATTGATTTCAGTGGAGAAGAAAAATCTATACTTGAAGTTTGTGAACTGAATTGCTGTGAGTTTGTCCTCAAACTTTTGCATTTTTGTTGTTTTGCCCAAACTTCTCAAATGGACGCAGTCCTTAATTTTTTTTGTCAGTTTTTAAGTTCATGTTCAGTGAAGCTCCAGTGTGACAGACAAGAGGGCATGATTGCTGATTGGCAGGCTGAAAAAACCCCTCAGGTTTGCCTTGGGCTTAGTATTCCCACACTGACCTGATAGCTTCCCACAGGAACCCACCCTCACCATACCCTCACTAACAGCAGCAAACACATTAGCACAACCACGATTTAAAGAGCTCTTTAAGTGCTGTTGTGGGTCTCTAAACTGCAGGTCGTATTGTAGGTTTTGAGATCAGATTGCTCTCACAGTGGCTAGTTAAAGTGTTTGTTTATGTGAGCAATTGAACACTGTCTCTGTTGAAGGAGCGGATGATCTCCATGACACTGGATAAAGACCATGAAGTGGCAATACAGGCCGTGAGATTGCTCATGGTCATCTCCCAGTGAGTTTCTCTCCCCTGCTCTCCATGGAATGTTGTCTATATCTCATAAAGTGTGATACATATAAAGTGGGGTTTAAAAGTCCACATTGTAAATCTGGGATTCAAAATCGATTTTAAAATTGGAAAGAAATAAAGTACCAGTACAAAGAAACATGCTGCATGCTGTCATTAAAGTAAAAGAGCGACATACCAAATACTTATAAATTCAGAAATCATTATGCAAACAATCAATTAAAAAATAAGCTCTTTTACATTAGGAAAATTCAAAATAGAAGCTTTTTTAAAAGTGAGCTTTTGAACCTCACTACATGTGATCATCCATTGTTCTCTTTTGAAGTATTCAGGTCTGGGTTTCATGTAATAGCTCAAATTGATCCCTTTTGTGTTAGATCCTGTGAGGATTTTCTAAGTCCTGATGACTATAAGCAGGTGTTCCAGTTTGTGTACTGCTCCCACAGACCTCTTGCTAGCACAGCGGGTGAATTCCTCTACAATAGGTCTGTGTTCATATGTTGTCTGTCTTCGATAGCTTATAACTGGTATTATAGTGTGAGTTTGTGAATGCTAACATTATGGCATTTCATGGTTCTTAGGCTGCTGAGTAACCCTGAATTATCAAGGCCCAGAGATGCTGCCTCTGAACAGGACAGGCACAGAGAGCTAATGTTAGCCAGAGTCCGAGCCCTTATCCGTTTCCACACAGAGAGTGAGGTATGTGTAACAGTGTGCTCTTCACTTGTTAACTCCACGTGTGCATGTGCGGCTTTCACTTAAAATAAAAATGAGAATGTGTTGGAAATGAGGTCTGGCAGTGCCCTTCAGGGGCGCAAAAAAAGCTATTTGGAAGATGTCCGAATAAAGCACGTGTGAACAAATGCGCGTGCATGTATCCACCTTTTTCCTGAACGTGGAAGTGTTCCACGATTCGCCTGTTTTCAATTTCCGGTCTCCAGTGTTTTTGCTCACATCGGCGTTTATTCTTTGCGGGTTATGTGATGTTACATTTGTAAACATTTTCAAAAACGTGGCTTTAAAGTGCCGATACTTAGTCAAGATGACCTTTTTTTTTTTTTTTTTTTGACAGTGCCTCACCTGAGTATGTAGATGTCATGAAGCGATGGTCCGAGGTTTGTTTTGTTGATATAATTAACTACTTTGTGTTGTTATGACAGACAACAACTGCACAAGTTGAGCCTGAAATTAATTTTTACTCCAAATAACACTTAAATGGTTTGTGTTCTCTCTCTGAATCGTTCGTTTCGGTAGTTTTTACATTGTGTCTCGAGACCAGAAACACAAAACTTTCAATTAGAATCATCATAGCCCCGGCCATTGCTTGCTCAGGAAAACTGTGGATTAGACGCAGATATTGCATATATTAAATGCGTTCCACATCTGTTCGTTTTAATGCAGGGTTCCCACGGATCCTTAAAAAGTCTTAAATTCAGTTTTCTGAAATTGAAAGTCATAAAAAGTCTTAAACATCTTAAATTATACAAATTAAATTAAATAAATGCATGCGCTGCATCCTTCAAAGTGAAAACACGGCTCTGTTGTATTTTCTCCTATTACGCGGGGGCTTGTCAGTGTTTTCAGCTGTTGTGGAGCAGTTCACAATCATTAGGCCATATTGGAAATGTATGACAAGCGATTACTAATGATCAGCTATTGGTGATGATGATGATGTAGTGTTGATGAAATATGACAATATTTACTTTTAATTGTTTGTATTGTAATACGTTGTAGGTAGGGCTGGCCATTTTTTTCAGATTTTTCAGATTAATTTGAATTTGCGTTTTGAAACGGTTTTTTATTTTTATTTTTTTTTCAATCGAGAAATGGAGATATTGCAAATTCTGTAGTTAGATACGTTGTAAACCACCAAAGGCTGAATAAAGGAGAGAACAAGAATTCATAGCACTTGTCTTAATGCCGCTGCCGATCTGATCAGCTGCACATGTGTGGCGCGCTCCAAATGAACGAGACATGGAGACTGATATTAAAGACAGCAGTAATATTCCCAGTGCGGTTGTACACAGTGTGATTGTAGCTCAGCTTCATCCATCATGCAGGTCTACACCGGCTTAAGACCATAACTGTCCTTCCACGTTTCAAGTGTACTGCATCTATAGCCAACATTTGGCAAGCAATAATTTTGACAAACTTTGCTAGATGAATTGTAATGATAAATTATTTCATATTGCTGCGCTGCTATGAGCACTTTCTAGATATACTTGATAATTTATAGATATTGATTTCTAGATAACTTTCCAGATAGACTTGGTTTAGATAAAATGAATATCTACACTGGCTAAGAATTATTTTGCAGTTTTCTTATTCTATTATCTCTGAACATCTGGGTTTATTAGATTTTAATTTATTTTACATTTGCACTCTGTTGATAACTTCCCCCTGTGGTGCATTTGTAAATGTTTCTTGCACACCTTTGTTTCCTATAATGAAAAGAACTTGGATTTCTCTAACCAGGTTGCCTTGCATTCTAATAAAGAACATACAATTTGAATAATGTTGGAGTACATTTAAAAGTTGAAAAAATCGAATCTTGTATCGTCCATAAGTTTGATAAAAATCGAGATTTTATTTTTTTGCCATATCGCCCAGTCCTAGTTGTAGATTATTGTAGGAGTGCACATTTTATATCCATTATTTGTTTGAATGAGTGGCTAGAGGCAGTGAAGCGCAAGCATATCAAAACAAGAGTCCCTGGTGTATTTTAAAGTTATAGTGCCTTTAAAGTTAAAAGTTCCACGCTATGAATCAAATCACTGACTTACATTAAATAAAAACATTACATCGTACCGGGAGACTCTGAGAAGTGGTGGTACACAAGAAAAACTGCCGGTACTCTGTTGACTAAATTAGAGAAGTGCAGGTACTGCGTACCGGTGAGTACCCGCCCACTTCAAGCACTGAGCACAATCGGTCGACCTCTAATTTGTATCTATTTACATAATGGTACATAAACCAATTTTAATGTGATATACACTGGTGGCCAAAAGTTTGGAATAATGTACAGATTTTGCTCTTATGGAAAGAAATTGGTACTCTTATTCACCAAAGTGGCATTCAACTGATCACAATGTATAGTCAGGACATTAATAACGTGAAAAATTACTATTATAATTTGAAAACAATTTTCAGAACTTCTTAAACTACTTCAAAGACTTCTCAAAAAAATCCTCCACGTGCAGCAATTACAGCTTTGCAGATCCTTGACATTCTAGCTGTCAGTTTGTCCAGATACTCAGGTGACATTTCACCCCACGCTTCCTGTAGCACTTGCCATAGATGATGTCTTGTCGGGCACTTCTCACGCACCTTACAGTCTAGCTGATCCCACAAAAGCTCAATGCGGTTAAGATCCATAACACTCTTCTCCAATTATCTGTTGTCCAATGTCTGTGTTTCTTTGCCCAATCTAACCTTTTCTTTTTGTTTTTCGGTTTCAAAAGTGGCTATTTCTTTGCAATTCTTCCCATAAGGCCTGCAGCCCTGAGTCTTCTCTTTACTGTTGTAAACACTCTGCAGCAACCCTGTAATGTATACAGTTCCCATATTCTGTGATCTTTTACTTTACACCTGGCTGTACTGCACTAATGTCAGTCTTTGTTGTCTTTCAGCCTTTCTGAAAAATAATCAAATATTATGAAAAGTAATAAAAAATGTGAACGAAATATAAAACCTAAAAATAATGATTAGAAAATGTTTTGTATAAGGTATTTTTAGGTTATCCCACAAAAACAACCTTGCAACATTCAGGGAATGTTAGTTTATGGTTATAAAATAAAGATCCTAAAGAGAACGTTCTTAGAACGTTAGGAATTAGTTCCCAAAAAAATAACCAAATGAGAACCATATGCTAACATTAGGGGAACGTTCTGTGTTTGCTGGGTCTTAGCAGTATGGAATGAACATAGAATGTGTAGGATGCACCAATCCTATACACACTTGTGTCAAGTTCTTAAAAATGTAATCTTTGTGTTCAATTTGGTCTTATACATTTTACAAATGTTTTTTAAATTTAAAAAATGTCATGTGGTCTAACCATAGAGTAAAAGGTAATGTAACACTTTCTTTGCATCTTGAATATATGAGAGGATAAACAACTTAATCTTTAATTTAAAAAAAGTTTTGAAACACATTTTTCAAGGTAAAAAAATATTTTTTATACATATGATTTTGTTTAGTCAAAAACATCACTACATTTTCTCAGGGTGACACCACATGACCAGAACAAAATGTGTCTTTTCATAAAAAATAAAAAATAATTTTTTTAAAATCTTCACACTGTCTTGAGGGTCTCAATGTGTCCACTCTGTTTTATGGTCAACATAAACAACAAATACATGTTGGTTACACCACATGACTTGAATCATATTTTTTTTTTTTTTTAATTTCACTGCTTACTTTTTTTTTAAAGAAATGACAATAAAAGATTATTCTGCAGTTGTCATGCCAACATTTATTATTTCAAGAATTTCAGCTTTTTTTCTGTTTCTGGACACCACATGGCATATTTTACTTTAAGCCCCAGAAAAAATATCAATATGACTTTGAATTTGAACATTTAAAATATGCTCAAGAGGTGTATTCAAGTAAATGTTTAGTGTGAATTGCATTTTTATGTATTTTTAGTTGAATAGATCTGGAGAAAAAAAAAATGAGCGTCACGTCATTGACCCTTAAACATGGCCATAATATACACCTGTTACCCTCTGTTATTGTATTTTATGATTATTTTTGTGAATAAAATCCATGTTATGATCATGAAAGAAACAGACACACGCACACACATTTGTTTCTACTCCAATAATCGAACTATAAGGGAAGTTTGGGCTGTTTATATGATGGATGCTTAAACAGTGGTGCAAAAAGATGTTATACACACAAAAGTGTTTTATGGGCGAAAACCTGAAAATGTTTGAATTAAAAACATGTTCATGTTGTAACTGTACATTTGTCATAGCAATATCTTACCTTCTGTTCTCTTCTTTTTAAAGAAATACAAAATAATTCCTCTAACTGTTCTCTTTGCCATTTCTGCAAGTCTGCGAAACTTGAAAACTTACATTACCTACAGTGGCGGAAGTTTCTTGTGAACACTGAGAAGGACAAGTCAACTATCGTTACTAAATTCCGACATACCTGTTTGCCAGTGTTTTCAGAAAACCGGTGCCTTTTTGCAGTGGATAGAGAGCTCGTGGGCTCATGGTTGCCAGATTGCGTGACTAAAGCGTCACACTGGCAGAATTTTCCAAACTGTGTAAGTGTAAATATCTGATTGGGGGATTTCACCTCTTGAAATCTAGCAACCCCAAACATGTCGAAATCTAATATTTAAAGACTGTTATTTATCAGACATAGAGAATTAAATATTTTACTTGCATGATTAGTTCTGTGTAATACATGACACAAGTGATCCAAAGGGGATTGTAACGGGGGATGCTGGTTTTACAAAGCGGATGGTATTTGGTATTTCTTGCAACAAGGGGGATTGCATCCCCCCTAACCCTGCCTATACCTGGATCGTTATTGTCTCTGATACTTACGTTTTTTGACGGATTGGGTATCCGTACGACGAGACCGATCCAAATCCGACACTGTGTGTTAGTCATGCTCGTTTACGTCAAGCTTTAAAACTGACACAAAAAAAAAAAAAAACCATCCTTAAAGAACTCATGTGACATGCATTTTATTCAAAGCCACTTGAAGACATGCAATAGCTTTGTGAATCACAAAAGGCAATGTTTAATAAGTATGCATGCGCATCGCATTAGTGAATGGTGCTGCTCTGTTCATACACAGACATACTGTAGCACACGCAGGCTGGTGAGGCGGTCGCGGCCATTTTCAGCCCTCAGAGCTCGCGGCTATTTTCACATGTGAGTACTACTCATGAACATCTCAGATGTAGATGCTCAGTAGTTCAGTTAACTTGTTATATGCATTTAGAATGGCACCAGAGGAGCATTTTACCAGAATTTGAAAAAGAAGCTTATTAAACTACTGTGAAGCCTGCATACTTAGGGTTGCCACCCATCCTGGTTTTCCGGGATCATCCCGGTTTTTCACCATCTGTCCTGGAAAAATAAAATTCCATTTTGCATCCCGGAATTTCAGTATTTTCCAGACGATTGTAAAATTTGTCTGATGAACACTTTAGTGCATGGCCATGCTGAGCAGCTGCGCTCAAGAGCAGCAAACCCCAATGTTATGCTTTGTACGCAAAAACAAAAGCAGCAGAAACTTGTTTCGATCAAATAAAATGCGAGATATTCTGTTTGCCTGCAAGTCTGGGAGTACTCTACCTAGATGCTTGACTTATAGAGAACAAATGGTGAGCTTTGACTCAGAAACAATGAACTCAACATTTTAGAGAACATGCATCCATAGAATATTAATATTAGTGGTCGACAGAAAAGGGGTTTTCATTGCTCTATTCTTAAATCTGTATAATAAATGTTAATTAAATGGTTACATTTATTGTATTAGTGTTTAGTACAAAGCAGTTAAAAAGAGAATGCATATCCATTGCTTTTTTTGAGCTTTAGCAATGGCTAAAATTTATCTTAACATGAATATTGATAGTAATAAAAGTGTCATTATATTTAAAAATGTGTTATGGATATGAGACTGTTTATTTTGCACTCCTTTGTTTTGGTTGCTTTACTTGTAAAACACTGAACAAGACAAGGAAATTTTAAGGATTTAAAAAGTTGCTCAGTGATAAAGATTTGTCTGTCAATTTCTTTCTTTTACACATTTCATACAACATAATTCCATCAAATTGAACTGAGTAATCTTTAACTAAATTAAATGTATAAAAAACCCTGAATATTTTCAGTATTATTAATTTAGTAAAAAATTGCATGATATATTTTTCTGGAATTTTGTTATGAAATTGAAGTCTGCATCTTAAAAATATTTTTTTCAGTGTATTGATATTAATGTTTGATTTGAATATATGCTATACATGCGGTAATTTCCATATCAAACAAGGAGCAAACAATCATAAAACATATGCTTTATTTCTTGGGCGTTGGCCAGCAATACGTTTTTCAATCACTGAACAGGTGTCCAGGAATTTTACAGGGCTGAGGTGGCAAAAAATTGCAAAGAAAACTAGCTTCTTTTCTACTGAAGACTTAGACTGGAATTACTGTTAATTGTGCTGCTACATTATCCAGTAGACTAGTTAACAATAAAGTTGCTCTTAATAGGCTATACATTTATATTGAAATAATACATATAAAAGAGTAGCCCCAATTAGTCCCACACAATGAGGTTAAGATATTCTAAAATGATTAGGCAAAAAATTAGCATGTAGTCTGCATTAGCATTCATTCACTGAATTTTTCAACACTGTTAAAGAGAATGCAAGAGTTGACAGGAAACCATGAGAAAATAACCCCATCCGGTTTGAAACTCAGATTGGCACAGTGAGCAACATGTCAGTGCACATACTGTACACTATACAGCAGGCCACATCTGCAGCATTTTATGTTGGAGTCTGCTGAGTTTGATTCTCTCCCTTGTGTCATAGCTGCACCAGCATGTGCTGTACCTCGTGGACAGTTTGTGGGACAGTGCAGCAGCTCTGCTGAAAGACTGGAACGGTCTCACATCACTGCTCTTACCTCAGACTTCCTGTCAGGAACAAGGCTAGTACATGCACTTTAGTACACATTCCTTCAGTGTAATGCTATATTGCTGTTTCTTTTTTTTTAAAGCTTTTGGTTTGTCAGTGTGCACACAGTGCCACCCATTCCAACAGCATTGACACATTTTACATTAAATGGAATATATTACACTTATTACTGTAAATGCAATTTTATTAATTGAAATGCCACTATATAGTTTTGACTAATATGTTTTAATAATTACTTACAGAAAAAAAGAAAATAATTGATGCCCTCTCCCTGCAGTATTTCCACAGGTTAAAATGTAATAGAAAAAATTGACATCCATTTGTACAGTGTGTATGTGTGTGTATGTGTATTAACTGCAGCTCTGAGCAGTGCTGAGGAGACCTTTGTGATTGAGCTCTTGTTGGCGGCAGTGAGACAGGCTGCAGAGGGGCCTCCGTTACCAGGGAGAGGAACAGGTAAAAAGGTGAGACTGTAGTGTTCTTTTATTACCTGATAGTTTCATTAGATGGCACTATGGTCCAACAGGACTGTCAGATTGCTTCATCATTTCTATGTTTGTAATCCAGCCCTTCACATTCTAAACAGACTCTGTTTACACCACATGTTGTGGCTGCTACGATTAATTTAGCCAGTTGTGTTTTTGTTTTTAGGTGATAAGTGCTAAAGAGAAAAAGCTACAAAATGATGACTGCACAAAACTCACTGAACATTTCATTAAAGTGCTATCTGAGCTTTTATCGAAGGTAAAGAAAAAAACATTAAGTTACCGCTGACTCGACTACTACTTCATAAATTACCCTCAACTGGTTCCGTGTCTGATCTCCTCTTCTAGTACTCAGAGGAAGCTGAAAAACTAACTTCCATCCTAAGAATACCTCAGTATTTCCAAACAGACACCTGGGATCGTGAACACTCACAGGTAAGTGTTTATGTATATGTATATGTACTGTATGTTCTGCTGCTGCTTAGGCTCTTGTAGCCAATTGGCAAAAGTTCTGTTCCGCATTTAAGCTTATTATAAATAGAGCTCCCCTTCTGGTTTAATTTGTCATTGCACTGGTGTAGTCCATGCAGGCCTTGCTAGTTGAGCTGGACTCTGCAGTGCGTAGACACACAGACGCAGGGCTGCTGGAGACAGCTGCTCGTTCTTACCAGAGCCTCTGTGCTCAGGATTCACCCTGGCACTCCTTGGCCCGCCCCACCTTTGACCGGCTCATCCAGTGCTGGACACAAACACTGGGGACACGGTTAGGAGAATCACTGACTGTGAGTATGCTAGGGGACCGTTAAAATAATTTAAATAGACACAGGTGAATTTTTTTCTTTTACAAGCTTATATCAGATATATGAGTGAATTTTTGTCTGGATCTTATCTTTTTTTTTTGTTTTTTTGCAAGACATATTGACATCCATAAAAAACAAAAACAAAAAAAAAAAAGTTTATTTATGACATTGACTTATAGCAAGAACTCACAGCAGAATGGAGTCTAACTTAAAGGGATAGTTCACACAAAAAAGAAAAGTCGCATAATTTATTCACCCTCATGCCATCCCAGATGTGTATGACTTTCTTTCTTCAGCAGAACAGAAATTAAGATTTTTGAAAAATAGCTCAGCTCTGTAGGTCCATAAAATGCAAGTGAATGGTGATCAGACCTTTGTAGCTCCAAAAATCACATAAAGGAAACATAAAAGTAATCCATAAGATTCCAGTGGTTAAATCCGTATCTTCAGTAGCAATATAAAAGGTGTGGGTGAGAAACAGAACAATATTTAAGTCCTTTTTTTACCCTAAATCCCCACTTTTACTTTCACTTTCAGATGTGATAGTGAAAGTGGAGAATTAGAGTAAAAAAAGGACTTAAATTTTGATCTGTTTCTCACCCACACATATCATATCACTTCTGAAGATATGGATTTAACTACTGGAGTCTTATTGATTACTTCTATGTTTCTTTTATGTGATTTTTGGAGCTACAAATGTCTGATCACCATTCACCTGCATTGTGAGGACCTACAGAGCTGAGATATTCTTCTAAAAATCTTTGTTTGTGTTCTGCTGAAGAAAGAAAGTTATACACATCTGGGATGGCAGAGGGTTAGTAAATGATGAGATAATTTTCATTTTTGGCTGAACTATCCCTTTGAAGCTCTAACTTTCACGTACAGGATGATTGTTTCACTGGAAGCGGGGACAACACTGTGGAAATTCTGTCCACACTGAAGAAACTTACTGTGTTCAACAAGTAAGCCTCATTTTTGTAAATGCAATGACAAACACCAGTTTCTGCAGTATACACTGTCAAGTTTTGGGAGTGACAACCCCTAAATTATCGTTCTGTGTGTTCAGAATACAGGAGTCAATCCCGAACTTGCAATTGTTGACATAGTGACAGCTACAGTATATGTTAACCATTTACAATGTTTTGGTGTCTTGCGTCTGTAAACAATTTTGGGCCAGACTTTTAGTACACTGCTGTCGACAGAGGCAACATGTTTGCTTCATGCTCACTAAACTGCTGCTTTTAAACAGCATACCATATCTGGACCATAATGTGTGGGTTGCCCCTAGACTATAGGACTGGTAATCTTCTAATTACATCACTGCATTAGCAACTAGTTGTTCATGTCATTCTGTACACACTTAAATATGTGGGTTCAATTTAATTCAGTCATCACTATCTAAATTTTTCGGGACTGGATTCGGTTGTAGAATAAGGTTGTCACTTCGTAAATTACCAAACCCTGCTTGAACTGAATAGGATTAAGCTCTCAAAATTGCCGTTATTAAATATATGTTTATTCTTATTTTATTTGTGGATGTGTTGCTATATCAAATCTGTCTAGTGCTCAGGATCTGTCTAAATGGAGCATCTATGAGCTAGTGACCAAACTTGTGGAGGTGGAGATAAAACATGGTGGTCTGCCCATGGAGGTAAAATTATTAGCCTTAACCAGATCCTCTAGATTCTAAGTTTATTCAACAGGATTCATCTCTCTAATCTGCGATTCTTATAGTTAGCAATTGAGGCTCTGCGCTGTATGTGTAGCTGCATCCTGTGGAAGCTCAACACGTTTGGAGAAGCTGTGGCCTCCAGGGTGAGCCATCTACCTTCCTCTTTCACTCTGTCTCTGATTAAAGCATGACTCCTGTTAAAGAAGACTGACATCACATTTAGAATGCTAATAAACCAGTGCAGACCTAAAGGCAGCATTTTCCCTTGGGTTATTAATTAAACCAGTGTTTTAGGTATGCAAGACTCTTTGCCCACAGAATTGCTGTATGATCCATCACAGAGAACCGTGTCCTTTAAATCCGCCACATTACATTTCAGATATCAACACAGAGGCCTGGGGTTATGTCCAGTGGATTTTAATAAGTGATAGAAAGGGATTGATCGCGAGTCTTTAGTAAAAGTAAGTGCAGGTGATGGATTGTAGAGGGACGAATGGTTGCGCTCCTGTGTGGATGTTTCACCGCTAATGTCTAGACTTGTTATTAGGCCTGTGTTTCCATGCAGTACACAAGGTAATCATATTTCCCCACTTCTAACCTTTATCCAGTGAAATATTGACGGCCATTAAGACTGCTGTAGGTAAGAGGCATCCAATCCCACGGAATAGAGATGGCTCAGGAATGGACGCTTTCTCCTCTGGCCTCCTCATCAATAACTGACAGTGCAGGTGGCAATTTTTTTGGCCAAGGTGGCAACTTGGCTCAATCTGCAATTCTAATGTCAATGGTAACCGGAGGTGAGGGGGAAAAAAGACGTGTTCAGCATAAAATGGGGACGCATGTCCGCTCCAGAATGAGTCATTTAGCTGCAACGACATTGCGACTGCGTGGGATGGGGGAGCCGTTCGAGCACGTCCACCCTGGAGCTCCACGTGCATGTAATTATGAATGAATATTTTACACAAGAGACTGGCAGCACTGCTCGGAACTACGCTTTCATCAGTCCACTTCGGTTAGAGCTCTGCTGTGGCCTTCTTGCAGTTTCTATTATTTTGTGTAATTACTGTATGCTCTCCTCATTCATTCTGTGGTGTGTGCAAATCCGACCTATTTTACACACACACACACACACACACACACACACACACACACACACACACACAAATCTGTTATTTCTGTCCATATTCAACTTCGTTTTCCATATTGGAAGTTCGAAGCAGCGTAAATTGTTGTACACAATAAAAAAGGGTCCATTTTAGTTATTGATAGTATTGGTAGTTGATACATACATGTCTTTTAATGTACAAACATAACATCAACAAATCAAGATTAAAACATCACAATTTTAGGTTAATAGGTTTATATGAATGCATAAAAGAAAGTGTATTTAAGGTGCTGTAACTGGTCATCATTTCTCTTTTCAGTGTTTTTTTTCACAATTTTGCATTTGATAGCGCATTTTAAATGGTCCTGAAAATGTATCAGTGTCATAAATTCATTTTAAAAGTACAAACATTCCATGTAGTCTTTATTATAATATACTGCATGCATATGATAAAAAAAACTGCATGCATAATAATTATAAAACAATAAAAAAAAAAAAAAATGCATTTAGCATTTCACATTGCAGGACGTCAAATTCCTAGAAGTATTTTGTCAACTATCATCAAGCAGCTGTAACTACTATACATTTTTTGGCAATTAAATAAAGTGTGTGTGTTTTAGGAGTCAGCCCTCCAGCAGAGAAACCAGCTACGTGCCTTCTGTGAGAAATGTCACCGCTGTCTCTCACACGTTGAGCAGCTCGTAAGAGAGCAAGTGAGCATTATGTCTCTTTCTGTTCATGACATTGCACTCCATGTAGCAGTTACAGAGCATTTTGTTTGTGTACTACACAGTAGCATGTGTGCCGGTACTGGTGTTAGAATCCTCTTGTTTTGACTGTAATTTCCTGTGAAGTGCCCCTGGTCCTTGAGTTGTGCTATATTGAATTCCCTCTCCATGCCAGGGCTCACTGGCGGCAGAAAAACACACTAACTGAAACTAAAGCAAATCAAAGATTCTGGCAAACAAACTTTGTTTTTTGCAGGTCTGCCCTGAATTGTCCATGTTCTCAGTACAGTGATGTCACTTTTTTCTGTTCATGATGTAATGGAAACAAAACCGTCGTAGCTTCACTGAAAAAAAAAAAGAAAAATTTTCTTAACCAATATGTTGTCTTTTTTTCTAGTAAAACGATCTAAACATCCTTTAAGCAAGATACATTTTTGAGCAGCATACTTGCATAGGATATTAAAGGGGTATTCCAGGTTCAATACAAGTTAAGCTCAATCGACAGCATTTGTGGCATGATGTTGAATACCACAAACATTTATTTCGACTCATCCGTCCTTTTTGTTAAAAAAAGCAAAAATCTGGGTTATAGTGAGAAACTTACAATGGAAGTGAATGGGGCCAATTTTTGGAGGGTGTAAAGGCAGAAATAATAAGATTAAAATTTTCTGAAAGCACTTACATGAATTCTTCTGTTAAAATGTTTAACTATTTTTTGAGCTGTAAAGTTGATTAAATCATAATTTTTACAGTCGTTTTAGTTTTTTTTTTAACATTACATCGTCATGGCAACGAAGCTGTAAAATTGGCTATAACTTTACACAGAAAATGTTAGTAAACGATTTTATCAAACTAAACACGTTAACTTGCATATTGTTTACGTCTTGTGGCTATACTTTTGAAATAGTGAGTTACAAATGCTGTAGGTTGAGCTTAAAGAGCACCTATTATGGTTTTTCAAATATTACCTTTCATGTAGTGTTATATGCTGTTTGTGAATGTAAAAAAGTCTGCAAAGTTTCAAAAATCAAAGTGCACGACAAATGGATTTATTGACTCCCAAAGAAAGAACCGATTCTGAACACCTGAAACGAGTCGTTAGTAATTCCAGACTTACTTCCTGTACTAACCTAGTAACTTGGTAACAAAAAACCCACCTCTGGTCTTCATTAGTTCCTCGTGAACAGCTTTGACCTACCCTCAAACACTACACTAAGCGGTAGACCAATCACAACAGACTGGGACATCTGACCAATCAGAGCAGAGTAGGCTCTCTGAAAGGAGGAGTTTAGAATGAATCCTTTACAACGGATCATTGAACAAGTCGATTTTGACACTGGGGAAAAAAAAAGGTAATGCTGCAATTTAAATTATGAGCAAATTAAAGTGTTTTTTGACCTTGGATGCATGTAAATCTATTGTATGAGACCTTTAAAACAAAATTAAGCATGTTTAAAACCATAATAGGTGCACTTTAACTTGTGTTGAACCCAAATATTCCTTTAAGACTTGTTTTCAGAAAATATATCATGAATTAAGTGTATTTTTCTTACCCCATTGGCAAATAGTTTTTTCTTGTTTTAATTCAAATTTAGTGAAGTTTATGCTTTAAACAAGAAAAAAAAGAAGCTATTTACCAATGGGGAAATTGAAAAAACTTTCAAAGTAAAATTAAGAAACTAATTTTCTGCAGTGTTTTTGAAATTTTAAAGAACACAGCATTCCTGTCTCAGCTTTCTTATCAGGGAGTGGTTGTTTAGGTATTGTTTAAGAATTATAATAGAATTTAAACCAGAATTTGTTTAATTTCTTATTGGGCTCTGTGTGTTTTTGTTGTTTTTCATAAAGGCCTACATGTGTCTGAGTGACGTTCTCATAGCTCATAATTTCCAGCTTCAGACGTGGGATGCTTCTGCAGGCACTCCGCTGCTGTACACCCCTGATCCCAAACTCCAGAAAGCTCTACTCTCCTTTGTCTTGGAGCATGTCTTCACCAGCCCTGAGCTGGACACCCACAGCAGTAAAGGTTCTTTCCTCTCCTCATTTAAATTGTAAGGGTCCTTGTTTGGCCTGTGCTCTGCAGTGCGGCGAGAGGGGTGGCTTTAGCAGAGCCAAAGTGAGTTGAAAGTGTTTAGAGAGTCATTGCCCTTTAAAACTCAATCAATAGCCATCAATAGATTTTACTGAGATTTCTTTGAAAATATGAATCAAAAAGATTTGACTGTTGTCAGTGCTTAATGACAGAGAATGGTTCTCAGGCATCCAGGTACAGTAAAAAAGAAAAAGTTGTATTTTGTTTTGTTTTTTTCATTTTGCACTGCCCTGATGAAGCTTTTTGACATAACAGATATTTCACAATACATTATAGTTACTAAATTTGCACATATTATCCTATTCATAGGTTTATACATCCACATCACATTTAAATCACAATTAAAAACACCTTTGAAAATGTTAAACATCTTACAGATTTTTGTGAGGTGTATATAAACAGATTAGAAAATTAGTGTGTAAACTTATGAGCACAATTGTAGATCAGAATAGTCTCAACACAGAATTTCTGTCTCTACTGCTGCCAATGTCAGGTGCAAGAGAATGTAAAGATCATGAACTGTACAGAAACACATTGGTTGTTAATCTAATGGCTCCCCACCTTATGACTTTACCTATGAAATGTCATTGAATCCAGGCTTATTAATCAAACTGGTAATCCATTATCATAACAATTTGTAAAGATATCATTATGTAAGTTCTCCCAGAAGTTGCAGTTCTAAATGAAGAGATAATTGCATCAACACAAACCCTGTAGAATTTTAATTAGATGCACACACAAATGAAAATTATAGTGGGCATATACTTTACAAAATCACTACATAAGATGAAAAATTGATGTTAGCTCTCTCAAACTAGTCTTTGTGTTGTTTTTGGCCTTTGAGTTGCTGTAAAATAAACACAAGGATATGAGATAACATCAGATTTTGGGGGATTTGATTAGAAATCAAGAGTGACTGAAGCAAATCATATCAGTTCTATAAATATTTCAGTGAATCATCGATTTGTGCTGGCACAAATTCCTTACCTCTTGAAAAAATTGCAATACAGGCTTTTGCTGGTAACATGTAATAAAAAGCAATTTCATTATTGGATTTTCCTCACGTAACTAATGCTGTTATGAAAGCTCTCTATTAAGTGATGGCTTCAGGACCAGGCAGGACGACGACAGACGCATTCAGTTTTCAGAGCGAAAATGTTGTTAACTTTTGCTCACCTCAGGAAAGCATTTCATTTATAAGATTTGAGTATCATAATTATACTGCTATGTTATTAAATCTCCACCTCTCTGCTTCAACCTGTCTTTCTCTCTCTCTGTCTGTCTGCACAGTCGGTGAGAGTGAGTGTAGAGAGGGTCGGCTGGAAGACTTGCACAGGCGGAGAAATCTTCTGGCTGCGTACTGCAAGCTAATAATACATGGTGTGTTAGAGATGAGCACGGCTGCTGAGGTTTTCAAGCAGTATGTGAAGGTATGACAATCATTGTCTATATTTTCTGCTTCTCTGTCCCTTTAAACAAAACTCTGACCACAGTAAACACCAGTTTTTATCCAAACAGATAAGTCTGCTCTAAGACACACTTACGTAATGTGCAACAAACATTGTGAGGTTTGCATAATTAAACATATTAATAATTAGGGTTGTCGATTTAATGCGTTAATTCAGTGTGATGAATTATATAAAAAATTAACACAATTAATCATGTCCCCAGACCATAATAAGGATTATTCCTACTATCTGAGCAATTCAAGCTTGGAAGAACCACCTGTTTTCAGCAGGGGGCAGTAAGCGAAACTCCAGTTGTATAAGCAACGCTGTATAGGTAACGCTAGCGATAGCACAAGATGAGGACGCAGTCCTGCGTTCAAACACAGCAAGACGGAGTGCAATTCTGAATGCAGGGATATTGAGACGTGTTTTACTAAGTTTTAATCTACGTTTAATTGACAGCGGCCCAAAAATGCTGTGCTTATGACACGACACAAGTCTGATGTTTTTGGGAGATGGTTTTTATGTATTTGATTTGAATCCCTCATGTCACAAGCATGTATTTATGATGTTGCAGTTCCTGAAAATGGGCAAATAACTTTTATTTACTTACATTTATATTTTATTTTTTTACTCGCATTTGGTGCTTGCCGAATGTTCATTTTGGACCCTGACTAAAGATACGGGAGCTAGTACTGTACATGGTAGCAATGGCATTGACCAGATCAAGGTGAGGCTGAGTAGTTTTATAAAGTCAGTATTAGATGGAGGTGATCTGTTTGTTTGACTTTAAAAATGAACTTCACTCCTGTGTTCATAACTGGAGATCTTAGGCTTTAAATTTATGAGATGATAGGCAGGATTTACAACACTATGTGTGTTTATGTATTTGTGTTTGTGCTTGACACGCTGACATGTTTGGAATGCCTGCTTGGCTTGGTCAATGCAGCGTCGCCAACAGTCTCTTAGCAACATTCTTCCTGGCATTCAAAGAGTAATTTACACACACACATACACATTCAGCCATATTTCTGAACGATGGCTTTCAAAGTTGGTGCAAATGATGACGAGCAACGGAAACCCCTTTTTGCCCAAATTCCTGTGTCCACAGCTTAGAAACAAGTATTCACTTCTCTGAACTGTCAGGCATTGCCAAATGACCAGTTAGAGCCTCTTGAATTAAAATGTATTAAAGCAAATACAGCAGGAATAAATGGAGGCTGTTGTTTGGCAATAGGTGGGTTAGCAGCTGGGTTAATGCAGACCGTCTCCTACAGCGTTTGGGTTAGTAGACTGTGCCAGACAGACTCTTAATGGCAGTGTAAGCATGTATTTGTCTGAACCACCTGGAATTTTAATCACAAAGTAGGGCATCAGGGCTGGCACATGTCTACTGGAACACTACATATAAAGAAATGTTAGTAAGGAAAGGAATTACGTCTGTAACAGACAAATTCATCCGCCTAGAAAAATAGTCCCACCTCAACATGATGAGTTGGACAACTTTACAGATCGAATATCTTATATGAATATTAAGAGTTAATGTAAATGTTTTAACAAAGAAAATAATTCTGACTTGTCACTCAGTTTGTCAAAACAAAGCAAAAATTTCAGATGTGCAGTTACAATGGAAGTTTTGTAATTATCTGAAGTTTTATTTATTAATTTATAACATTATTTTATTATATCTTTTTTTTTATATAACTTTCTATAATTATGTAATCATTATATATTGAATTATTGTTATTTGAGAGCCTTTAGCAAATATTTATGTGTGTGTTAAATTTGATTAATTAATCGGCATATCACGTAATTAACTCGATAAAATAATTTAATCGATTGACAGTCCTATTAATAATATTATTCTATGTAATATTATGAAAATGGTAAATGCAAATAATAATATTATGCAAATGGTAGGTGAATTGAAAATATTTCCTGGCCATATATATATTTTTTACCAGCCATCAAACTGTATTTTCCATTATACATACAGTATATATAATATGTGTGTGTGTACAAGTTGACAGTACTGTGGTGTTTAAAAGCAGAAATGACAGCAACTGTGTTATGTTGTTGATGAACAAAAATACAAGCTTGTAATTACAGCTCAAACTGTATTTAACCTACAGTATTCCTCAAAATGAAGTCTTTAGGCAGAAAAGTAGTCATCCGCCTATAAAAAGTAGTCCCACTTCAACATGATTGTTTGGATACCTTGCTGAAATATCAGACATTTTTTACTGAAGAATTCATGTAAACACTTTTACAAAAATACAAGCTTCACATTTCTGCTTTTAAACCCTCCAGTTAGCTTGCCCCATAGACTTTTATTTTAAGTGCATTTATGCACACACATATTTTTTGTTTTTACAAACTGAGAGACAATTTGGAATTATTTTTTATGGTAATTAACACCATAACACAAATGCTATCGTTACAGCTTAAACTCTATGTTAACCTTGAATATTCCTCTAATAATAAAGTATGGTACATTGTATGGTTTGAGTACAGTACATGGTATATAATTACAGTATACTTGGAAGTTTAAACTAATTCTCTTGTGACTACAATACCAATCCAGAGTGTTACCCGGAGGGCCAGACAGGCTCATGGGTAATTTGCTCTCAGTATGCCACAGGCTTGCATTCCCAGGCTTGAAGCCATATGGCAGACATCGACACATCGACTGTTCTTTACAGCTGTCATATCTCCCCTGCAGTACTACAATGACTTCGGTGACATCATCAAAGAGACCCTGAACAGGACACGGCAGATGGACAAGATCGAAAGCGCTCGCACACTGATGCTGTGCCTTCAGCAGGTATGGAGGGTACAGTCTTCACGTGTGTTCTTTATCTATCACTCTCTCTCACATGTGACATGCCTCTGCGTGGCACATCTGCTTCAGTGATTGTCTCAGGCCCCTGTGCTCTCTGCTCTCTTATGGGCCCCTACAGCTGTCGACACCTCAGAAACACAACCAGTCCACCACCACCCCCCCGCCGCGCCACAACCATCACTATGCTCTGAGTGGAATGTTCTAGTTGCTCTTACACTCTTTGAATAGCTCAATGGTAGAATTCTGCAGTGGTCATACTCATATATGTATACACATTTGCTCTCTGTGCCATAGATTTTTTGATTCGGAATATTTTTTCTTAAAGGTGAAGTATGTCATTTCTGCACCACTAACAGCACCAAACGAAATTATCTATATAATGTCTATATCAATCAATCTAGTTATTGCAAATATAACACATTTTGTACTACTGCTGTTAATTTTCTGTGTTTATTAAGTGTGATTAAATATTTAAATAAAAATAACGCATTAAAAAAATTTATGCAATTAATAATTTCCCTGGACCCTGGAATATTCCTACCGTTGTGGCAATTCAAGCTTGAATTACCACCTGTTTTCAGCAGGGGGCAGTAAGCGAAACTCCACCTGAATAGGCAATGCGCAGCTGTACCAGATGAGGACGCGTTCTTGCATTCAAGCATAGCTGGACGGAGTTTAAATCTGAATGCAGTGGTCACGAGATGTATTTTTCTAAGTTTTAAACTACGTTTAACTTGAAACAGCGTAATAAAAACACTGTTTATGATGCGACGCAACCAAAGTGAGACACATCAAAAGACACTTTTTGTATCATCTTACTAATGCTTTACTTGTCTCCCACAATAATGTGATGCATTGTAATTATCTGAATGATTATATTTAAATATATTTATAATGATTTATGTTAATATAGTTTAATATAAATATTTATAATTATTTCTTCAAAGTACTGTATATTCAGTTATTGTTTTTTGAGGGCCTTTCTCTGCAAAAAAGAAACAGACATTGGACAATAGATAATTGGAAAAGAGTGTTATGGATCTTAACCCCATTGAGATTATGTGGGATCAGCTAGACTGTAAGGTGCGTGAGAAGTGCCCGACAAGACAGCCACACCTATGGCAAGTGCTACAGGAAGCGTGGGGTGAAATGTCACCTGAGTATCTGGACAAACTGACAGCTAGAATGCGAAAAATCTGCAAAGCTGTAATTGCTGCTCGTGGAGGATTTTTTGATGAGAACTCTTTGAAATAGTTTAAGAAGTTCTGAAAAATGTTTTCAAATTGTAATAGTAATGTTTCACATTATTAATGTCCTGACTATATATCGCGATCAGTTTAATGCCACTTTGGTGAATAAAAGTATCAATTTCTTTCCATAAGAGCAAAATCTGTACATTTAAACTTTTGGCTGCCAGTGTATCTGTGGTGTATTTTTGTTGGGTCTCTTATGATTTGATTCAAGTGATTGAAGATGATGATTGAGAATTACTGCACATAGCAATAATTGCAGAATTACAGATTTTCTAATGTAAACTGTATGCAAGTCCGTCTCTTAAGTTGAATTCAACTTTTTTTGTTCAGCTGTACCTGAGGCTAAAGCAGGAGCAGGACAGAGGGAACACATGCAGCTCCAGGATTCAGACCTACAGCAGCATCAAAGAGCTGGCCAGACGCTTCTCCCTCACGTTCGGCTGGGACCAGATCAAATCCCGCGAGTCCTTAGCCATGATCCACAGGTACTGCTGTCAACTCTGCTTATTCTATAACTGATTCACAGTTAAATTACTTGGTTTTAGATGGTTTACACAGTGCTATTACTCTGCTAAAACCAAATGATTGCTATTTTTGTGCATCAATAAAAATAGTTATTCCAAGATGGCTTCATTTAGCCAGTGCATTAGAGTCCCGCCTTTGGTTATTTCAGGGTTGTGGAAGCAACCTTGAGTTCATTTAGCCAGAAGCTGTTCTGAGCTCATATTAGAATACAAATATAGATGGATTGGAGAAACAATATTCAGGTCTTAAAAGGAAATATACTAGTTGTGAATTTATCAGTGAGTCCCAATGACATCTGAGTTTCTTTGTGCAGGGATGGCATTGAGTTTGTTTTCAAAGGATTCATTCAGCAGTCTGAGAAACACTCACCACCGTACATCTCATACCTCACCATCCTCAGCGAATTTTCCAGCAAGCTGCTCAAACCTGACAAAAAGACAGTGTAAGTTAAAGCAGAGTCAAAATCCAAAAAAACAAAACTTAAAGTTCACCCAAAAAGGAAAATTTGTCATAATTTAATCACCTGTATCTTGTTCCAAACCCATATGACTTACTTTCTTTCGTGGAACACAAAAGAAGATTAGCTCGGTCACCATTCACTTTGCATGAAAAAAGATGCAATGAAAGTGAATGGTGACTGAGGCTAACATTCTGCTTACATCTTCCTTTGTGTTCCATTGAAGAAAGAACAACAACATGAAGGTGAACAAATGATGACAGAATTTTCATTTTCGGGTGAACTGTCCCACAAAATGAAATTAGATTTTTTTTGGTTAGATTTTGCATTAACCATATTTCAATATTCTTCTTCACCTCTCAGTGCTACTTTGCTCACAAAAAAACTGTCTTACCATGTCAGATAACATTTCACCTTTTTAAATGGGTTATCTTCCCTTAGCTACAGTTATTTGCAGAGGTTTGCTGGTGAGCAGGTCATTAACAATAGAGAGGAGAGCTGGATGCCACTTATTTACTACAAAGCATCTCTGATGGGCACGGCTGAGGGAGAAGATGCCATCTCCTTTATCAGCTCTGACACCAACAAACAGCCATCCCTCACCAATCGCTCCAGATCACCATCCATGAATCAAGTAAACACTGAAGGTAAGACCCCTCATTGAGTGAGAGAGGAAACCACATCCGGGTGTTTTATAATGCAATAAACAGGCCCTTAAAAAAATAACATGCACATTAAAGGGATAGTTTACCCAAAAATGAAATTTCTCTCATAATTTACTCACCCTCATACTATCCCAGATGTGTATGACTTTCTTTCTTCATCAGAACACAAAGATTTTATTGTATTTTTTGGGGGGGATTTTTCCCCTTTTTCACCCAATTTGGAATGCCCAATTCCCAGTGCGCTTTTAAGTCCTCATGGTCGCATAGTGATTCGCCTCAATCCGGGTGGCGGAGGATGAATCCCAGTTTCCTCCGCGTCTGAGACCATCAACCCACGCATCTTATCACGTGGCTTGTTGAGCGTGTTGCCACGGAGACATAGCGCGTGTGGAGGCTTTACGCCATCCACCGCAGCATCTGCGCTCAACTCACCACGTGCCCCACTCAGAACGAACCACATTATAGTGACCACGAGGAGGTTACCCCATGTGACTCTACCCTCCCTAGCAACTGTGCCAATTTGGTTGCTTAGGAGACCTGGCTGGAGTCACTCAGCACGCCCTGGAATTCGAACTAGCAAACTCCAGGGGTGGTAGCCAGCGTCTTTTACCACTGAGCTACCCAGGTCCCCCAAACAAAGATTTTTTAATAATATTTCAGCTCTTTTGGTCCATACAATGCAAATTAATGGTCTACAAGTCTATAATCTAAAAAACAGTGGTTAAATCCATGTCTTCTGAAGCGATATGATTGGTGTGGGTGAGAAACAGATCAATATTTAAGTCCTTTCTTACTTTTAATCTACACTTTCACTTTCACATTCAGCCACCTGCTGGTTGGGGCTTGTCAAAGGTGGAGATTCATAGTACAAAAGGACTTAAATCTGCTTCTCACCCACACCTATCATATTGCTTCAGAAGACATGGATTTAACTATCAGTCATATGGATTACTTTTATGCCTCATTTGTAATTTTTGGACCTTCTTAGTTCTGGTCACCATTCACTTGCATTGTGAGGACCAACAGAGCTGAGAAATTATTCTAAAAATCTTAATTTGTGTTCTGCAGAAGACAGAAAGTCATACACATCTGGGATGGCATGAAGGTGTGTAAATGATGAGAGAATTTACATTTTTGGGTGAACTATCCCATTAACTTTCTGCTTTCAACATCACCAGTATAGATTTATAAGTCATAACCTAAAAGTATTTATCAGCTGTCGCATCGGCCAAACACATTCCCAGCATTATAATAAAGCAATAAGCCAAAAATAATTTGCCGAATTAATGTGCAGTCGTGGTTTGCATTTATCTGCATTTTACAATGGCTTTGAATGCGGCTCATCTAATCCTAATAATCCCCATTTTCAACAGATCAAAGATTTCTTTCACCCTCTATAGAACCAAAGGGAAACATGCTTCTAAAAAGGTGAGGTCAGTTAAAGTTCTTATTGACAGTGTGCAGAAGAGTCAGTCACTTGAGTTACATGATATTGTTTTTCTTCAACGTGCAGTCCTGAAGAATCAAAGGTCCAACATGCCCTACTGACCAGAGACCAGATGACCAGCAGTCTCATATCTGATAAAGGTCCAAGGAACAGCGATGAAGTGGATGTTGACACTGTAGATATAGATGTCTTATAATGTAGACCATGCTTGTCAAGGGACTGTTTTTTTTTTTATATATATATATTTAGTCTCATTAAAATTGTGCCATTCTGAACAGTAATCATGATCAAATCCAGACCTAGTATGCTGGTGCTGAACATAATTACACTTTGCATTGCTTTTATTCAGCTTTTTTTTTTTGTTTTTATTTTGCACATATAGTCTTATAGACCATTCATTTGCATTGTATGGACCAAAAGAGGTGAAAGTAAGCTAAAAGTGGATAAAGCATTGTGTACTTTTATTGGCTGAATATCAAGAAACATTGCCTATCCAAAGTTCTGGGTTTAACTCAAATTAATGATTGCTTTTAAAAAGGTTATAGTGAAACTGTAACAAACCAGGCCATCCTGGGGGCTTGAAAAGATGCACTTTCAAATATGACTGTGTAAAACACTAGATTTACATCACAAAATATAACCTGTAATAGTATGATCTGGACCTTCAATATTTCTTGCTCACATCTTAAACATTTACTGCACTGTACTTTTTCATTTTTAAGAGTACAAATTATGCACAAATATTTTGTAGCACTTTGCTGAATCATAATTTGGTTGCTTTTATTCAGGTACTCAAATAAGCTAGGTTTGACTTGTTTTGAATTGAGGCATGTGATGTGTCAGTATGTAATATTGTTGGTCACAGCCAGTACATTTAACCCATTCTTATATTTGTAATATTCAGTCATACATATTCAAAACTTGATAACCTTTCCAAATGAATGAGACTTTCATAGAAAATTAAGACATTAACCATACATACTGTGAAGGTGCTCCTGTCAGAGGTTGTAGTTAACCCAGTTGTCATAGTTCATAAACATTAAAATGCAGAATCCGCTTTGTGATGGGGAATACAAAAGAAATGCAGAATACACTTTGAGGTGGGGGGGGGGGGGACCTGTGCAGTCCTTGATTCTGATTACTGTAGATGATTATACTGTATCTTTTGTTGAAACAATTAAATCCACAAGTTTCATTTAATGTGTGAAACAACACTATTTATCTTAATACTTTATTGAACTTTAAGACAGATGTAAAAACTCATATTTTGCAACAACAACAAAAAAAAAGTACATTGTTATAGGAAGCACTTCTATACACACACAAACATGATTTGTTGAAAACATTTACCTGGACTAAGCTTAAAGGTTTTGAACAAACAGGAGGCAAGCACAACACAAATATGTACAATTATAAATACATTATAATTTAGAAACACCTCTCACACAGACACAGTAAAATGTCAGAGTCTGATTACTGCATTATTTCATATAATTGTGACCCTCAAATAAGGCATGTAGACAACAGCTCCATGAGAAATAAGCCATCCATGAAATCAAGCTGGTGAACATCTGAAATCACTTTGGTTAATCTCTGGAATGTCTTAATAGCCAGTTCTAAGTGTAAAAAAACAAAAAAACAAATTCTTAGTGCACATTCAATATTTCAAGTGTACTTTTAATGTCCTAGTTAGGTTCCAGTATAGTTATATGAAACCTACAGGGCATCTATATTTGTTTTAGAAACCTGGCGGTGCACAGATGTCAGACTGACAGATATACTCTGCTAGCTCAACCCGACTTGCTAAGTCTCACTAGAATGCTGGTTTACTGTTTGGCATCCAGCAGCTGGGAGACAGTTTATCCTTACAGACAGCACCAGTCTTTGAAAGCAGGCTCTGTCCACGTCCCGTTCTACACACTACCAGAGGGTGGCCTTTCTCTGATTACTTGTGGTATAGGGTTGCCGGCTGTCATTCGAAATCGTCCTCGTATTCATATTCATCCAGGTCCAGGTTACAGTGAGGGTTGGGGATTTCAAAGAGAGGTCTCTTCTCATTGTGCAGGTCAAAAGTACATGGAATGTGGTCAACTGGTTGTAAAGCATTTTCATAGCTGAAAAGTGAGCATACAATTGTGTTACAGTCATGGCGCTGAACTGAACCCACACCATGAAAAGACGAAAGGGCAAAATTGGTATGGAACTCGCTGTTGGGGAAAAGAATTCGGACAATACTGAGAGGAGTTTGTTGGAAATCTTAGCATCTGAAAAACTGAATGAGGAGCAAAATGTGGAGTTCGAGGTGTTTTACAATGAACAGGTAAACCCATGAGGAACACAAGTGGGGAAAACATGGAAGGAACCTCAACCCTGCACCGACAGTGTCTTACCTGTGTGCTTCAACTCTACTCATCCTGCCATTAGAAGTCTGTGCTGATCCTAAAATCATCACGATACCTCATCAGCTCTCTGACCATTGATTTTATTGCAGCAAATGATAAAACTGTACTGACGTTATAGTTAAAACTGCCACCTGAAGTCAAGTTAGATGAAGGGCCGAGTCTAGATAAGTACCTTAGAGGTTGGTATCATCAGAAGTTGAGTGAGAAATGCAGACTTACCCGTCATTGTACTGCTCATTGGCAGTTTCCTCAGCCACCAAGTTATCATACTCCTCAGCAGCATATCTCTCCCAGTCAGAAATCTCTTGTCCTAGTATCTCAGCATCCTGTAAAATTACACAGCAGCCACCAATACGATTACATCATCCAAGTGCTCATATAAAGTGCATATATATTAATCATTTTATTGATATATGTTATTCATTACCCTTGCAGCCAGAACAGGATCCCTTTGTTCATGGACCAGGTATTTCTCAATGTTGAACAATGTGTCAAAGAATATATGTGCAAGTTTACATCTCTTCAAGTCCCTGAGGGTGATCTTTCCTGAGAAAAATGATGCAGTTTGTTAAAGGTCCTGCAAGCGATTTTAACGTTTTGCTAACTTGCATAGTACAATAATTTAATAAGTTAAGACCTGGAATTTCTGGCTTAACCAGGTCTAACATTTGGCACAGGCAGTCCTCAAAAGGCAGTGGCTCAATGGCCATAGTATCCAGCTTCTGACACTGCTCGTGGTAAAAGTACTGAAGCTCATACATGGATAGCACCCCATCCCCATCCAGGTCCATACAGCGAAACCAGTACTCGATGCTAGACAGGAAACAAGCAGCATCAGTACCCCATCAACTATCAAGCCTGCTGTAGACACACTGACTAAACCATCTGGAACAACTGATTACATACAAGAAATCACTGAAGTACAAAATCAGTTACCTGGTCTCAGTTTTTTTGTCCTCCTCAGATATGAGGAACCACACAAAGTCAGCATAGCTTAATCTGCCCTCTTTATGAATCTTCCTGTCTCTGAGCAAAAGAGTAAAATGAACTGCAGCACCCACATAAAATCTAAGATGCATGACATGCATGCTTTAAACAATTGCAGGGAACCAAAAAAAAACAAACAAAAAAATGAAAGATGTTACCTGGTTACAGCTCCTGAGAATATTCTCTCAATCATTCTGGTGGATATGGCTGACAAAGAGAGCAAGTCACATCACAGACTTATCCTTCATTCATAGTGAATGCTTAAACATGGAAACTATTCACTGTCAATGATTGTAAATCTTGTAAATTGCAAAAGCAAGACACTGATTTAACATCCTTATTTTATTGTTTTAAAAACAATGATTTTTATCCATGCCTGAAAGGAGATAAAAGTAATCATAACAGTGCCAGACATGCTGTCATGCTAGAGGAAGTTGATGTAAAAACTTCACTGTACTTCATTCAATTTACTTAACTCATCATGCACCAAACAGAAACATGTGCCGTCAAGTGTTGCTGGAGGGGATGGCAATTATCCCTCAGCAATAAGCAGCCAATCTTTAAACATTATGTCAGAAGAGTGTGACGGTCTTAGGGGCACAGAGGGTGGTTGGGTACCTTGATCATTATGCCGGGCCAGATCTCTCTGGTCTATGTACAAGTCGTGATCTGTGTCCAGCTCCCAGAACTTACAGTAAATTACATAGAAATGTTCGTAAGAGAAGAATTCGGTCAAGTGGTTAATCTCTTCCTCTTCTTCCAGTAGTGCCACATTCTATTAGGAAACATTTTTACAATTAAACAAGAAATAGGTAGGCCTGGCATGAATATTACGTAAACAACTGATTGTTTGAACTAGTGCCCGATTATGTGCAGACTGTTTGATCTAATCGCAATCATTTGAAAAAACCATGATGATCATTGTGAACTTCAAATTCCAATCACATATTGCAGCCAGTTAAGGGAATTTTAAATGAGCATAGAAATGCAACGAAATGTGAATTTTATGTCTCTCTTTCTGTAGCAGTAGTGTTATGCGAGTGCTCAGGAGGTGCACCGAGCATTGTTCACTAGAAATCCACATTAACACCAAGCTGTCCAGTTTTACACACACAAAACAAAAAACACTATAGCTGGGTTCTAAAATATAACAGTGAGACTTAAAGCAATATTCCGGGTTCAGTACAAGTTAAGCTCAAACAACGGCATTTGTGGCATAAGGTTGATTACCACAAAAATTCAATTTGACTCGTCCCTCCTTTAAAAAAAAAAAAGAAAAAAGGAAAAGTCAAGGTTACAGTGAGGCACTTTCAATGGAAGTGAATGGGGACAATTTTTGGATGGTTTAAAAAGGCAGAAATTTGAAGCTCACAATTTATTAAAAGCACTTACATTAATTCTTCTGTTATAACATGTATTATTTGAGCTGTAAAATTGTTTAAATTGTCATTTTTACAGTAATTAATCTTTGTTGACATTACATTATCATGGCAATGAAGTTGTAAAACTGGCTATAGCTGCACACAGAAAAGGTAAGTGATTCTCACACAACAATCATGTTTACACACATATTGTGTATGTCTTGTGGCTATACTTTTGAAAAAGTATTTTAACATTCAAAAATTGTCCCCATTCACTTCCACTGTAAGTGCCTTACTGTCACTCCGACGAGTCAAAATTAATTTTTGTGGTTATCAACATTGTGCCACAAATGCTGTCGACTGAGCTTAACGTGTATGGAACCCAGAATAGTCCTTTCTAATACCGTATCTTAATATTTAGAATTATTCTATTCACGTCATTCTATCTTGTGCAATATTAGTCTTGAGCCCTAAAGGAAATCATACATTTGTGTAACCAAGTTCAAATGTAAATATATGCATTCTTAAAAGCTGCATGTCTATTAAGCTTACACTGTAAATTGCAAATAATAGTTGCAAAATTTCATAATCGTGACAGCACTAAGATATTGGTGATGCTTAACTTGAACAACTTTACCTGCAGAAAACTACTTCTTCTAAGTTCTGAACATGTTATTTTTCCCGTCCATGAGCGGTTTACATTATAAAATATCCTTTGGACAACCTGTTGGCAGAAAAAGTACTTTGTTGAACATTGAATATTGTCTTTGTACCTGCATCTTTGTTACTGTCTAAAAGTTACACACCCAAAAAAAAAAAAAAAAGCTTTTATACCTTGTTCATGTAATATGAAGTCTCAAGTAAATGTTGCAAATCTATGCAAACACAAAAAGAATAGAAAAATGCCAAACTGGAAGTAGTCCTTACTGTGGTAATGTAACGTAAATGAAAGTCTGAAGCCTCCTTTAGAAACGCCAGACCTGTATGAGAGTCCACCACGTCCTTTAAAAAATGGATTTAGTTTTTTTTTAATAATGATAAAAATGATCAAACACCAATATAAAATCCAAGTCAGCATTAATAATAAACTATGTTAAACCCATTTGTGCTCTGAGAGGCTCTGGATTAGATTACAGAGAAAAGGCAAATCATTTTAGTCTATCGCACTTGCAGAGGGTCAAAGTGTTGGTACAAGATGTGTGGAAACGTTAAAGGCATTAAACTTAAGAACAAAGGGCCAATTTTAAGGCCAAGCTCAGTCTTAAACTTATGTCTCACCGGTCTGCATACATGTGACCTGCCTCATTCTAGTGCTTTTTTTTTTTTTAGCAACGAAGTGTCACATACAGGGTAACTTTATTTGTGTGCTTTTCATAGTAAAATATTATTATGTATTTGTAGAAGGAAATAAAATCACAGCGACTTATTTTGGGGTGGTACGGGCTTCTTTGACCCTTTCGCATGTGAAATTAAACAATAGAAAAACACATAAATCACTGCTGTAAAGGAGCAGGCGGAGACAGGCCAATCTACTCCATAGCAATACTTTTTTCATTCATCAAAATGGTCAAAGCAATTGCTAAAGCTACACAATACAAATTAAAATGCGGATGCCATAATGCATCTCCTCTACTTAGCAACTGCTGCCCAGGCGGCGTGGCCAGTCCCGCCAGTGTGAATATCAATGACACATCCATTAGGCCGTGGGAACTCACACCTCTCTTAAAGGGATAGTTTGCTCAAAAATGAAAATTGTGTCATCATTTACTCCCTCTCATTTTGTTCCAAACCCATTTGACTTTCATGGAACAAAAGGACATGTTAAGCAGTCTCAGTCACCATTCACTTTTACTGCATCTTTTGTCCATTCTTGGAAAGTGAATGGTGACTGAGACTTTCATTCCAACATCTGTTGTGTTCCTCATAACAAAGAAAGTCATATGGGTTTGGAACAACATCAGGCTGAGAATATTCATTTTTGGGTAAACTATCCCTTTAAGGGGACTCAGTCCAGTCCACAATAACATTTACAAATCACATTTGGAATTCTCCAAGTCCAAACAAACAAAAACAAAAGAGAGCAAATAATGAATGCTGAAATCATCCATGCTCCTGTGCTGTGTTTTGACCAGTGTGTGTGACTGCGTATCTGTGTTCACAGTGGTGGGTTTCTATTCAAGCACCCTGTACCTGCAGGAATGGAATAAAGTCTTCTTGTTCCAAATAATTGCAGCCAGGCTTGGCAAGAAGGTGAAGAAATTTGGATGCGTCATCATGACAGGTCTGAAGCACTCTGTGGGGAGGAAACAGATGTTTTCATGCTCTCTCTCACACTCTTTGAAAGAAAGATATGCTCTCCAAAACCCTTCACTTCAAATGTGGCTTCGGATGAATGGAATCTACAAATGAGGCTTCAGAATTCACTCTCAGCCATTTCTGATCTACAATGATGGAGAAATAATGACTTAAAGGAATAGTTCACTCAAAAATGAAAATGCTGTCATTTCAAAACCAGTATGGTTACTTTCTAACATGGAACACAAAAGGACATTTTCTTAATAATGTACAATCTGCAATGAATGAGGACTGAAGATTTCAAGCTTCACAAAAGCATTTTAAAAGTAGTTAATTTGCCTTATATTCGAAGTTCTCTGAAGCTGAACATTTCTTCTTTAGTGTAGTGTTTAGTGGAGATAGGAATGACATGAGGATAAGCAAATGATGACAGAATTTATTTTTGAGAAAGGAATGAGTATATCCAAGGAAGCCACTCACAATCACAAAGCTCTGCAGGGACATCATGATACAAAATATTTGTACCACTAAAACTGCACACCGAGAGCCCTCAGCTCTTGATAAGAGTGCTCCCATTCACACACTTGTTAAAATGTACCATGAGTAATGGTTGACCAGTGATGATATTAATGTGAGAGGCCACTGTGAAGAGAACTATTGTCTTACTTTCTCCACATTGCCACAAACTTATGAACGGACACATATCCCCTCCTGTCTCCTCCGGCAGCGTGGAACAATGGAGCTTTCCAATAGAGTGGACACTCGCAGGCCTGTAAAGAGACAAAAGAGATACACAGAGATAGAGTATTATTGCATCCTAAAAATGTCAAGAAAGGTCAAAGCAAAATACATTTAACATTTTATTTTACATGGTGGCAATACGCATTGGGATCTACAGCACTTATATTGTTACATGTACTGTATATAAAATAAACATTACAATTTTAAGTGGTAGATTTTTATATGACAGACACCTTTTTAATGTAATGTTTTAAAGTTGTACTAAAATGATCAGCTACTTTTTAATGTAGTAATCATTTGGAAGGACATACAGAGCAGCCAGGACAAGGATTTGCAAACTTTTAAACTAAAATGTCACATTTATTATTCATTCTTCTGTATTTTCTATCCAGTATGTACATTTTCATAGTACATTCAGGTCTCATTTTAAAAGACCACAGAAAATTCTACTACTTATATGATATAACCTCTCTAAAAGACTTGCAAAAGAAAGAAAATGCAAGCGATTCATCAAAAACAAGAGAAATTCAGTATAATCAGTTTTCTGCCAAGTGGTTGGATATTATGACTACATCTTTCACATGTGCTATAGGAACTATAAACAAGGCTAAATTAGCAATGATTACATATATATATATATATATATAAAAAATTGTTTAAAAATCTGAATCCCGTCTTGAGGAAAATGTGTGGCTACTTAAGTCACTCACCAAGCCAGACTCTCTTCAGGATAACTAATTCAACATATAAACAGTGGTAATATTTTCCCATTGGCTACAGGAACAGTGAAAACCTCAAACATGTAAACAGTTACAAGTTAATTACACAAATGAACAATTTGCTAGGCGGTTAAAGGCAGCATGTTACAAACCACACTTACCTTGGCGACAAGCCCCATGTCGTTAATAGTGACTCTTTCATCAGGAAATTGAGAAAATATTTTTTCTATCTTGGAAATTAGTTTGTCAATGTTGATATTGGCCTGGGGCTGTCCTCGGGGGAAGTAAAACTTTGGAATGCTTTCACTTAAGGCTGGTGTAACGGGCTCCTCTTTCTTAGCCTGTGCCTCCTAAAACAGACAGAAATAATAATCGTTAGTCACAAGACTCATCCAGTTCACATTAGCCAGCACTATGTGGGAGAAACATGGGGCTGCACCAAAAATTGCAGCACAATCAGCATTTCAGGGTGATGGCTTAATTAAGACATGTTGCCTCTGGGTGTAAAACAAAATTTTAATCAATTATGACAAACGCCCACTCTCATTAAGGACTTTAAGGACAATGTTTTTTGTTAAAGTGGAAATTGGTTTAAAAACATGAACCGAGAGTCCCATATGCCAAAAAACAAAATTTGTTTTGTATTGCTTAAAGGGATAGTTCACCTAAAAATATAATTTACTCACCCTCAGGCCATCCCAGATGTGAATGATTTTCTTCTAAAAAACACAAAATTAAGATTTTTAGAAGAATATTTCAGCTCTGTAGGTCCATATAATGCAAGTGAATGGTGGCCAGAACTTTTAAGCACCAAAAGTGGCATAAAAGTAATCCATATGACTGCAGTGGTTAAATCCATGTCTTCAGAAGTGATATGATAGGTGTGGATGAGAAACAGATCAATATTTAAGTCCTTTTTTTTTTTTATTTTAATTTTTTTTTACTATAAATCTCCACTATTCACATGCTTCTTTGTTTGGCAATTCCATTCTTCATGCATATCGCCACCTACTGGTCCGGGCTGGTCAAAGGTGGAGTTTTAAAGTAAAAAGGACTTGTGTATCTGTTTTTCACCCACACCTATCATATTGCTTCTGAAGGCATGGATTAAACCACTGCAGTCATATGGATTACTTTTATGCTGCCTTTGTGCTTTTTGGAGCTTCAAAGTTCTGGTCACTATTCACTTGCATTGTATGAACCTAGAGAGTTAATATATTCTTCTAAAATCTTAATTTTTGTTCTTCTGAAGAAAGTCATACAAATCTGGGATGGCATCTGGGTGAATAAATGAGAATTTTCATTTCTGGATTAACCTATTTAAAAATACACACAGATAAACAAACATAAAACAGCCTGCTCGCAGCAAAAAGGCCTTGTACATCACTTTGGCCTTCTAAATTTTCTCAGAAACAGCTTTTAAGGTCAGCAATTATGCCTGTAGGCCAATACAGGCCTACTTTTTGCAATCTCATACAGATCCAACAAGTAAATATTTCTATGGAAGTAAGGGTCCGGAGATATGACTTCTGACTGGGTCAAAATTGATGTTGAAAACAGGAAATCTCTATGCAGTGTGATAACCAGTGCAAACATGTTGTGTTAATTGTTTTCCTAGCATGCTGTGAATAGTACAGTTTTGAACGATCGGTAACACGGCTGATAACTTGATGGATTGCAGGTTCAGACTTGTAAACATAACTGTTGGGAATACATTAACTTGGCACAATAAACAACATTAGGAATAAACAAGTATTTAATTACACTGACTAAAACATAAATCGATCCAAATTAATATGAACATTAGAAGAGGAAAGCTCAACAAAGCCTTGCCTGAAAGTTAAGCCTGAAAGGCTTTCAGTACTTTTAACTTTTAAGATCTATACAGTGTAAAAGGTTAATGATGATGATAATTGACTGAAAGGAAGAATATAGAGAAAGACAAAGACAGAAAGTTTAAAGGACTTGTATGCATTTAAATTTTGAACAGTTTGACATATGGAGTTTCAATTCCCGATTATTCTGAGACAGACTCAGACCATTCAGTCAGTGCAGTAAAAGTTTGTGTTTTTTTTTTTTTGTTTTTTTTTTTGGATCTGATCAGTTAGAAAAGAAAGCATACCAAGTCAGAACAATCTGAAGGATTGTGCAAAATTTGGTGGATGTAGCTTGAAAGCTCTAGAAGTTACAATCTGTCAGAAGCTTTCAGTGGATGTCTAAGGGTTTTTGGGCAAGCTTGATAGTCTGCTACAGAAAAACTGCAAATCCGATCAGTTAGAAAAGACGTAGCAAGTTAGAATTGGCAGTGTTTTGGCATAGCTAAAGCTACAAAGGAATTTTGGGAAAAAATTGACAAAAGTCCCTCATGCACAAATGTTTCTTGAACACTCGTGCTTAAATTCCTCTTAATTATTACTGATTTTCCGAAGGCTCAGCTTCCCCACAGTAACTTAAAACCATAACTATTTGAGTGTCAGGCTGCAGCTGTGAAGATCTTGACCCCCTAGAACCTCCACATAGAAAAAAAAAAAAACAAAAAAAAGAGCCCAATCTCTGGAAAAAACAACATTAAACTGAACAAGACCCACCTAGCTATTCAGTATTAGACAAACACATGAACATTTAGGCTTTAGTTACCTTGACCTTCTCTGTCTGTACTACCGTTTTATTCTGGGAGAGCATGCATACCTTGAAAATGTAAAAAGGTACCCCAAGGAGAAAAAGACTAGTATATACACAAGTAATTTACAATGGTTTACATCCCTCAAGGAATGTATGACTTTATTTAGGTTTGGGTGTGAAGTAGTAGTTCTGTTTACTTACTGCTTCAGTCTTTTGTGATAGATTAGCATAACCATGGTGTTTAATTTTGCAGGTTATAAACAACTGCTCCCCATCAGTAATGTTCTAAAAAGCAGTGACAATTTTTTAAAGTCAGACTAAGCTTCATTTTTAAATACAAAACTTTGCAGAACCTTATATGGATGAACAGTTGGAAAATTTATCTTTGTGGCATGCAGGGATTCTGCTCACTGTGAAGGATGAGTGCGTTTAATCTTGCCTTCTGCAGCCAGTGTCAGCCATGTCTATACATGGGAATGGCCAGTCACATCCAGCACAGACCTAACAGTGTCTCTTGCTCAATCTTAAAACATTTGGATGCTCCTAAAACTCTCAATCCTTTACTCTCTACATGTGTAAAAAAAAAAAAAAAAAAAAAAAAGGCACAGTTGCTCAGTGCACTTAAAGACAACTTAGCTCAACCTCATGGCAATAAATCGCACAACTAAACATGGTACTAACACTAACATCACAACGCATTCCCATTGAGAGTGACAGCCGGCAAAAAGCAAACAAGAGCGCTCCGATGGCTTCACGCAGATCATTTAAGACAACCTGCCTGTCCTTGCTGGAAGGCTTTAAGCCTCTTCTTAAAGCGGGAGGGCAGCACAAAATCGCAGCCACGGGCCAGCAGCGCTAGCTCCTTCCTCAGGTCAGGGTCTTGCCGTAAAGTGATCTCCTTCATTCTCATGCTGCTGCCAGATAATGGAGCCAGTTTTACAGACAGTACGCACTCCAGGGTCAGGATAATCTCGCTTCGTGACTGTCCCACCAGGGGACACTTCTCTGCCTTTCTTTATCAGAGCACCAGTTCGCTCAATGGTGAACGGCAGCTGCTCCCCTGTAGCCCGAATCACAGTCCTGCCTGTTGCTCTGTACATCCAATAGTGGCTGGCAGAGGTCACACAGTCCTATCCGCTGGGGAGATAGGACAAGGGTGTTTGTGTGAGTGTGGTGGGAGGGTGACAGTAGGAGGGGGTGTGGATCTGCCCTTTTCAGGGTGCATTCCACAGTTATGTAAAGAGACAAAGCTGTTCTCTTGGAACCCTGTGATTCTGTATTACGGAAATGGCGAGGATACCAAGAATACTGGCTAAAGATGGAACAAGAGTTAAAGGTGAAGTGTCATTTTTAAGACTTGCAACGATCCCAGCACTGTATGCAGAATCAATGTAGGTCATTCACTGGTTGATTTTCCTGAAAAAGTGGAGCACTAGAGCTTTCCAAACCATTGCTCTGTAAAGGACTAGTTCAACCAAAAAATATAATTCTCTCATCAATTACTTGGCCTCAAACTCATATGACTTGCTTCTGTGGACCACAAAGATATTTTGATGGTGATATTATGTGAATATGTCCATACAATGCAAGTCAGTGGGGTCCAAAAAGGACATCCATATGATTTGAATGGTTGAATCAGTGTCTGCTGAGGCAATACAATCGGTTTTGGGTGAGAAACTGATTAAAATGTAACTCCTTATTCACCATAAGGAAGGTCATAAGCGTTTGAGACTAGGGCTGGGAATCGTAAGGAACATAATGATTCCGATTCCTCTTAACGATTCCGGTTCCTTAACGGTTCTAGTAATGATTCCAGTAATTCTTTTAGTACCTTTTTTTTTTTTTTTTTTTTTAAGAATTATTTGGAAATGAGAAATGCAATTCTTATTGCATTTACTACCCTCTGCTGTCTGTTACCAAATAATGAGATAATTTCAGATATCTACAGAGCAGATATAACAAATCAGAAATAAATTGAATACAATTCTTGTAAAAGGTGTGTTTGCAGACTTTGAGACATAAATAATCCAATAATTGATCCAAAATATATTTTAAATAAACTAATCTATACCAACAAGAAATGTGATGGCACATTTCATTAATTCTTTTATAAAATTCCACCTATTACAACAAAACTTGTATCTTTAATTATATATTGTCATATGAACAACCAGTCAGTAACTGCACTGCTTGATTTAATAGAGACACAGGACATCATTAAATAAACAGTAACAGTTCCAGAGACAGTTTAGACTTATGTAGCCTAATGTTGTCCTTCAGGCTTGTGAGATTAACAGTTCTTATTTAATTTTGAGTTAGACATTCATAACTTGCCCATCAGTATAAGATTACTTGTATACTGGACTATACTGGAAGCGCTGTATGTTTCACGCTGTAGATTCAAAATGGCCAGCGTTCGATCAGACACTGGTAGAGCTGTGTTTTACGCTGTAGAGTTAGTAGAGGGCAGCGCACTGCAGAGTATTTCAGCACGGTGTTCAGACCGCATTGGCGGAAAATTGCACGCAGGAGAACCGTTAACAGACCGAAAGTCACAAAGATCATACGATTCTGGTATTTTTTTAAAGAATGGTTCTCAGTTCCTAACCCTATTTGAGATGGCAAAAGGGTGAGTAAGTGATGAGGGAACTATCCTTTTTGATTTAACTATTACTTTAAGCATCCAAATCAGTCTGACAAAGTAACACTGTTTCATGCTGCCTTCAAGTGACCTGGGAAGCCCCTATACATCAGAGCTGGGCATTCGCTATTACGACATTTCACATATTCAAGTTGGAAACAAAATAAGGAAGAGAAACTATAAGAAATACACAATGAATGATGCCAAAAGCTTTTTTTTTTCAGTGAATAAACATGTGAAAACACCTGCATAATTTTTATTCAACCTACATGATTTAATGCATGGTATTTAACAAATGATTAATTTGCACAAATTAATTTTTTGTCCGTCCAGGATTTCTCCCCGCATTATTTACGGTAGCTTGCAATTTTTTTATAATTTCCGCCAAAAACCTGAGGGAATCCCATTGCTTTCCTTCATGATCTACAGCTGCAAAACAAATGCTGGAAAAGATCGAAGCAGTCGCAACATATCCAAATGCACAGCTGCCATTGTATCATCTCCATAGTATCATCTCCATAGTAACAGTGCAAGTGTCTCCGCCTCGTTTCCTCCACGTTGTGTAATTCACTACCAAAATCCTTGTCAAAATTTTTGCGGGACCACAGACAGCACATATGCACATATGCACACAACAGCTAGCGTCTAATCTTCACCCCGAGTGCTGCGAATGAGACATAAAACCCTGCATTTATACAAAGAAACCCTAACATTCACTTAAATTCCCCATTAGTTGTGTAGTAAAATGTGATTGGAATTTTAAGTGCTTGAAAAACTGCAGTCTGGCTTTTTTATGGCTTCCTTGCTGAGAAGGCTTTTAGGTTATGATGATATAGGACTTGTTTTACTGTGGATATAGATACTCGTCTACACGTTTCCTCCAACATCTTCACAAGGTCCTTTGCTGTTGTTCTGGGATTGATTTGCAGTAGGCTATGAATTTGAAAATGTCAATTTATGCTAAACATTTGTATGCTGAAAATAAATGTTCATAAATGTTTTTTACTGATATAACAAAGGTCACATATATACATATGCACAACATATATTTCAAAATACAGTTGGTCAGAAGTTTACATGCACCTTAGCCAAATACGTTTAAATTTTTCACAATTCATGACATTTAATCGTAGAAAACATTCCCTGTCTTAGGTCAGTCAGGATCATTATATTTTAAGAATGTGAAATGTCAGAATAATAATAGAGAGAATTATTTATTTCAGTTTTTATTTCTTTCATCACATTCCCAGTGTATCAGTTTACATACACTTTGTTAGAATTTGGTAGCATTGCCTTTAAATTGTTTAACTTGGGTCAAACATTTTGGGTAGCCTTCCACAAGCTTCTCACAATAAGTTGCTGGAATTTTGTCCCATTCCTCCAGACAGAACTGATGCAACTGAGTCAGGTTTGTAGGCCTCCTTGCTCGCACATTCTTTTTCAGTTCTGACCACAAATTTTCTATTGGATTGAGGTCAGGGCTTTGTAATGGCCACTCCAATACCTTGACTTTGTTGTCCTAAAGCCATTTTGCCACAACTTTAGAGATATGCTTGGGGTAATTGTCCATTTGGAAGACCCATTTGCGATCAAGCTTTAACTTTCTGGCTGATGTCTTAAGATGTTGCTTCAATATATCCACATCATTTTAATTCCTCATCTATTTTGTGAAGTGCACCAGTCCCTCCTGCAGCAAAGCACCCCCACAACATGATGCTGCCAACCCCATGCTTCATGGTTGGGATAGTGTTCTTCAGCTTGCAAGCCTCACCCTTTATCGTCCAAACATAACAATGGCCATTATGGCCAAATAGTTCAATTTCTTTTTCATTAGACCAGAGGACATTTCTCCATAAAGTAAGATCTTTGTCCCCAGGAGCACTTGAAAACTGTAGTCTGGCTTTTTTTTTTTATGGCTTCCTTGCTGAGAAGGCTTTTAGGTTATGTCGATATAGGACTTGTTTTACTGTGGATATAGATACTTGTCTACACGTTTCCTCCAGCATCTTCACAAGGTTCTTTGCTGTTGTTCTGGGACTGATTTGCACTTTTTGTACCAAACTACGTTCATCTCTAGGAGACAGAATGCATCTCCTTCCTGAGCGGTATGATGGCTGCATGGCCCCATGGTGTTTATACTTGTGTACTATTGTTTGTACAGATGAACGTGGTACCTTCAGGCATTTGGAAATAATTCCCAAGGATGAACTAAACTTGTGGATGTCCACAATTCTCCCAATTTGGAATACCCAATTCCCAATGTGCTCCAAGTCCTCATGGTCGCATAGTGATTTGCCTCAGTCCGGGTGGCGGAGGACGAATCCCAGTTGCCTCCGCGTCTGAGACCGTCAACCCACACATCATCACATGGCTTGTTGAGCGCGTTGCCACGGAGACATAGTGCGTGTGGAGGCTTCACGCCATCCACCGCGGCAACCATGCTCAACTCACCACGCGCCCCACCGAGAATGAACCACATTATAGCGACCACGAGGAGGTTACCCCATGTGACTCTACCCTCCCTAGCAACCGAGCCAATTTGGTTGCTTAGGAGACCTGGCTGGAGTCACTCAGCACGCCCTGGGATTCGAACTAGCAAACTCCAGGGGTGGTAGCCAACGTATTTTACCACTGAGCTACCCAGGCCCCCATTTTTATTTATTCTTTATTTTCTCAGAGTTCATTTCTAGAATTTGTTGACAATGTATAATATCAAATATTCTTTGATAAAAATATTTAAGAAATTTAGCCTTCTGAGTACCTTTGCATAGTCATATTGGTGCAAAATCAGTGAACAATCCACATAGAAAAGATCCGTTTTCATTCCAGCTCAAAACTTAACTATATCTGCCACCATATCGGTAATCTGTGAATTTTCCCCCTCTAAAATCGGTATCAAAAATCCCATATCAGTCGGGCTCTACTCATAATTACAATATTTACGACTCCACCTGAAGTCTGCATCAACCATTGGTGTGAGTTTGGGGAGAGAATACCTGTTTGTCCTTTCAATGGCAGACGGGAAGTGTTCAGGAAACCGGTTTGAAAACAGTCATTATTTTTGCAATTCCACCTGGTGACACTAGTGATGCAGAAATGTCACAATTCCCTTTCAATCAATCTCAGTGATTTTATCCAATCAATTTCAAGTATTCTGATTCAAGAAGTTCCAATTCAGAACATTAGACTGATGACTGACCAGCAGAATTCACATCCACAGTAAGCAAACCAAAGATGTAAAATCTTTTATTGCAGTGCTCTACAGTCTGCAAAAACTGCAGACCATGAAGTCTGAATGGCCCTCCTTGAGAGGTGGGGGCAAAAAACTACACATGCACTACCACCTATGGGCTTTGTTTATTTTGCTTTCCAAGGCTACAGCTTCCAGCCATTCCATGGCTTATAATAGATGACAAGTCTTAGTCAGTAGTACAGTGTGGAAGTACTGAATTCAAAGAATGATGGCTGAAGCAGTCAAGGCCTATTAAAAGACATAACATACTCTGTTTGGGCAACACCAAGAAACAAATATATATTTAGTCTGCTCCCAGACTGACAGCAATTACATCAATTCCCTCAAACTGTGCTGATCCAAAGACACTCAGCCTCTCAGGCTGGGCGTTGTGCATCTGAAAACTTTATGCGTATTATTGTTTTGAAAACTAATTGGATTAAAAGCAGCAGACTTTAGTGACAACTGGTCTGCCATAAAAGTGAGTGAATATGCACCGAAGGCTTGGAGCCAGAGCATCTAACAAACAAACTGGTACCAAATAAAGCCTGGCCTGGCTTAAACAAGTATTTTTAGATGACAGATCATCGGGTCCACATTCTTCCACTCAATCTAGTAGAAATGCAGTTCCTGTTGTCATCCAATGGCAGGATACTGCACACGTTTGATAAGCCCAATTTTCTCATTAACTGCTTTTGTTGTCCTTGCTCATCAGTCTATTAAAGAAAGAAAAATAGAAAAAAGGGCCAAAGTAAACTCGCTGAGGAACTCATCAATATTTGCATTTGTCATATGGATTTATAGGAAAGTTTTTCCCAAACAGTTCTTTCCCTTCCTTTGGCTCAGTGTTTGTGCAATATGAAAAAAACAACTCTCCACTGTCAGAGAGAGCTGGTACTAACTGAACGAGGAAAAGATCTGCCTGAACAAGAGGTGGCAGCTGTCTGTGCCGACAGTGCCAATTTCCAAACAAAGATCTGTGTCCAGTCAGTAGGGCCAACTGGTTGAAGAGAGACTGACCAGCAAGGCAAAAGTGGGGAGTGCTAACAATCATACTTCGATTCAAGTGCTAGAGGGGAGAAAAATAAAAACACTATTGGAACGGTTCAGATCAGGCTATGCAGGAGTTATAAACAGCTGAACAACTAGAGTCCCACTAAAAGTTCAAAGAAAAGCTACATGGCTAAATGTCTGCACAGCCTACACAGTACTAAAATTAAGTGCTTGAGATTTTTCTTCAATCTCAAACAAAAGACTTTAAGGCAGAAATTTCCAACACATAACTGGATTACAACCAGCACTGCAGCAGAAATTAGTGGTTATCCATACTTTAAAGAAGGCCTGGGCAGTATGATGGTATTAGACATTCGCCGATATTCTGTGATAATCAACATGCAAAATATTATTATGAGCACTTCAAAATATGGTGAAAATATTAACCAAACCGTTTAGATTTTTCTGAATGCACTGTAGCATTTCCATCGATAAATCAACATTCCCAACACTCTTGCAGTAATATGAAAACACCAAATTACTAGGAAACTCTAAAATTCATGTTTCTTTTTCAATTAAACTTTTCCCTCAAAATGTTACCATTGTTGTTACTTGTTCATTTGCAATGAAAATAAACCATAATGAATTAGATAAATGGAAAATAGAAGCATTGGACTTTTGAAAGCCACCATGTCTCTTTGAATCTTATATGGTTTTCTTTAAAGGGGTCATGAAATGCGCTTTTTTTACATATATAGTTTTATCTTCCCTGAGGTCCACTGATAATGTTAGAAGTTTTTTTTTCTTCACCAAAACTTAGTAATATATGAAAATTTAGTAAAATTAGTAAATATATGATCATTTTCCACCTGGTTTCCTCTGTCTAAATGCAAACGCCCACTGTTCTGATTGGCTAACATCGTGCAGCCCCTCAAAATCAGCCATATTTGAAATTCAATTGGAAGAGAATGAACAACCCCACATTATATACCTAGATGGTATATAATGCAAGAGCTACAGTAGAAATGTAATACAATTGTAGATATGTCAGCATGGCTATCAATGGGCAGAACCGCTTTTATGTTATTAGTTTATATGCAAGAGTGAAAAAGTAGCATGGAGAAATGAGAACTTATTCTTAAATGGGATGCGGCTTCTGCTGACTGATAAAAAATAAACTCTGCAAACCGTGTCCTGTCATTTAAAGATCAAGCCCCCTAATGTGTACTTTATGATGAGAGCCAAAAAATGGTTGAAATAGCAAGACAACACTTTCACTAGGTACCATTTAAATACATAAATACTAACAGGAAACATCTCAGCAAGTAGGCAATGAACAATATCTATACTTCTTTATATAGCTTAGCTCTGTTATGTTAGGTAAAGCATTAGCATACAGGCTAACTCAAAGTCAGCAGTTTTTTTTCCATATAACGTGTGGCCTTTGACCTTGGAACCAGGAGCCAGCCAGGAATGCCCAACAACACCTACATATTCTGACAATTCACAGCATTTGACTGAGTTTATGCATACTGTATTACATTTTAGACAAATATGCAAACTGCCTATGAAGTGTAAGCCAAATTCTCAGCAGTTAATTCCTGCACAGGGGAACCAAGGCTATCTTTATTAGTGTCCTGTGTCAAAGTTGGACCAGTTGTTCCGAGCAGCATCACCATGACGTTAATTGAATTTTTAACTAATACTTTGGAGAATGTATTTGTATTCTGGATTTCTTTAGGCCTCTTAGAATAGAGTATAAGGGATCAGAATCGCTTTAATACATTGTGACAAGTTGTGCGCACATGCTGATTGTTCCTGCCAGAAAATATAAAACATCCAACAGTTTCATCCTCTGAGAATAACTGGACACAGAAATCAAAGCTTCTACACATCTACAAAATCTCAGCATTTTACAATAAGGAATCACATCGGACAGATAATGTCCCTACTCACGATTTAGATTCACTGAAAACAGAGGTCTTTCTTGAAAATGGATCATTGCGTAATCTTTGAAGATATGGGAAATTCAAGTTATGCTGTGTTGCGTTCGGTTTCTGGTCTTTAGATTTTTATGGCAATCATCCCTCAAACTTTGAACAAAACTGGATCTGCATTCATTGGATAAGGGACTGAAAGTAAAACGTGGTCGACTTGATCTTTTCCCTTCCACTTCACTACCTTGGGGCAAAGTGAATGAAACTGCATTCCTTTACATCTTGAGATCAGGTTCATCCTATTGGGCCAATGAGAAATTCCACATCATTGAAATAACACATCAGTGGCACTGACAGCAGAAAGTTTTATGGAGGCATCGCTTCAATTAAAGAGATCCCGCCATAATCCAATTTATAGACTCAAGAGCCATCGAAATCTCAGCAGCAAAACCCACCAGCATTGCTGGACAGTACATGATGACAGAGTCATTACCATTCCAGGGATTGACAGCATTGAGATTCTCCCGCTTCATGACTAGAGTGGAACACATGAACAGTATTTCTTTACACAAAAGACATGCAAAGTCCACACAGCTCATCTGACCAGAGCAGAACTACGTGCAATGACTACAATCAGCAAAAGCCATTCAGCATCCTCTTGTGGCAAAACTGGGGAAAGGAGTATGGTACAACTCTCTCTAAGTGATAAAACTGACCTCGTGGGTAGAATCTTTATAGTAGAATTCATATTCAAATATTGAATTTTATATTTCCTAGAAACAGGCTGTGTAAACAAGATAACCAGTTTCAAAACAGCTATTTCTATATTTTTCAATTCTATACATTTATGTCTTACTACATAAAATGTTTGTAGTAGTGTTTGTGACGAATACAGTAAACCAAGCATTCGAAGTGTAAAAAGTATTAGTGCAGTAAATGTACAATTTGTTAAGTGCCATTTAGAAAAATTAATGACCCTAATAATTACATTGGTTATAAATTGGGTTATGTAGCATGAGGATTAGTTAGACATTTTAATCCTGGCCAATGTAAAAGATGGACTGATGTAATTCCCCACACACTGACAACAAGCATTTATTTACACCAACCAGTATGGTATGAATGAGTCTAGCCACAAGGTGATGGACAGAACTAATCAACAATATCTTGGGGATCATACTGCATTGTGAATAGAGTACTGACCACAGGTGCTTTACCTTCTTAGTGCTGACAGAGCGTCGCAGGGCCCTTGCGTTTAGTCCTGCTCTGTTATTGCTGCCACTCGCAGATGGCAGCGTGGCTGATGGGGGGCTGCACGGGGTGCCAAGGGCCGCATTCAGTTTCTCTGTCGCATTAATCTTTGATGCAATGTTGTTGTTGTTGTTTTCTGTTAACACAAGAGTGTTCCTGGTCTGGAAATCCCCACAGCTTAGTTCTATTTCTTCTCCATTCTTGATTTTGTTCAGGTAGTCTTTCAGCATCGCCTGAGTGCTCGGCTCACTCAACCAAAAGAGGAAGAGCTCGTCGACCTTCATCTTCAGGACAGGCTGAAGTGTTTGTGGTGTTGCCATTTCTGCTTTGCTTCATACAGCCAAGATTCCCCACCAAAAAGATAAATAAAAAAAAAACCTACAGAGGAAACAAATATAGTCAAACTCCTGTGCCAAGTTTAGGTATTTGAAACACGCACTAAGAAAATCATAAATGTTTTAGGAAAATGCCTTACTGCAGACATATATAACATATATAACTAAATAAATAATCAAGGAATTATTTATGTTTGCAGTATAACTTAAAGAATGCAATACATTTTACTACTACAATTTAGTTTTTTAAATAAACAGTTATTGCCTCCTCTCCCCTATCACCATGACTTAGGTTTCAGCAGAAGCTAAATTTATTAAAATCCTATTTAATGAGCCACACAAGTCAAACAGACTGAACAGAACTTCACAGTACTTCTGTTAACCTTTATTCACAACCAACCTGCTCATGTCGATTGTCCTTTACAAGAATAACTATAGTTCCTGCTAAAATACCATAGCTGCAGTTCATTTTATTACGGTGAACTGTGGTACCTTCATATAAGCCTCGAATAGTATCAGTAAAAGAAATTAAACAAAACTGCACAAATATTTTGAAAGCTTCTTACACTATTTGATGGAGATACCATAATAATTTATTAGCATTTTACAGAATTACTGTACTAACTAAAGCATTTAGGCTATGGTTACCATGGTAAATGTTTATAGGTGACAGTGTGCTACACTAGTGTAAACAAAAACATCCTACCGCGGAGCTTGAAATCGGAGAGCACACCGCAGACATAGCCCTATTTAAGTTCACTTTATTGCACCAAATAATTTCACCCATAAATTAAAAGAAATGAAAGCGTTTTAGCTGCACTTTAAAAATACTTCAGCTGTTTTGCTACGGTTGCTAGCAGACTGAGTGCAGCGTTCACGTCCACAGCTAACGGATACAGTCCCATAAATAACATGAACACCGCCAGTATTCCATAACATACATAAAGAAACGTCTTCTACATCTGTTAAGTCTACAGCGTTGAAGAAAACCGGTTTGTATTACTCTACCTGTTGTTTATGGGGTAAGCTTTGTTGTTGTTCATTCACTGAGTTGCACTTTGAAACAAACTCTCGTTTCCTCAGGTAACCGGGAAAAGTTTGTATCGCGAGAGTTTATGTAGTGTCCGATTCGCGAACGACTCGTGTAGTGTTTCTTTTAAAAGAATCATATGAACCGATTCGCAACAACAATGGATTCGAACTTTTTTGAGATACATTCTGAATAGATTACAGAGCTGAATGACACGAGTCAACCGCTGAACCGAACGTCAAAACAATTGATCTTGTTCGACTCGATTGCAGTATCGTTCTGGATTGTGGAAAAAGTTGAACAATGCAAAAAAAAAAAAAAAAAAAAAAATAAGAGAGAGAGAGAGAGAGAGAGAGAGAGAGAGAGAGAGAGAGAGAAAGAAAGGATATTTGTTACGGTGCTGTCCTATTTATTCCTTTTATTAAAATGAAAATTTAAAGTGAATTGTATGACAAAAACATGCTCAAAGTTTACTTGCAAACACTTTTGTAGTTATATTTATTTTCCTTTTCTTCTTTGACATGACATAATATGTAGATTTTATTCTCACACTGAAATGTTTATTTTATTTATAAATTTTTTTCTCTCCCCTTTTCTCCTCAATTTGGAATGCCCAATTCCCAATGCTCTAGGTCCTCATGGTGGCGTAGTGACTGGCCTCAATCCGGGTGACGGAGGACGAATCTCAGTTGCCTCTGCTTCTGAGACCGTCAATCCGTGTTACCGTGGAGACGTAGTGCGTGTGGAGGCTTCATGCTATTCTCTGCGGCATCCATGCACAACTCACCACGTGCCCCACCTGAGTCACTCAGCATGCCCTTGATTCGAACTCGCGGCTCCAGGGATGGTAGTTAGTGTCTTTACTCGCTGAGCTACCCAGGCCCCCCACTGAAATGCTTATTAAAAGGTTTAGAATGTGACTAAACAATATTTTAATAAATCACATTTAATTTCTGTATTAGCTTACTTTATTTAGCTAGATGTTGCTGACTTCACACACACTGATTTTCCATCAGCAAATGTGACAAAGATTTATAATTGAGGAAAAAATATTTGTGTGTGATGACTGATAATAATTCACATATTTACAATAAAATTCTTAAATAATGATTAGATTTTGTTCACATGATCATAATTACAAAATGTGTGTTTTATTCCCCTAATGTGCTACCAGCAATATTTTGGCTGTTTAGAAAAACATTATGCTTTTATTTGAAGACTCATACTTGCTTTGCTATTTTTATTATGTCTGTTGTGTAATTTAATTGTAATACTACATCAGGTTCTTACTGTAACAGTAAGAAACATGTTAATCTAATGATTTCTTCTCAACCAACATTGTGTACAAATAGTTTTAAACTAATAGCTTAGTTTACTCAAAAACTAAAATTCTGTCATCATTTACTAACATGTTATTTCAAACCCATATGGCTTTCTTTCTTGCATGTAACACAACAAGAGTTATCAAGCAGAATGTCGATGCTTCATTTTACCAAGCGAATGGTGACTACAGCTGTCCTTGGTCCCTTTCCACTTTCATTGCACTATCCCTCTACAACTATTCTTAAGGAAACACAAAGAGCCATAACATCTACAGCACAGTCTGTCCTTTAATATTCATTCCACCATGGACCGCCAGATTTTTTAATAAAAGCACAAGTGGCCTCAATCTTTATTCAGAAAACATTTAGATTTGTATTTCACATTTTAAATCAAATGTGAAGAATAGATTTTAGAAGACACTTCAATTGCTGTCAGATGTTTGCATTCTTTATTTGAGATCACAGTGGGGAATGGGAACAATGTTCATGATTTTGATAATCCATGGAGATTTTCTCATGGTGTATTGATGTTAAAATGGTGCAGTATGGAAACAACTTTTTTTTACTTCTGGCCAATATCATTTCAAATAGAAAATGTGTCTATGATACTCTATGAAATAATAGACAAGTGCCATGATTCAGTTATGTTCCAAATGCACCAATGGCAGGTAAAAGACTGATACTATGGTTTACACTGTGTGACGAGGAGGAGGGCGTGGTCGGGCCGTGAGGATGCACGCCCAGCGCTGAGTTGCCCAATCAGTGGGAGAGAGATATAGGAGGAGCCAGGGACACCAGAGAGAGCGAGAGAGAGGTGCAGGCGGCTGCTGTGTGTGTGTGTGTGTGTGTGTGTGTGTCAATGTGTCGTTATGTTTCAGTTCAGCATTTTATGTTGTAATTAAAGTCTTGTTGATCGGTTCCTGCTTCCTCCTTTCTCGATCGAACAAGAGGCTTGTCTGCCGCCCACTTGTCTGCCTCATGTCTTATTTTGCACTGAATTTAGGGACAGGGAATTAGTGTTTGACCTGCAGGGGTCATACTTTACCAGAAATACACACACTCACAGGCATGTTCTATATAGCATATCAGTTAGTACTCATAGTTACCCATATATAGAGGACTGGCCAGTACATTTCTGAAACATTCTAAAATCTTGTTATGGTTACAGTTACCCGCCAAGACCGCAATATCTCCTTTTGTTGTTAATTTTCTGAAACCTTTAAGGTCTTGCAAATGATGATTTACAGTCATGTTACATGAGTATTGCACTAAAAATAGACTTTCATTTTGAGTTTACAGAGAAGTTTATATTTATTTAACAGCAAGGTATAAACATAATTATATGCACATTCCTTTTATTGTTTTATTTAATCACACTGAAGTATGAAGGTCAAATCACATGTCATCAATATTAATAGAAGAAAATGGCATGGTATTTAAAGTTTTTTGTTTATTGATGTGCTATTAACTGTATTTACAGGCAGATAAGCCAGTTTCCTTTCAAGATAAAAAGAAATGGACATTACATCATAGCGTAAATTATTTCATGCATTAACTAAATTGCCCCCTAAATGCTTCCTACAAAAATGAGTAACCTATTTAACAAAAATGTGTTTAATCTATTAATTGACTTGAGATTTCAATCTAAGTTTTTTCCTTGTACATGAGTAAAAAGGTTGTGTAGCTTATGCTGCAAATGTCTGGCTGGACAAAGACACATTTCTTTTCTCAACATGCTTGCACGCCATGTGAATGTGGAAATAGATTTTGGTTCATTTTGCCAAAGATGTTATAGTGTTTTTATCCCTGGTTGAAAAGGTAAAAAAGGCCTGTTGGGGCCCCAGAGGCCTGGGGACCCGGGGACCCTCCTTTGAACACGCTTCATGTGAGCCTTTCATTTCAGCTCCCTGAATTTCATCATTCATTTCACATTATCTGAAGCTCACTCATAGGTAGCTTTGCTTGCTGTCGAGACGCTGTTGTTGCTTCAAGACCTTTTTGAATAATTCAGAAAAAGCAGGAGAAGATTAGAGGGCATTGGATTTGACTGGGTGAAGAATCAGTCCAACAACTCCCATCATAGTTATAAATGTAACTGTGCTTGGGCCAACAGTGGTAGCTGTGGTTTTAATGGATTTATTGTGGTGTAATATCTCACTTAATTGATTGGCAAAAGGGTTGCTTGAGAATTTAACACAACTCTGCACCATGAATATCATTGGAACAGTAAATACAGTTTAAATCTTGTTGTGACATTGTCATTCCAAGCTAGAGTCAAGTTCAGATTCTTTAGATTTTTAGAAGAGCTGAAAACCACATAATGGGCAACATGGAAAGCTGAAGCAATGGTTTAAAATACAAATTTAGAATAGAACTGAAAAGGAACGATCAGGATTTCATTCTTCATGTGTTGGCAAGCAGCGTCAAGTTTTGGGCTAATAGACCTAGTTAGTAAAAAAATTACAGTTATACTGCATGCAGTTAGTTTAGCTTTTATATATACAGTTGAAGTCAGAAGTTTACATACACTTAGGTTGAAGTCATTAAAACTAATTTTTTAACCACTCCACAGATTTAATATTAGCAAACTATAGTTTTGGCAAGTCGTTTAAGACATCTACTTTGTGCATGACATGAATCATTTTCCCAACAATTCTTTACAGACAGATTGTTTCACTTTTAATGGACTATATCACAATTCCAGTGGGTAAGAAGTTTACATACACCAAGTTAACTGTGCCTTTAAGCAGCTAAGAAAATTTCAGAAAATGATGTCAAGCCTTTAGACAATTAGCTAATTAGCTTCTGATAGGAGGTGTACAGAATTGGAGGTGTAACTGTGGATGTATTTTAAGGACTACCTTCAAACTCAGTGATTCTTTGCTTGACATTATGGGAAAATCAAAAGAAATTAGCCAAGACCTCAGAAAATAATTGTGGACCTCCACAAGTCTGGTTCATACTTGGGAGCAATTTCCAAATGGCTGAAGGTACCACGTTCATCTGTACAAACAATAGTATGCAAATATAAACACCATGGGACCACGCAGCCATCATACTGCTCAGGAAGGAGACACATTCTGTCTCCTAGAGATGAACGTAGTTTGGTGCGAAAAGTGCAAATCAATCCCAGAACAACAGCAAAGGACCTTGTAAAGATGTTGGAGGAAACAGAAGGACAAGAATCTATATCCACAGTTAAACGAGTCCTATATCGACATTACATGAAAGGCTGCTCAGCAAGCAAGAAACCACTGCTCCAAAACCACCATAAAAAAGCCAGACTACAGTTTGCAAGTGCACATGGAGACAAAGATCTTACGTTTTGGAGAAATGTCCTCTGGCCTGATGAAAAAAATGGCCATAATGACTGTCGTTATATTTGGAGGAAAAAGGGTGAGGCTTGCAAGCTGAAGAACGCTATCCCAACCGTGACGCATGGGAGTGGCAGCATCATGTTGTGGGGGTAATTTGCTGCAGGAGGGACTGGTGCACTTCACAAAATAGATAAGGAATGAAAATTATGTGGATATATTGAAGCAACATCTCAAGACATCAGCCATGAAGTTAAAGCTTGGACGCAAATGTGTCTTTCAAATGGACAATGACCCCAAGCATACCTTCAAAGTTGTGGAAAAATGGCTTAAGGACAACAAAATCAAGGTACTGGAGTGGCCATCACAAAGCCCTGACCTCAATCCAATACAAAATTTGTGGGCAGAACTGAAAAAGTGTGTGCGAGCAAGGAGGCCTCAAAACCTGACTCAGTTACATCAGTTCTGTCTGGAGGAATGGGACAAAATTCCAGCAACTTATTTTGAAAAGCTAGTGGAAGGCTACCCAAAACATTTGACCCAAGCTAAACAATTTAAAGGCAATGCTACCAAATACTAACAAAGTGTATGTAAACTTCTGACCCACTGGGAATGTGATGAAAGAAATAAAAGCTGAAATAAATAATTCTCTCTACTATTATTCTGACATTTTACATTCTTGAAATAAAGTAGTGATCCTAACTGACCTAAGACATGGAATATTTTCCACTTTTAAATGTCAGGAATTGTGAAGAACTGAGATAAATGTATTTGGCTAAGGTGCATGTAAACTTCTGGCTTCTGACTATATATATATATATATATATATATATATATATATATATATATATATATATATATATATATATATATATATATATATATAAGTACTATTATTCATAAAGGGATAGAAAAAAAATGGCTTGTGAATAGCAATGCAAATATGGGAGACTGCAATTAAAAACCATTAATGACCAACCAAATCAAAGCATAAACTGAACAAAGGCAAAGTGTCATAAGTAATACCACTTTAAAATATTTTTTGTGCCAAAATGTTAATAATAGCCATTTAACTTGAGCAATTATGTTATCGTTTTCAATGGGCCACAATTTGTCTTGACATTAATCACACTGAAACCTAATTTTTTAATGAGCATGAAAATACAGTTAATTCAAGGCTGCTAAACTGTGATCTTCCAAAATAGGCAATATTCTCTAAATCTTTGCCAAAGAATGTCTCCTTTGACCACAGCAGCATCCTGCTCAAATTCACCCAGATGTATTTCTGTGTGTCCTCCTTTCATTGATGTCCAGGGATATGTTCTCAGGGTAACATATAAGTTACTGACATATTTTATTAGGCAAAATCACTTCACATTCTCAGATCACATGATCTCATTCTAACATTTTCTGTCTTATTCCTAAAACATTATTCTGATAACCTTCTCTGATACACAGTCTTGACTTCTGGGATGTAAAGATTTGGTTCTTAAAATCTGGCTGTATGTGATTGCATCTAAAGTGTTTCCATTCACAAATGCATGATACCATGGCAATAGCTATGGCTGACTGTTAAAAGGTGACATTAAAATCCTCTTCTTTTATCTTTCTGTCAGTGCTCAGCCATTGCTTGAATTTATGGGGCCTGGGACAAAATTATGAGGGTGGGCCCTTACCCACAAACACTCTACTGTTTAAAGCGATAGTTCAACCAAAAATGAAAATTCTCTCATCATTTACTCACCTTCGTGCCATCCCAGATGTGTATGGCTTTTTACTTCTGCTGAACACAAATTAAAATTTATAGAAGAATATTTCAGTTCTGTAGGTCCTCACAATGCAAGTAAATGGGTACCAAAACTTTGAAGCTTCACAAAGCACATAAAGGCAGCATAAAAGTAATCCATAAAACTCCAGTAGTTAAATCTATATCCTCAGAAGATATGATAGGTGTGGGTGAGAAACAGATCAACATTTCTGTCCTTTTTTACTATAAATTCTCCTTCCTGCCCAGTAGGTGGTGATATGCACAAAGAATGCTAATCACCAAAAACAGCTGGAGAAGTGGAGATTGATATTAAAAAAGTACTCACATGCACTTATCATATCGCTTCTGAAGACATGGATTAAACACTGGAGTCGTATAGATTACTTTTATACTGTGTTCATGTGCTAAAAATCTTTGTGTTCAGCATAAGAAAGAAAGTCATAAACATTTGGGGTGGCATGAGGGTGAGTAAATGATGAAAGAATTTTCATTTTTGGGTGAACTAGTCCTTTAATTTTAACAGGGCATGGGACAACATTCCCATTTGTCCCATCACTAATGATGGCCCAGCTAATCAAAGAATGTTAAGTGTACATTTTTTAATTATTATTATTTTTTTTATATCAGCAAAGAAGTTTCCTCTGTTCCTGTGCCATGCCATCGTGTCATGTAAGAAAGTAACTGTTTGATACGTGCTGAAAAGGACACACACTTTTCACATCACAGTAGGCCCAAGCCTTGGCAGTGGTCCCTGAAAAAGGATGAAAACGAGCAGTCTAGTCAGACAGAATCAATGTATCAAAGCAATTACATTAGCAACCCAGGGAGTAGGCAGTGTGTGTACCTGTGCAGCATGTAGACAGTGGAAACTAAAGCATATGCGCAAACCTGCAATGGCAGGAGCCTTTGCAGGAGTCTATATGCATACCAAATCACACTTAAGAAATGTATCCTAAACTCTGTCTTTACCTGTATGGAAGGCACAGATGAGTGTGTGCAAGAATGTATGTGTGCATTTGCAATAAATGCAAGTGTGTCTTGTATTTTGTGCGTGTGTAGGCCTACATACTTAGCTATAGTTTAGGGACAAAATTGTCCTCAAAAAACAAGCAGAAAATGATGAAACCTCTCTTTGGGGACATACGTCGTGATGCTTAATTAGGAAATTGATAAATAAATAATAAATCAATTACTGTGTAATTAAAACAATCAATAAACAATCAATGTCTATGTTATGTCCCTATTTAGATATCTATAAGCATGTGTGTGTGCATATGCATGCAAATGCAAGCACATTTGAAATCGTGTGTGTGCCCTCCTACTGAAATTACATCCATTGTCTGTGTTACTGCTAATCATTGACAGAGCATGTTGTTCACAGCAGGGAAAAGAGGGCCATCAAGAGCAAGCCTGACTGATTCCTACTAGGTTAGTGCTCACAGGATATGCGAATAAATCCTCTTATTTGCATACTTGATTTACAACATGTTTTGCTCATTCTTGCTGCTCTTTGTTCTTGTGTACTTAAATTGCACAAAAATGTATAGTATATGGGTGTTGATACAGATCAATGTTGGCTTTCTTAAAATAGTTTTCAGACACAAGACCATTAAACATAAAGTGTTTATACAAGTGTCAGAGATCTTAATTGGCCAATTCAGTTCAAAATGTAAACATGTGTGTTTACTGATTGAATAGTATAGCAGAGATTTTTTTGTATCATCACTGAAACAGCTAGTCAAAACTTTAATGGCTAAATCCTAAGAACCCAATATGTAATTGTAAAACAAACTGCTATTGCACAATTACTCCGCTAGATGACAGTATATGCTATTTATAGCTGCCTTCAAACAGCACTGGAACGCGTTTGCAGTGAAAGAAAGACCAAAGATTTGACTTAATAATACTTTGAGACACCGAGGTTATTAAAACAAGCCAATAAAGAAATCTCACCTGCCAAAACATTTTGATATTTGAATCAGCTAGCTATCTTATAAGATTGGATTAAAATGGCAATTTTCAAGTCACAAATACGCACATGAGGGTGAAAGTGCAACAAAGTACGCTTAAAAATAAACTTGCCATTGAAAAAACATCAAAGTATAATTACAATACATGTAATAAAATAAATAAAAGCCTGTGTCAGAAACAGGCTGACAACATTCTTTTAGATGACTGGTGTTTCTGCACATCCTTAGATATCAAATAATAAACGCTTTCTCGTCAAACTCAAAACAAGTAAGACAGGGTCATTGGCTCTTTCTTTGTCCTGAACTGAAAATATATGCTATATCTGTACAGGAGACTGGGGTTAGTTGTCACACGTTTACTCCAGAGAATATTTCAGGGTAGATTTATTTTTGAAAGTCAGTTTCTTTACAGGATATTGAGCATTTCCACAGTTCATTTAATAATAGTGGGACATGTTGCCACTATGTGGGAAGCTGCAATTAAATAGCCTATTATGGACTTTTCAGTTAAATTTATATGGTAAAACTATGAATAGGCACAAAAAAGGAAAACACCAAAGCATTGTTTTGGCCAACAGATATTATAATAAAATAACTATTACAAATAAATAAATAAACACCTGTGACAACTTGCCCCACCCTGATATTTATGGGGGAAAAACCCCTTCCTGAGAACAGTTCAGCTTTCTGATAAAAATCTACCTTACTTATAGTTGGCCCTTGCCTTAATGTCAGTGTGACTGTAATCACTTATTTACCCAACAACTACAAAATATGATGATATTGTAATTTTAGTTTGGTGGACATAATTTACAAAAATTATTCTAATTTAGGACTGTTTTAAATCTGCTCTTTGAAACCCATACAAAATCACCTCTGGAGAAAACAAGCATTTGTGCAGTTTGACTTTTGAAACAAAAACTCATAGCAGTTACTGAGAGATGACAACTTTCCCATGTGACAACCAGCCCCAGCCTCTCCAATATATATATATATATATATATATATATATATATATATATATATATATATATATATATATATATATTAAATTACTTTTATGAGCCATGTAAAAGTCTAAAAGTACACTTTCTAAACAAATTTCACTCTGGGTTTCCAAAAGCACATCTATAATCCTACAAGTGTGAGAAAAAATGCAGCCGAGAATGACTGCCTTTTATTATAATGTCAGCGCTGGACTTGAATATCATTCAATATCTCTAGGATGGCTGTTAGTGAAACATCAATATAATAATGCAGAGCAACACTAAACAGTCATTGCTCATAGTTGCCCAGTTCATTTGCCCATTGATTTATTGATATTTCACTGCTTAATGTAATTAAAGAGCAGCAATTAAGGGTACTGAAAAACAGGTTGTTTGTGTTATTATGTTGCCCTGAAAGCATCTATCCACCCCGAGGCTCTGCCCCTCCCTCCCTCAATCTCATCTCATCAATATGATTATGTTATATGTTGATCATATAATTTCTTAGGATTTATTATTCTAACACAATCAACAGCAGAGGTTTTTTTCTTCAGGAAATCTTCCATCTGCCTGTGGAGTTAAGGCTGAAATATATAGTGGCCAATGTAAAATATATATAACCATTATGCACTTATAACACTTTCCCAGCAAGACAGTGCAAGAAATGATTGAATATATTAATTTCCTAATCTGGTTCTGAGAGTGATATTTGACATCAGCAAGTATGTGTCTCCCGTCAAAAATAGTATATTGTAATAATAAATCACTGAAAAAATTAAACACAATACAATAAGAGAACATTAAACAATTCTTTATTGTGTCTCGCCAAAAAATGACAACAACAAATAACAGCCTGAGATCACTTTGCATTAATAAATACAACTGCAAGCGACTTTCTGGAACTAAAGTCTTATAAAATGATTCAGTCTGTTTCATCTAGGTCCATGCCACGGCTTGCTTGGTTTAGAATCAATATAAAACACAAGGAATGGTCATGGAATGACAAAAAGTAAAATTGTTCTCTACAGCCGGTACAGGTCTACTGGGGTTTGAGCTATCGAGGTACTCAGCTGTCAGAATGGTAGATATAGGGAGATTTGAGAGCAGATTAATAGACTGCTTTGTGGGTTCTCTTCCTCATCTCTGCTCCCTTTCTGCATTTTAATTCATGCAAAATGGAATAAAAAACCTTCGTAGCAACATGCAGATTCTTATGCAAAGCAGATTTACCTATGGTGCACGGACGGCAGCGTTTGGCTTTGATCTGGGTTACTGACACTCTCTAACTATAAAGAAGAAAAAAAACTTAAAAACTGTAAAGGGTCTTAATTGAACTGAACATAAAAGAAGATACATGGTGTTAATTGGTCTATGCTAAGAATAATTCAGGCCTTAGAGACTACTGTCCCTTACCGGCCCCCCTGCCAAAGTGTCAAGATTTACATCTTTAATTCAAGATTTCCCTGTATTAATTACCTCTCAGCAAGATGTGAATCAGTTCATTATAAAGTATAATACATGCCAAATATATATATATATTTTGAAAAAAAGAAAGAAAAAAAAAAAGAAAGAAAAAAAATATTTTTTTCTGGTCTGTGAATATAGTGTTCTTCAGTGAGCACAGATATGCTACTAATCCTTTTTTATTTATTTATTTATTTTTTTTTTTAGATATTTTTGGTAGAAACTTTCTTGTCCAATTTATTTTATATATAACTATGACTGTAGATTATACAGAATACAGGCAAAGAAAAATCCAAATTCAGAGTTTTTTTTAATATCAAAAAATCTAAGTGAGATTCTATTTGACATGAGCACTGAATGCACAATGATATGATCACAATTCATTAAATTGTGATCATAAACTTTTCAAGTGATTAAAAAACCCTCTTTTGACCCAAGAAAACAAACAATACATAAAATCAATCTAAATCCAAATAGTTTTCAAACGTGACAACGTAATGGGAAAGGCCCATGTGAATGTGTAATGGGCTACGGTGTCTTCCATTTTGCTGCAGTGTTGAAAACAAATCTATTCTCCCAGCGGATACGAGACCATTTGAAATTCTACCTCTGCTTCAGACTGCCTTCCTCGGGCATAGGACCGCTTGGGCTGAGCATGTTTCATTGTAAAGTAAAGCAATTTCAACACTCCACCCCCTTTGTGACCTTTCATTATCACAGCCCAGTATGTGGCTCCTCTATCCTGGAGTCCTTGGCTCACCACTGAAGATGATAGATGGGACAGTAGAAGCTGCTGGACAACACTAGCATTTAGGGAGGCAGAGCAACACACATTACCACTAATACCCCACAATACAAGCGCTTATCGCACACAGGTAAATACATTGTACACCTCTCTCCTTACCTCAGCAAGAGCACACTAATCATTGGAAAGCTTTAAGACTTAGTAGTAGACTGAAACATCAGGTTTGATTTGGGCAGTATTCTGAAAAATCACAATGCAGAATAATCTATGCAGTATATTAAAGAGATGGTTCACTCCAAAATAAAAATTCTGTCATCATTCTGTCATGACTTTCTTTCATCCAAGGAACACAAAAGGAAATGTTAGGCAGAATGTTAGCCTCAGTCACCATTTACTTTGTATGGAAAAAAAGATGCAATAAAAGTGAATGGTGACTGAGGCTAATATTCTGCCTAAAATTTCCTTTTGTGTTCCATGGACGAAAGAACATAATATGGGTGTGGAACAACATGAGGGTGAGTACATGTTTTCATTTTTGGGTGAACTACCTCTTTTTTAAAATTTTCTCCCATTTTCTCCCCAATCTGGAATTCCCAATGCGCTCTGAGTACTCGTGGTGGCATAGTGACTCGCGGAATTCCCAATGCGCTCTGAGTCCTCGTGGTGGCATAGTGACTTGCCTCAATCCGGGTGGCGGAGGACGAATCTCAGTTGCCTCTGTGTCTGAGACCGTCAATCCGCACATCTTATCACGTGGCTTGTTGAGCGGAGACGTAGCGCGTGTGGAGGCTTCACGCTTTTCTCCGCGGCATCCACGTAGAACTCACCATCCCCACCGAGAGTGAGAACCACACGATATAGCGACAATGAGGAGGTAACCTCATGTGACTATACCCTCCCTAGCAACCGGGCCAATTTGGTTGCTTAGGAGACCTGGCTGGAGTCACTCAGCACGTCCTGGATTCAAACTTGCGACTCCAGGGGTGGTAGTCAGCGTCTTTACTCGCTGAGCTACCCAGGCCCCCCAGGTGAACTACAACAGTATGCTGTTTATGTGAACATAGTTCAGCTGCCTTATAACTTACAATTTTATTGTTTTTGATGTACTTTTGTATTGAGATTTTACAGTAATTTATTAACTCAAAGTGCATGATCCGGTGTTAAAAATTATTTGATAAGGAAACCTGCAGGGACGTTTCAATAAAAATTATAAAAAAGAGAGAATCTAATTAACATTCTGCAGTGACTTAAAAGCTGAATATTATTAGAGCTGCAACTGTCAGCATGATGAAAAGAGAAACATGACAGTGAAATTTAAATTCAAAGAGCTGCGAATAATGTACACACAGATCAAAAGAATAAACAGTGGGAATAAAAACAACACCAAAAAGTTTAATTTGCCTGCCACGCAAGAACAAGTACAAAAGCGTTAAGAGAGAGCGCTCACACAAACATCAGTCTCCTATGTGATGAGCCCTAATGCTGCCAATTAAAAGGTGTCACAAACAGACATGCTTGGAGCACCATGTCCTGAGATTCATCTGCTCTCATGTGGCCTAAATTCTCTAGATCAATGGCTCGTCTGCATCCAGTGTCACAGCAAAACAAACCAATGTGCTCATAATTTCGTCCGCGAGAAATGTTTCATCCTTCACCTTGAGCTTGCTTTGGCCCCTTGGCTAATCTGCTGCATGTTGAACCCGCTAGTCATTCCTAGCGCTGTACATTTAAAGCGTATTAGCATTTGTCCCTGCCGTACGTCTGGGTGCCAAAGAGCCTGTAATTATTATTCATTAGTATTCATTAGTGCAGGGTCCTGCCCGGTGTGTAGCTCATGTTGAACCCGCTCTGGTGTTCGATTTTTGACAAGGTCTGGGTGTGCAGGTCAGGAAGGATTCCTTAATTAGGCTTACTAGTCACAAGTTATTTTCCATGCTGTACAGGCAAGGTTAAGAATGTAACAGTGCTATCGCTCCACTAGGACGAGAGGAGAAAAAGTGAGGATAAAAAGACAATATAGCTTGCTATGTATTTCCTGTCTTTTTGTGTTAAGTAAAAAGAGAAACTTTAGACAGAGGAATGAGTGTGATATCTACTGGAGCCTGTGAACCCTTATGACATTTCCAGGTTTGGAACACAAAAGTAAACTATAATGGGGTAAACTTTTATAATGGTGAATGGGAGACCACAGCAAATATTCTTCATGCCTTTCTATTTGCTCCAACAGCAACTCATTATTACGCTTCCATTACTTTTCAATAGGGGGATAATGAAGTCAGAACAGAGAAATATTCCTAATTTACTCTCATTCTCTCAGCAGCAGTTGTATTTGAAACCCCACCGCAGATTACAGTTTTCTTTTCTTTGATAATGCCAGGATAATAGGACACAAAGAATAATGTTATAAATGTACAATAAAAAAATTATAATAGCAAAAAATTAAAAAAGTATGCTAGATTTACGTTGCTAAATGAGGCGCAAATGGATCATCACCATCTGTAAATGCAAAGGATCCAATGGTTTAGCAGGACAGGCTACATTTATTATGCGTGTATTGCCAGGTGATATGGTTTTAAATGTTTATCTTTACATCCTTTTGACATTCCTAGAGCAGGCGCTTTGTCCTTTTTTACATCCAACTTTAATTTCAAATGCATGGTCATTGTGGACATCCAGGCTCCTCCTTGATAGGGTTAGGGCATGGGTCGTGAGCTCATAGTAGATTGCTGAGAATGTTGGCTTTGCTTTAGAAAGTTTTTATCAAATCACTCAGCAAAACAAAGAGATTCTAATGCTCCAGAGAGACATGAGATCAAGTACAGTATGCATCGGAGGTCCACTGAAGGCAGCGTTTGCAAAAATCCACAAACCATTTCACACTTTGCCCAGGCCTTTGTGTCAGAAATGGGGTATTTATAAAGAAAATAAAAAATAAAAAATGTCATTTGAGAGTTGCTGCATTGTGTTGCAGTATTGAGCAAGTTTCCAGCAAAAAAGGTTTGTGGATTGAGGACACTTGGGCACATTTTAGTGACTGCAAATATTGCATCATCATAATTGCATCACAATTGTACTCAAGTTAACAAATATATAAACAAACATGGCATCATCAAATTAGTCTTGCAGGGTGACGGTCAGACACAATAATAAGTTGAGCCTTTAGCGAATAAGTGAATACATTGATGGAATAGCATACAAACTGAAAGTGCCAATGGAGATGATGTATGGATGTCTAAATAGCATTTAGCCTTCACTCTCCCTATCAATAATATATACCTAATCAAATTCTAACAAATCTAAGAGAAAAAATCTTGACTGTTAGGACAGTGTGGACAATCAATGCTCCAAACAACAAAGCACTGAAAAAGGGATATTTCTAATTCAATAATGTTGCTTGTAATGGCCATGATTTTTTCTCATTCTGAACTGTTTTTCATTGCAGTTCTCAAGACGTTTATGGTATTCACAATGGAGCAGAAATAAGGAGAGGGAAGTGGGTGGGTTAAACATCAGGTTATTCCAACCTCCATCAGCATCAGAGAACCATAAAACTCCACAAATGATAATTGTTATGGTCCATGTGTGTGTGTAGGATGCTGGACTGTTAGCCGGAGCTGAATTTCTGCGCATGGATTGCGCTACACAGCTAATTGTGTAATTGTTAGCATGACTGAGTGCATTTCTTCCAGGCACGCCAGTGGCACTGGAAAGGACCATAGTATAACTGAAATAATCTAATCAGAATATAATTATGCTTGCCCCAGAGAGAGCTGGCTCAAATTTATCAAGGTCTATTTTTTTTTACTAAACAGGCAGCAGAGATGGGATTTACCTATCAGAGCCCCGGTCCCAGGTGTTTGTGAATCTCAGAGCGAGCAGGAACAGCCCTGTCATCAGCTAAAAGCACACTGGGGGGTCATGCTCACTGTTCATACCTGCACATAAGTGGTACACCTTCACATTTCCATCAGACAAAACGCAGTGAAGACGTCCCAGTTCTCTCTAATGTCACTTAAGTTTAAATCGAGACATATATGTATCATCATGGTACAAGTGTGGCACATTCCTTGAGACCCTCCCAAAAATAGAAACCAAAGAAGAGAGCATCCCACCCACGAGCCAACTCCTTCTCTACTGAAGTCCCCCACATGGCATCCTCCCATGTCTCAAGTGCAGGCATCTTCCTTTAGATAAATTACACTACCATATAGGTGCATTCGACAGCTTTCAGATTGGAGCAAAGAAGAGAGAACTTTTAAAGGGAGACGGGTTAGCTGGGTAAGTCTATCAAGGGGTCCGTCCTGGGAGAGAGGCTATGAAGAGCCCTGCTGTGCAGCAAGCTTCCATGCTGTGCACATCCTCAGCTCTCTGACAGTTGTGCTCAGCCTTCACTGTAATAATGAATAAAAGGAAACTCCCTGTAGATTACATATCTTCCATGTTTTGACATTGACCTTAATACATAATTTAACCACAAAGCCTGAAGAGTGTGTAACAAGATAAGATAAGACCAGAAAACAGCAAACAGGGGTGATGCTAAGTCGCAAATTGGATCCCCTCGATCCTCACCGACCCGAAAACACACGAATGGAGAAATGAGGAGGAGAGGGACGAGTGACAAGAAAAGGAGAACGTTATATGAGTGAAGAGTGATGCTCCAGAGGGCCTGCTGGAAAATATGTCTTGAGCTTCTTAAAGAGCTCAGGGAGCTGTTCAACAGCCTAAGCAGCGCTCTCGATGCCACCTAGTTAATAATTGCTGAGATTGGCTGCTCTGAGCACAGACTTGCTACTGGCATCTGTGTTCCCATATACGCCAGAGAGAGGCTCCACCGTTTCACTTCTTTCTAAATTCCCAGCAGTCTATGAAGTGGATTGTCTTAATGGGACCGTGTTTGTATTGTATATCTGGGTCAGTAATGTGATGCAATTTTATTTTACATATTTTTGTCTGGATTAGGTTATTCAAAAATACATAAAAAATGCAATTCATACCAGTAATGTCTTGAATACACCTCCTCTATCATAAACATACTTTCAATTTCTGTATTAAATATTCAGAATGTTATGTTACTGTATGTAGATTGTAAAAAACAGAAAACACTCTAAGACTGAAATTTTAGAAAAAAGAAATTTTTGCATAATCATTATATTTGAAAAGCAATGTGTTTTAACTTAAATATATTGGAAAACCCTTTTTGAAAATAATATGTTGTGTACACTCAAGGTGTAAGGAAAGTATTTGAGCAGTTTTCACTTGATGGTCTCACCACTTGACATTTTTAGTCATTAAATAAACTTTTGATTTTGAGTTGGTATTCATTTTTAAATTTTTTATATATGAAACCATCATTGACCCATCTACAGTACGTCTCTCTGTGCACTTGAGTTTTACATTGTATACATTTATTGTCAAGACTGTTTTTTCAGTGTTATGGGGAGAGTGAAGGCATTTGCTTGTGCAGACGTGTGTGTGTGGCTCTATGTGAGTGATGAGACAGCCTCTTTTGAGCTCCTGTTGATCCTTGGATCCGCTGTGCATGCACTATATGACAGGAAAGGGACAGCTGTAAAGAGCCATCACGTCAAATTGGTGTCATCGAATGACAATTTAGTATGACATGCTGTTACTACAAAAATTTGAAGAAAATGTCACACGGAGCTCTGTGTTGACCTTCCTTTAGCTTGAAACTGAAAACCTGGATCAGGATGCTTTCTTTTGTGAAAAAGGATGCTTTCTTTCTCTATTCACTAGAAAGCAAAAAAAAAAAATTAATGTTAATATTTTGAATTGAGTCAGGGCAGTCGTAACTAATGTGATCTATAAGTGGAGTCAAAAATATTGTGTGTAAGAGATATGAGCTACGTGCACAGAAATGAGCTAAATCATATTTACTAGTGGGAACTCGGAATTCACAACGACACCCAAGTTGTGATGTTGAAATGGGTGCGTCAACATGAGAGATGGTGGAAAGAACTTTGCACCGGATGGTAGTGATTGGTTTTGCACAGTAATTTCAACTTATTTTAAGTTAAATGTGCACTCAGTAAATTATTGTTTTTGTAATCTTAGACTTACAGTGACACCTAGCAGGGCGGATGTAGTATCATTCAAATTCAATAGTTTTTAGTTACAGTTGCCATTGTAGAAATTCATTATTCACAGTCAGCCATGTCCCATAACAGTTCGGTTGCTGAGATTGAGTGAGTAGTTTTCGAATGGTCATGTGATCATAACATGGCAGTCCCCATGAGGGGGACTCTCTTCATGTGATAAAACAGCTTTTATAAGGTTACTGATATGATGAGTCTTCATCTCATGTGAGTGCTCATGAATTTATACATATTCTTCAAAATTCTAATTCATTCTTTAGAAGTAAAACTTATTTTAAAGAGGAACAATAATTAGCGAGCGCACCTTTAATATAAAGTGTTTAATGCGACAGAGCTTATAGTGAGCTAAGGTCAAATCAGTTCATCTTTGCTGTTTGCTTCATGCAAATTAATTAATTATTTGTTAGACACCATGCATAAATCATATATGTTGTGTAAAAGTGATGCAGGTGTACTCACTTATGTTTTTTCACTTGAACTTCAGAAAAAAAAAGAAAAAAAAAAGGAAAGAAAGAAAGAAAGAAAAAAGCTTTAAAGTCATTAATTGTTTGGGCTACCTCTGTATTTTGTTTCCAACTTGAATGTGTGACAAATCATAATAACATCTGTCCAACTCTGACATTTCACTGCTTCCCAGGTGCACTTGAAGGCAGCATCAGTCTAAAAACAAGTATTACTAGAGATTTTTTCTTCTTAATCCATTCTTGCACTGAAAATGCATGTATTTTCAGAGAAGAAATGATTACTTATACATTGTGTCAGCCCATATGTAGTCACATATGTGGCGAAGGGGGGCTGGAAGGATTAAAGAAATTCGCTATTAATAAACGTAAAGACTTTCTGCTAATTCAGCAGGTAATGACTACACCAATTAAACAGTTAAAAATTGTCTAATGCAGTGTAGCAAGCATAAAAGGATCAATGAAGGCAACTGGCAACAAGCTGCTGCGACCTAATACAAATTTATCAAAAAGACAAAAAATAAAAATAAAAAAATAAAACAGAACAGAGCTGGGGCTTACCAATAGAGAGGCAGGCTAGACGCAGGGCTTCACTAATGCCTGTAATAATAAGTACCCACATGTGCACCACCACACTCACACATTCCAGAGAAATTCACTGCAAATCCACACAATCTTGGTGAAAAGAGAGCCACAGATAGCCTGCCTACTCTAGGCCCCCAGCTCCTGAAATAAATAAAGAAAAGAAAGAAATTAGCTTATAATTGGCCGTTCGTTATTATATTAATGGCCAATAAAATAAACTACATAAACCAAAAAAACAGAAGAATATTAAAATTGAATTCCAACAAAAACAAACAATAAAGATACGCAACATCCAACAGAACAGAAACAAACAAAATAAATACACACAATCAATGCAAAAGAAAACAGAAAGCAAGGTTGCTCCAAAAAAACAAAAAAAAAACAATCACAGTTAAAGAAAAACAGTTGGGGCAAGGCACTCAAAGCAACAGCAAAACTAAACTATTAAAACAAAACAACCCAATTAAAGAAAAACAGCAGTGTTGAAGCTGCAAGCCATGCTGTAAGCCATGCAAAGCCAAAAACAAAAGAACAGGCATGCTCACAGGTTGGTTTAAACACCTAAAATACAAAGAAGGTTATGGCAAAACTATTGAACATACCTTTATGAGGGCCACCGAGACATGAGTGGGTTTTACATACCAAACCAGGCAACACCTTCCGGATCACTAGATGAACGGGTAATACGAATCATACAATAACCCGCACAATGCACTAAACATGCGTATAAATAGAAAATACACGTACCATGCAGGCAGCAGCAGTCACCTAACGATGCACCATGCAATAAGGCATGCAATTCTTTAGTGCAGAGAACCGTAACGGCAGCAAAAAGGTGATCAACCATCAACATATGGTGCAGCGAACATCCGAGCAAACACCAGCTTCACAAGGAAGATTACTTTTAGCAGTCTATAACACCACCCAAAAAAAAAGCAAAATGGCAAACACATACCCCTCATACAGCACGGTGGAATTCTGGAAATGCAATCAGCTGAGAATGACGCAACACCTGTTCACCCTAGTAACGCCATTATGTATGCCCCCCCCCCCCCCCGACTAGGGCTCAATGATAAGTGGTTACCTAGGAGGCGTGGTCATTAAAACAGCAGCCAACACAGAGAAATCTGCATTTCACCACAATCTACTCCCCACTTTTGCATCGTCGACCCGACGATGAACTAACAAAGTGACCACAGAGCTCAATTCCAAGGCCTAAAAATAGCAGTTACAGAATTAAGTACTGAATGAATAGAGAGTGAAGCCCCTACTGTACGGGGAAGATGGTAAAGATTAGAATGGCGACTGGCAGTCATTCGCTCAGTTCGTCGCAATGAAGTCTCACATCTTCTAGGCTCCTCTACTGACACAGACACCAATACTGGCATGGGCTGTTCTTCCACCCCAGACTCATCAAGAGAATTTACTGGTTCCCTAACAGCTGGATCAGGAGGCACGCCTGATAACTGAGGATTAGTTTGCGGAGGCACAACTAAGGTTTCAAACACCACACTTGGCACAACCTGACTTCCTGCAGGTACCACACCCACCAAATCTACTTCCTCTTCCTCCTCTTGCGAGGATGCCTCAGGTATTTCAACAAGCTCCTCCTAAGTTGCACCTTTAGGAGACTCCCTCCGGACCCAGCACATAAGCAGCAAGTCTTTACCTTACTCAAGTCATACATGAGAGCAATTGAGTAGACTGCGCCACCCTCTGGAGGCGCCCATACAACCTGGTGGGCTCCAAAGGTCCTGAATCTAATGGCGACCCCTGTTACCATAGTCCCGAAAGTACACCAACTGGCCTTCTACCAGAGGAGTACCCTGGACATACTGATCATGTTTTGCCTTTCGTCTATCTGCCATGAGCTTTAACCGCACTTGTGCGCCTTTAAAAGCCACTTGTAGCCTGATCTGATGTTCCCGGACACATTCATACACCCTACTGGCAACTGAATCCTGTACCCTACCCAACAGAAAGTCCACTGGTAACCGTGGTTCCTGACCAAACATTAAAAAATGTGGTGACTCACCAGTGGCTTGATGTGTTTTAACAAAAGAGGACCTGGGGCAGACATGCGACCCAATCTCTCTTCCTAGAAGCCGGCAGTGCACGCAATAGGTTGTGCAGAGTCCGGTTGAAGTGCTCGCACTGACCATTTCTGGCTGGATGGTATGGTGTTGTGCAATACTTCTTCACATCATTCAGGCCACAAAGCTGACGGATTAACAGAGATTCAAAATTACGTCCCTGGTCGGAGTGGAGGTGGCCTGGTATGCCAAACTTATAAAACCACTCAGTGACCAAGGCCTGCACCACCGTCTCAGCCCGCTGGTCCCTAGTAGGAACAGCAAGCGTGTATTTACTGAAAACATCTGTCATCACAAGCACGTTCTCAACTCCTGAACTAGACGGCTCCAACACAGTAAAATCAATGGCCAAAATGTCATTTGGTCTTGAAGCCAAAAGATGACCCATAAAACTTTGAGCTGGTGGCTGTGTTTCCTTACTAGACTGGCATCTCTCACATTCCTGACACCAACAAGCAATATCCGATGACATACCTGGCCAGTAACACCGCTGACGAACCAGTTCCGCAGTACGCTCTATACCTTGATGCCCATGTTGTTGATGCAGCTGGGTAAGAACATCCGACTTCAAGGCCGCAAAAGCATCTGTAGGACTTCCTCTCCACCATTTGGTGAATAGACCCTATGATAAAGTATGCCATTTCTCTCAACAAAACGATCCCATTGGCGGAGCAACGTCAAGGCCAGGGCAGACATCTGCTGATGTTCCTCCAGCCCAGGACGGACATTCCGCCTCCAAAAGGGCAAGATCTCTGAAATAACAGGGTCTGCCACCTGCACTGAACCAAGTTCAGCCAGTGAATGACTCAGCAAGGTAGCTATCATTGCTTGTTGTACATCCATAACTAGTCCTGCCTCTACAACCTGCTGCAATGATGCAGGCAATACTGTCCCTGGAACTAATCCACCCATCACCCCACTCTCAGAGGGATTCTGCCGAGAAAGAGCGTCCGCATTTTTATTACTTTTCCCAGATCTATAACAGATTTCAAAGTCAAATGCAGCAAGCTGGGCAGCCCAATGCTGCTCAGTAGCCCCAAGCTTCACAGTGGACAGATGGCTAAGGGGATTTTTATCGGTGAAAACCACACACCGACCGCCCAACAGGTACTCTCTAAATGTCTCAGTCAGGGCCCATTTGAGTGCCAAGAACTCCAACTTCATGGAGCTATAGTTAGACATATTGCGCTCAGTGGGCCTCAGACTGTGACTAGCATAGGCAATAGGTCACACCTTACCTTCCTGCTCCTGGGAAAGGACTGCTCCCAGTCCCCCATGACTGGCGTCCACTTCCAGGATGAAAGGCTGGGAGAAGTCTGCATACGTGAGCACCAGGGCAGTGGTGAGTTTTACCTTTAACTCCTCAATACTCTTCTGGCACTGCTCACTCCAGGCGTCAATAAATTCCAACCCGGCACGCTTCTTAGGCTTGCTCTTAATACCAGATAACTCTGCTACCAGCCTATGCAGATGGGCTGCAATTTTGGCAAACCCCTCCACAAAATGGCGGTAGTAGCTCGCAAAGCCCAGGAAGGAGCGGAGCTCAGTGGCATTAGATGGACGACGCCACTCCGACACAATCTGAGCTTAACTCGGATCAGTTGCCACACCCTTGGCAGAAATCACATGACCCAAGTACCTCACCTGTGACTGCAAAAACATGCTCTTTTCCAACTTGGCCTTGAGACCCCCTGCTTCATTCAGCCCAAACCAACCTCCAACCGTTCCAAGTGCTGCTCAACAGAAGAAGAGAACACAATAATATCATCCAAATAAAGAAGTGATTGACACTGCTGATCTCCAAACAGTTCCATTAGCTGCTGGAACATACTAGGGGCATTGCAGAGCCCAAACGGCATCCGATTCCACTTGAATGGACCGAATGGGTTGCAAAGCGTGATCTTATGCTTATCCCCCTCAGTGACAGGAACTTGATCGTACCTGCTGGCTAAATCCAAAGTGGAAAACCAGCGGGCACCAGTCAATGTATCCAGCGACTCCTCAATACGGGGTAATGGAAACGCATCCTTTCTAGTTTTGGAGTTCAACTGACGATAGTCCACGCACATGCACAGACTACCATCTTTCTTCTTAAAAAGAACAACTGGGGAGGCATACTGGCTAAAACTCTCCCGAATTACTTGCGTCTCCAATAATTGATTAATGTGTGCCCTAACCACTTCGTATTCCAATGGAGGTATGCGCTGATAACGCTGTCGAATGGGACTGTCATCAAGGAGAGAAATATCATTGGAAAGGAGGCCTGTACACCCCAAATCCCCCTCAAAAGTGGAAAAGCCAGACTGATACTTCAAAAGGAGGGTCCTAACCTTACACTGTTCATCTCTTGACAGCTGGGACAACTCCACAGTGTCCATTTGTTCTTGCACAGTCAAAGTACCCACTTGGGAAGTGATTGAACAAGCAGTCCCTGAACAAGGCCTAACCTCAATAATGCCTGGGGGCAAACTAACAACATGCACGCATGACAGCGTGCCTATCACTTGATGAGGAAACAGAAGGGCATTGGTAGTCCCTACATTGACAACTGGCACATAAACCGTACCCCTGATCACTTTGACAAGAGCTTGGGAAATCAACAGCCACACTGGGAGTCCAAACTCCATCGGCTCAAGAAGTGCAACACCACTAGAAAAATGGTCAGAAAAGGTGGCCACTACAAATTTAATTACACCACCCAGGATGCAAGCTGCTTGACCACGCACCTTAACCTTACCTATACCATCAAGGGGCAACTGAATACTTGCCTGGTGGCAATGCTGCAAGGCTTGAAAAACTTAGGAGCGCACAACACTGCCGGGGAATTAAAAAGAGAAGGCCCGTGTTGTCCAAAGAGCTCCTGGTAGCATCGGCTCAATACATTCATCCCCAACACACCAGGGGCTTGAGCACAGATGCCACCAGGAGGATCCCAGACCACTAGCATGCCAGATTTCGGGACCAGCTCTATGTCCAATTCCACGTAACCTATTTAAGGGATGGATAACCCATTGGCATCCCTAAGCTGCAGCCAATGACAAGACATAAGGCAGCCTGGCCCCGTGACTAAAATATTCCCGAAAACAACTTTCAGTGATCGTAGATACCACAGAACCAGTGTCGATCAAACAGGACACCGGCACGCCACTCATAACCATGACCAGATGCGGGCATGACGACATTAATTTTTACACAGCGCCAAAATGGCCTAACATGTCTGAGCCAATATTTTCCCCAACCGAGCTGTGGCCCAACAATTCGGTGGGAATTAGTTTTCCGACAATGAACCTGAACGAGACGGTCTATTTTCCAGCGCCCTGGTGTCTGTTCGAGGTAGCAAGGGAGAGGGAAGGGGAACACGCTCCCCATCACACTCCCTGGAAAAATGGCCAGGTTTTTGACACCTTCTACATATAACTGAACCGCTGTGGAAAGGTCGAGCACGACGAGGCTGGTCTCGCAATTGGGCTACACTTTGGGTAAGCTGGGTTAACTGCTGCTGCTGCAACTTTAACATCTCCCTAAGCTCACTCATCTCAGAACAGAGAACTGTCTACTCCGGAACGTTCACCACCTTGTACACCGTATTGAAACCCATGTGCCAATGGAACAGAATGACTGCGGCCTCTCGCTCCTCCGGACGCGCCCTCACGTTCCAACCTAATAGCTTCACTGTGAACATCGAGCAGTGTAGCAGTGGGTTGGTCGACAGACCAGCTGCTTCAACTCGTGACGAAGGGCACTGTCAAGGACATGTTCAACAAATTGATCACACAACAATACTTCAGCATTTAGCATCGCATCTGGCAACTGCTGCTTAGCCCTCCCCAGGAGGCCCATGAGGGCGAGGGAAAACTCCAACAATGCAACGTATGATTGGGAACACCCATAAACATCTTTTAGAGCGGAAATAATTTTAACAGGGTCTTCCTGTTCCGCTATAGGCTGGTAATTTATCTCTTCCCGTGCCTCTCCCTCTAAGTGATCAAACAAAAAAAAGGATTGGTCTGCTACAGACAAATGAAGGGCCCGCATGCAAGCCTGTACTTCTTCAACCCACTCATTAATCCCGATGCCAGATCTACCACTACATTTTGGGCACTTTCTGTTCCTTGGTAGGAAAACAAAATCACTCAGTCAAAGCGGCGCCAGCACCAACTGGTTGAGATGCAACTATAGATGGACCAGGTAGGCTCGAATCATTACTAGGACCAGGTAAACCAGCCTGTGCACGCTCCTGTCTCAGTTTTGAATTATCAGCTTTTAATTGCGCTACAAGCTCCCTAAGTTCCTGCATTTCTTCTTCCATCATTAAAAAAAAAAGGAGGAAGACTTACCACAGATTTGGAGAATTTCATGACAGAGGAACCTTACCCAACAGGATGTTCCAAGTCCATTAATGAACACTGCTGTTTTGCTTCTAGTATAAAAAAATAAAAAAAAGGAAAAAGAAAAGGGTACCAAAAAAAACAAAAACAACCAGACAACAAGATATCCACGTCTCAAGTCAAATGTTGAGAAAACCCTGCCGAAAAATTGTCTAATGCAATATAGCAAGCATAAAAGTATCAATGAAAGCAACCGGCAACAAGCTGCTGCGACTTAATACAAACTGATAAAAAAAAAATAAAACAGAACAGAGCTGGGGCTTACCAACAGAGAGGCAGGCTAGATGCAGAGCTTCACTAATACCCATAATAATAAGTACTCACACATTCCAGAGAAATTCACTGCAAATCCACACAATCTTGGTGAAAAGAGAGCCACTACCACACGGGGACAGCTAGCCTGCCTAATCCAGGCCCCCAACTCCTGAAAGAAATAATGAAAGAAATTTGCTAATAATTGGCCATTCGTTACTATATAAATGGCCCATAAAATAAACTACATAAACCAAAAAAACAGAAGACCATTAAAATTGAATTCCAACAAAAACAAACAATAAAGATACACAACATCCAACAGAACAGAAACAAACAAAATAAATACAAACAACCAATGCAAAAGAAAACAGAAAGCAAGGTTGCTCCAACCAAAAAAACAAAACAATCACAGTTAAAGAAAAACAGTTGGGGCAAGACACTCAAAGCAACAGCAAAACTAAACTATTAAAACAAAACAACCCAATTAAAGCAAAACAGCAGTGTTGAAGCTGCAAGCCATGCTGTAAGCCATGCAAAGCCAAAAACAAAAGTACAGGCATGCTCACAGGTTGGTTTAAACACCTAAAATACAAAGAAAGTTATGGCAAAACTATTGAACATACCTTTACGAGGGCCACCAAGACATGAGTGAGTTTTACATACCAAACCAGGCAGACTGCATCAGCTATCTGTCAGCCAACACCTTCCGGATCACTAGATGAAAGGGTAATACGAATCATACAATAACCCGCACAATGCACTAAACATGCGTATAAATAGAAAATACACGGACTATCACCCAATGATGCACCATACAATAAGGCATGCAATTCTTTAGTGCAGAGAACCGTAACGGCAGCAAAAAGGCGATCAACCGTCAACATATGGTGCAGCGAACATCCGAGCAAACACCAGCTTCACAAGGCAGATTACTTTTAGCAGTCTCCAACAACAACAAAAAATGCAAAATAAATGCAAACACATACCCCTCATACAGCATGGCAGAATTCCGGAAATGCAATCAGCCCCCCCACCCCTCCCCTGACTAGTGCTCAATGATAAGTGGTTAGCTAGGAGGCGTGGTCATTAAAACTTCAGCCAACACAGAGAAATCTGCATTTCACCACACATATAAAAAATGAGGTACAGAATATTCCAGAGTTCATCCATGCTGTTCTTTGACATGGTAATGCTTGACACTGACTATGCTATTACTTTTAAAGCATGCTATTTATGTTGGTGTGGAATATAATACTGACAAACATCTCCTTTTGTGCTCCATAGAAGATTTTTAGGTGAAATCCCTATAAGAGAACCTGATTGCGAACCTAATTTGTTGCATGTGAAGACAAATTTCTCAGCAGTTCCCCTTTAGGGCAAAGCAAACTGCATAAAATCAGTGGAGATGCAAGTCATATGCTTCTTAAGATCTCCATGCAAACTGGGATCCTCATTAGGATAAAGGTAGTGATGAATATGAAGATGGTTGAATCTGAGAGCCCCAGATCTTCCCTGCAGCTGGACAGTGACCTCCTCCTCCCTTTAGCTCTCAGCGGGGCACCTGACTGAGGAGCCCCCCTCCGCTAAACTACAGCCAGCTTCACTCCTTAGTGCCATTTGAAGTCCTGGAGCCCACACTGCATATTAACTAACTACTGCAAATGTGAGCCTAGCAGGCCGATAAATAAAATATTTGTGAGGCTCGGTAAGGCAGTCAGGTTAGCGGGCTCTCCTCCCTTTATCTCACTCACACTCTGTCAGCCAAGGCCCAGAGCCTCCCCTGCCACATCAGATGGGAGACCCTGGAGACCCCTAACTTGGCTGCCTTACAACTGGCTCTGAAGCTGCTCCAAACAGCTCCAGCTGTGCTGGGGGACTGAGCTGTGTGCCGTGGCCCTCTACGTTGGGGCCACAACATGGTGTGATGGTGGCCAGGGCTCCACCGCAGAAGACGGAGCGAGACATTCTGTGGAGAGGGAGGGGTACTGTCAGAACAGCACTCATCCAATCAGACTCATTTGACACAAGTAATTGGAGAGAGATCAGAAGACTTCAGCCAAGAGGGTGGGGGTGGGGGGGGGGGGGGGTGATCCTATCAGAAAATGTTCTCCCAGATCAAAGATTTACACTCTAAAATCCTTGATTATGTGACATGGAGACACATTAGATGCATTTTCCCTTGCACTGGCAGGGAGAGCTGAGCTGTGTGGACAGCGCCAGAAAATCCAGTTGATCAGCGTCAATCGTAGGCATAATGTAGCATTTGATTAAGGAGGGGCATTAAAAAATTGCACAAACAGCATTGCGGAATTCATAGACCTAGGATTTTGTCAGCAATTAAGTTAAAAGGAAGGCTTAGAAGATCTGGGGACTCACCTCAGAATTCATTGTTCTTTCCAATTAATTTTAAACTAGGCAATTTTCTTTGGTAATCTGTGTTTTTACACAGAGGGCCACCCGGCTACGTGGTTAGTTTGTTTTCTTTACTCCATAAATTCATATCTGGAATCTAGTACATCATTTAAGCTGCTCATACTTGTGCTTAGCGGTTCTAAAAAACTGTCCACTAATGATCAACCACCTGTACAATGGAGCTTCGTTGTCCCATTAGCTTTCATGTCATAACCTCCCAACTCAACTTCCTGGTTTGCTTTGTTCTTCATGGACACACTCATCTTCATGTTTTTGGACTTGAATGGGAGCTAGTTTGCAAAGAACTTATTTTTTCATGGAGAGTGGCAAATGTTATGAAGATTTAACTTTCCTCCTTTGATTCCCTCCCGACACTCATCTTTCAGCCTCTCTTTAAAGTCCCACTTTCAAACCCTAATGGCTGTCATGTCATTTTTTTCTACAGAGTCTTACTCAAAGTGTCATTGGCATAATGGTCGTCCGATGTTGGACTCTTTTGATCATCCATGCTGTGTGCGAGAGGTTCTAGTGTGGATACTGGGGGGTGGAGAGGGGCACTCAACAATCGCTGCTCCCCTCTGCTCCCCGCACCCTTTCTTGTGAGAAAGCATTTTGACCGGAAATCTAAAATTCACTTTCAAATGGTTCATTTCATTTAATAGCTTCACGGAAGCTCACACTCATTAAAATGCGTGAGGAAGACGCACGTCAGAATCTTACTGTATCAGCATCTCAGGCATATCTCGGAAAGAGAGAGAGGAGGCTTCAGGCCTTAGTGCAGAGCTGATGTGCCATGTTCAAACACCAAATTCTACTCTTTGCATCTTCTTCCAGATCCATCACTCTCATCTGCTACCCACCACACCTGAACAGCCAGTCCTTGGAAGGAACATCCAGATGTTACTGCATCTGACTGGAGCTTGATTGGCACTGGGAAGCAGTATCTAGAATCTACAAAGACAAATTTTTTTTCCTGGTTTCACAAGAGCAGAAGATACCTAGTTTACTTCTTGGTAATACAGTGGGAAGTGCTTCCTAAAACACAAAAACAAAAAAACGAAAACGAAACAAAATTATTCGTTTGCAGAATAATGTGTGCAAACTAACAGAGAACATCAAGAATACAGAAATAAATAAATGTTTTTTTTTTTTTTTTTTAATGCATCTAACTCTAACCCAATCCCCATATACAATATTTGGCCCATTGTTTGTTCCATGCATTTGGTTGGTAAATTTCACTCCTGCAGTTGTTAATGCATACACAAAATTGTCAATTGTACTTTCAGCCTATGTCATGGTAATTTTGCATGTTATTGAGCGAGTGCAGTTTATGGCAATACTAATACATTTTAATGTTTTATTTTGTGTACATTTTATTTTGAATACTCTGTCTGATACTGTGTTTGGTCGCCACTTGATGTTGAATATAAAATCTGGCTCCTGATGCAACTAGTTGATTTTCAACAACATCAAAAACCTATTACTCAACCTATTACACAGTTGGGGGCAATGGCTAGTTGTTTTGAAGGCAAAAGTTATACAAAAGAAAGGGCATCCAATTGTTAGCTACTGAGAAAAATATAATAATATAAAAGGAACTGAAAAAAAAATAAATAAATAATAATAATAAAAAAACAGTGCAAAGAATGAGGGTATTCCTGAACAAATAAGGGCAATAGACACTTACCAAAAATATTTTACCAACTGTTCCCTATCAATAAATAAATGTATATATACTGTATGTGCAATTATAGGGCCTTCTGTTATTAATCAATGTGGATTGGTATACATAGATTCAACATGATTTATGAGAGCATGTTGTATGTTGTCAAGTGGTAGCAATCACTGGATTCTTGGTACAAGCCTGAGCAAATGGGAGGACTATTTTTGAATGTGTGTAGCACAAACTATTAAATAAAAATAGATAAAAAAAGATAAAAAGAACAAGATTTTTAAATATTGTTTAGAGCAGGTGAATCCTTATCAAACAGTATATGAATTGTCAATTTTATGGATCATATTGATGCCACAAAACAAAAGAAGTTAACCTTTCTGCCAAAAAAGTTATTTATAGAGCATATACTTCATCAATCAATTTGTTTGCTTATTTTGCCCTAACCCCTGTGACAAGTTCTCTTACACTCTTGAATGAGGAAGCGAGGGCCAGGTAAATGTCCAACGTAAGTTTTTATTTTTAACACACTTTGTAGTGTCACAACAGGTTTGCTTTTCAACACAACATATAAACACACAGAACAATCCTGTTGTGTGCGTCTCTTTCTCTCTCTCCTCCGGCGGTCTGGATTGCCCTTTTTATCCCCCTCTGCTCTCACTGCAAACACAAAACAGCTGTTAAAGAAATCAGCCACAGGTGTGACCTAACCACTCTCATCTCCAGATCTCTCTCTGCATTCACAAATTGGCACTCGACCACGCCCCCACCTCCACACCCCCTACAGAGAACAATTATTAGAGTATGTGGCCAAGTGAATGCGATGCAAGGGCATGAAAATAAAGATGTCTCTTTCAATCATGGGCGCCTGCAGGATTTAATCTGAAGATACACACAGAAATCTGCCAAGAGGTCTGCACGGGCCTTAAAATGAAACCCATACCTGACCCAAACCTGAGACTGTGTGACCCGACCCTACCCGGCCCAAACGATACCGTCAGATTTTAAGACCGAACCCGACACAAAATCGCTTACTATCTAATTTCTTCTCCTAGTATCTTCTCCTAGTATAGCTGTATTTTATGTAAGCATATAGGCAACATTCGTAACAGTACTGAAACAGTAAACATACACAGTTTTAACATGGCACGGCAGCCCCTTAGTACACTAGAGCAGAGGGGGAAAAAAGCATTGACTTACCGTTTATTTGCTGAAACTTCACCTGGTGCAGAACAAACTGGAATAATATGAAACAATGCAACAGTCCCCTCTATGCAGCCTGAACTTGTTCGGATTGTTGAATCTTTGTGACAACTGCACTAAAAACAATCTAGATGCAGCGCAAAGAATGAAACAGAGCGCAATGTGAAGTTCTTTTTAACTTGACATGGTGTTTAAACAGTGCCGGTCCTGCACAAGATGTTGAAGAAAAAGTGAGACGCGGTGCAAATGTCAAAGACATTCGTCCAGCAAGTGTTTAAACAATGGGAAAACAGAACAGACATGCACAAAAACATATTCGGTGTGTACGGCCCCTAACCCGTCCGTTCGCGCGTGTCTATGAGTGAGAGCGCATGCGCAAAACAAGATCAGTAGGCCTGTTTATTTTTTCAATAATTACAAACCTGAACCCGCATTGCAGACCTCTAAATCTGCCTAATAAACCTTATATCTAGGGGGGTCTGCGGCATGCTCCCCTGTGAGATTTTTGTTGTTGCAAAGAACAACACCAAAGCATTCAATTCTGATGACTTTTTTAAGCATTTATTTATTTTCTTGAGTATGAATAGCATTCATGTAACTATTGGCTAAAGCATTTCTTCCAGTAACCGTTCAGACAGACGCGTTTTCATGCTAAAAAAGCAAAATGCACCACAATGAATAGAGCAGAATGCAGGTGTCTCGAGACATGTTTTTATCAGTTGAAGAAGTTCTTTTTAACTTGACATAGCATCTAAACATGCAGCTCTTCCTTGAGAGATGCTAAAAACACAGTGAAACTTGATGTAGTTGTCAAAAGACATCCATCTAGCGAATGTTACATGGAAAACGATTGAAAAACAGCACGAGCGGATGCAAAAATACATTCAGTTTGAACAGCCACTTGTTCACATGACACAGCACTAGCTGAAGTTTCTCAAAGTTACCACTCAAAAAGACAGCCTTTTGTTTCAGTTGATTGTATGTAAATTTACATTGTATTCAGCGCTGTATTCATAAAAATCCCAATAAAGTTTTTCTCTGTGAGAAACCACTCCAAATGATTCAGTGAGAGATCACTCTGAACTAATTGTACTGAATCACAAATCGATTCAGACTGTTTTGCAATCCCGTTTGACCAATTCACCGAAAAGAACCGACTCAAAATAATTATTCATTCGCAAATTGGGCATTGCTAATTCTTTTAAACAGCCAACAGAAATACGAGAAACATTTCATGATTGGGGAAATATTCTGAGAGTAAATATTTCTCAGGTCAGTCGGAGCACTCATGGTACAGCCATACAGCTGCAGGAGCCACTGCTTTCAATAACACAATTTCAGCATGTATTGAAAGCCATTCAGTTTCACACCGAGTGCTAGAGTCGGAAGAGAACAAGTTTTTCCATTGTAAACACATTGCCATCCGTGTCACTATTGTGTATTACCAAACTTATATGTCTGATACTTAAAACACAGGGAAACAGCAGGGGACACAAGAAGATGAGATTTCAAAGCTCAGCAACACCTCACAAAACAAGGCAACACAATCAACAGCTGCTGGAGACACACATGATTTCACTAAATGCAAAGCTAGCATACCTCTTTCTGCACTATGACTCACTCAGCTAGGTGTTTGCATTGGAAAACAATTCAATCATATAGAGCTGTTCAGTTGTAGTCCTTAAACCTGGAAGAGAATTTGCATTTGAGGCATATGTTTCTCGTAATTTCCAATGGGTTTTCATAATAGCAATTTGTTCAATTTTTTAGTACAATAAAGTCTGTGGTTAACATTACTTAAAGAGACTTATGTTTTGTTACAACACCATAAATTACACAAAATCATACCTCAGTTATATATTTTTTTTAGAAATGGAATTGGCCAATAACTTGCTAAATAAGCACCACAACTACCTAAAGAACATGGTGCTATGTGCATTTCGGACAACAATGTAGTTATTTAGCAACTTGAAAATAGTTTTTCATTTTCTATTGTAAAACAAACTGTGAAAGTTTTAGAAATCCCAAAACTCTATTCTAAAAACCTGTTAAAAAAATTCCAGATTGAATCCATGTCAAAATAGCCTACAAATTGATGTCCGAACAGCTCTATTGTCATGTAATTTGTGAGAAAAAACATTCTTTAAATGTTGGCCATCAGAAAGGAAAATCTACACAACAGGAGGATGATAATGTTTGAATGGGGAAGATCTCATGGCTTTTCAAGTGCTCATGTGCTAGCCTGCAGAAAAGAATCTCCAGAATTGAAACCTACAACTTACACATAAATCTGACAGAACTGCCATAGTCTTGCACTGTTGCACAAAATTAACTCAGACATGTAATAGGACAACTTAGTCAGACCTGAAATCATGTGGGGGCAAACTCCGTAGAGACGAATTGCCTTTGTTCACTGTTGGACACATTTTTTCCTTCCATTTGGGAATATGACAAAAGTCATGTTCTGCCCTCCGACTGCTCCCAGGAACTCATCAGCTCTCTCCCTCAGTTCCACTCGAGTACGCTACCGCTCAACAAGGCCACATGGATTTTACCCCTAAGAGACACTTGACTGCTGAGTAAAGGACTAGAACTACAAGCAGATCAGCTTCTTGCACCCCATTCACTATAACAGAGACACTTAAAATTCTATGGTTTCAAACTTCTGTGCGCTTTAAAACACGCAAACAGTGGACTACAGTTGGCAGAATAGTGAATTAGTCTGTTAAAGGACAATGCTGACCAATATTGATCCTTGTTTCCACTCTTTGCGTCCAGGCAGTTTCTCCTAGCAGCAGGTTTTGTCAGTTTTCAGCTGTAAAACATATCCTTATCTACTATGTACTGCTGTAATTGGCAGAATTATTTCAATGGTAGACCTCTATTTTTTCTTTGCTAACTTGAGCAACTGGGAATACATGCTAATGGTTCAACAGAGCCTCTGGCTCATACTTCAGCATTCAGCCTCCTGAATGTATGTTTGCTAAATGGCCTCAATTAGGAGTCTGGCAGGGAGACCTCCCTCTCTCCCTATAAAGCACATGTTGTCCATCTCACTCAAACCATCAGTTTATGCCCTTCATTCTTTTCAATGAAAAAGTGTGTCTGTCAGCTGTATGCTGGCGGAAAAACCCACAACAAAAAAAGCCAAACAATTTGAAATAATGATTTTCATAGTGCATTATTAAGTACTGCTCACATATTAACGAGGCTGCAATTATCAGAAAAAAAAATAGCATCAAATATTTATTGGATTTTAATTACTTTGCGCTTACTTATAATTTGAGCCTAATTAATAGTAACCCATAGCTATCTTCATATTAAACTGCTGGAGCTTGTAAACCAGATGGATGCAGAGAAAAAGGCAAGGGGAATTTTGACAGTTATTTTCAATCTTATTGTTTCGTTACAAATATGTACGTTAGCATATGATTGATAGTTTTGATTTAAACATAAGATACTAATGGCATGGCAGCATTGAATTCTGATGGCAGTGCCAGCAGCTATAGTCTGTTCTCACCTCACAGTGGTAGTGGTGCCAGTTTGTGGCATGGAGCTGCCCATGCAGTTGGACTTGTTGGCTAGTCAGCCTTAATGCCAAACCATGTCAAGAGGGAAACCGTCAGCCATCATGCAGACAGCTGGGAAAACACTGCCAGACTGACCCTCTGAGAAGAGCTCTGGTCTGGACACTTTGTGCTGAGAAGTGTCCAAACAAACACAAAAATACAAGTGCATAAACTGAAAATAAACTTTCCGGCCAGCCGTGGCCTGAATACCATTAGACATAATAAACCGGTGGGAGACAGTATCAAAATGGCGTCATGTCAGTGACACCGACATGTATCTAGGTGCTCATTATTATCCTTGAACAGCACCAATTTACATCTAATGCAATGACTAATTCAGATCCAGTGTTGTCAAGAGGCATAGGAAATGCTCTGGCAGAGATGACAGTGTTCCTGTCAGGAGGTGCAGGATGGAGGATTCCTTGGGGCAATGATTTAATGCCCATGTCAAGTATTGCTGTCAGGCTTTCTTAGCCGACCATTAGGATTCAGTATACGCTGCAATGGACTTGGGCCCTGGCTAGTTGAGATTCATACTTGCATGGAAAGAACGCCCTATTCTGAAGTTATTACCCTATGGCTGTACTAGCATTATGGCTGGTAAAAATGGGTAAAAAGAAACAAAACTGTGTGACCTAGCATGGCAAAATGCAAACCATAAGCTTGTCATCATCATCCTTTTTACCATGTTTGTTTCATTCCAGTTTCTAAGCAATGTTTATGCAGTGCCTGTAGTTTGACTGGTTCCATTGCAGCAAACAAATTTAAACAAGCCCTCTGTGACTATAATTTAAGGTGCAAGCACTAAAATTTGTGTTTATGTTGCGCTAACATCTACCGGCGTAAATGCACCATAATGCAAAAACAGAAGTTCTGTGTTACCAATGTCAATGTAAAAATGTGCTATTCTCAGTCAGCCATGAATAATTTATTTTGCAGAGAAAAGCAACCAATCACAAAGCAAGTAATACTATATGGCTGGTCATATGATCTCAACATGGTGGCGCTCATGAATCTGCAACCAGCAGATGTAGACCAAAGCAGCTCTTGTGGATGTACATCATGAAGCATAGCCTATTTAAAAAATATATATACAATTCTACTATTACTATTACTATTTTCAAGTTTAGCAATTAGCAAATTGCAAATTAAAAAATAAAATGTTGAGTGTACCTTTAATTCCATGATACCCAATTACTGATTCTCTCAAAGTTTAAGAAAAAGCCGTAAAGAGAGAAAAAATGTATTTGTGAGAATGGAGATTTTCTATAAAAATGGAATTGAGAAGTACCAGTAATTCAAAATATCCAGTGAATCCCCCGCAAAGCGACTCCAGTTAAAACTGACATGCCTAACGTAGACATGAATTTGACAGCTCCCAACATTATAATTGCCTGCACTGTACTCTAAAGCTCTACATGAAGTAAGCACATCCTGAGCACACCTGCAATCATCTGAGATACAGTCCATGTGGACATTCCTGCAAAATGACAACTTCTACTGGACAGACCAAGACTCGAACATGTGGTAGAAGCTAATCCAGAGGTATGTGTTGACACTTCCTACCCTTCTTGAGAGCTGCAAGCAGGCCAGGTGGGTCTGGAATGGTCATCATTCTTTCCTTCATTAACTTATGAGCCCCGTCTGGTTCTCTCTGGAGTCTTCGCCAAGGGTGTGAAGCCTCCTCATATGGGCCTATGATGAATGACCACTGCTAGTGCTGCTTAATGAGTTTGTGGAACATGTGCTCTATTATGTTTTCATGTGTTTTCACTAACTCCAGAGCATTCCTGGGAATTTGCAGAACGAGGACCTGTTTAACCCTATTACTTTAACAGCACCAAGCCAACCGATTACTACTCTTGTAGTGGCACCACCACTCCACCTTTTGTGGACTGTATTGCCAAAAACTCCAACAGGATACCTTCTGAATTTGCCTTACAGACCTCATTATAACTCTACTACATAAACACTAGAGCTTTACATATGTGGACATTTATGCCACCTGTTAAATATACTACATTGCTGGAGAGTTATGGCACAGAAACCTTTGGAATATTCTTGAATATGAATCCCAAAAAGCATTGTAAAAATAATTAGGGCTGAGTCCAAATCTGACAATTTGGCAATAATAAGAATTCCAGCATGAACGTGCGTGTAGCATAATCACATGTGGCATTGTAGTTCTGCAAGGTCTTGGCTGATAGGGTCAGAGCTTGGTGGATGAGCCCAATCATGGATGTATAATAAATTATTCAACATACCTTGATATAGCCTGGCATCAGTTCTCCAATCAAGGCCAAGAATTCAGCAAAAAGCTATTTTTCTTCCTTAAAGTCGTAATGAACATTAATTGCCAGTGGAATGTGGTGTGCATGTTTTGGCTACACTCATATTCTCCCTGCCTATATTAACTGGAGCTGAACGCAGCTGATTACAACATTTGCAACACTTGGGCTGCAAAAGAAAGGACACATTCAATTTATAGCACCACATGCATACAGGAACCGGAAACCAATTAGGGAGCGAGAATGATAAATGGCCATTTTTATAAGCAGTTTGCTTGATTTCCTTATTAAATTGGACCCAGCGCATTTTCTACTTTAGGCACAGCAACAGGGGATTCACTTAAAGCTAACCCGAGGGCTTCACACAGGCCCTGCACTGAGGAAAATTACTTTTACAGCTTTAAACAGCCTATCCTGCCAAAATAGACAACCACAGTCTCCAAAATCTCTTTTGGTTACTTTCAAAAGTAGGTATGGGATCTCCAAATCCCTGTAGCCATACTCAGCCATTGTCTTGATTAGCTACAAAAAGATAAATGTGTGGGCAGTGTTGGATACATGCAATAATGTCAGGTATTCTTGTGCATGATGATTGCATATATCTGTGTTAAAAAGCCATGCCACACCAAAAGCCAAAAAATATAAAGAACTGCGGGTGTTCCAGAAGTGTGCAATATGGGTTGAGGCGTCTCGACATCACTTACTGTGTATATTTACATATTTCTGTAATTGTACTTTAACCCTTCTGCTGGCCTTAGCATAAGTCCATTCGTTTTCTATGCGGCTGAATAGGAGGGAGATCTGGCTCCTTGATTGAACTCGGCATGGTATCAACATGCCAATACAATTCCTCTCCCATCATGCCAAGCTGTCAGGAAATTCACCGTCCATCCCTAGCTACCGTTGTTTTCCCTGTTTCCTCTCTGTGGTGTGGGAATGAGGAGGAGACGGGGGACAGGGAGAGCACAGGAGCTGACAGCCTCATGAAACACAATCTCCATATTTGACAATGGGGAAATTTCGGAACTGCAGAGAACGTGACGAAGAATTTAAACACTTTCATCTCGTTATAATTATTTCCAAGTACAGACATGAAAGAAAGAATCCACTTTTCCCCCCCTTTTGTTTATAAATTAAGGAACAAGGACATATTTTGTCAATTAGGATTATTATTTTTTTTTTTTTTACCATAATGTCAGGTAATATTCTGAGCTAATGATTAAGTATTTTCTTAACAATTCTTTTTAATCAGTCACGCAAATTATTATTTTTTTGGGTCAGAATCTAAGTTATTCAAACATATGTTAAAAATGCAATTCACAGAAAATAATTACATGAATATACCTCTACTATGATGAACATGTTTTCAATTTCTGAGTCCAAAGTCATTTTGAAATTTTTTTCTAGGGCTTAAAGTAAAAACAGTTATAAGTGGTGTAACCGTCCATAGACAGTAAAAAAATAAACAAAAGTCTAATTTAATGATGAAATTGTTGAAAAAATAAATATTGGCATAAGTAGTTATGAATTATCTTTATTTTTACTTCTGAAAAACAAACAAACAAACAAACAAACAAACAAACAGTGAAACCATTTTGTTTTGGAATATTATGAATATATGAAAGAATTTTGTCCACCAAATCAAAGTCAGGTGGTGTAACCAACATGCAGGTAGCCATTCTGTTGTCATGTGACACAAACTCCATGAACAAAAAGGACGCTTTCAGACCTGCATGACTGTGTGAAGTTAAAAAAAATAAATAAAAAAAAGGTAGCACACAAGGTTCCATTTGTTAAAATTAGTTAATGCATTAGTATCATGAACAAACAATTAACAATATATTTTTTACAGTATTTGTTAATCTTTGTTAATTTTTGTTAATAAAAATACAATTGTTCATTGTTACTTCATAGTCTATTAACTAACGTTAACAAATACAACTTTTGATTTAAAAAATGTATTAGTATGTTGAAATTAACTAACTAAGATAAATAAATGCTGTAAAATTATTGTTCATTGTTAATTCATGTTAACTAATGTAGTTAACTAATGTTAACATATGAAACCTTATTGTAAAGTGTTACCAATATATATATATAATGAACTTAATACAATAATAATTAAAAAAAGATTTCTCATTCTTATCACCTCTGACAACCTTAAATTTGCTAGACAGAAAAGAAACAAATGTAGAATTTATGGAAGTTTCAAATTAGAAAAAGCAATGGATCAATGGACTGAAATCATTCTATTCTAAGCCTTCACTAAGTAGTCTCCAGGCCAACATGTGCTTTATTCTCTGTAGAGTGTGACAACAGAGTTTAGCAGCATGCCAGTGGACGTAAAAGTGGACGTAATGGGACACCTTAGCTTGTAAATATGAATCTGAAAAGAAAAATATTGATAGGGTGCATAATCATTACCACTGACCTAATAGATATGGATCAAAGCCAGATAATGTGGATTTGAGACTCATTTGGGGTAAATCAACTAAGGGTCACACACTGGAAGGACCATAGGCAGAGTTAGCGCATGCATTAGCATCCCAGTTGCCATTGCCAAAATTCAGTGGTTGCAATTCATGGTATACAGAATATGCTGCTTCGAATGCAGTTTCAGTGCAACTCTGCCTATGGGAAGGATGCTGGGCCCACAACCAAGAGGTCAGTTGTTCCTCTGCTAGAGAATGATTGCTTACAGACTGGCTCAGGGCATAGCCAAGGATACCTATCACAACTCAGGTGCAGTCAACCTATGTTTACACCATCCTGAATGTAAATATATCCAGTTTAAGGTACCTTACACAAAAATGTATTTTACAATATTACATGGAATCAAATCTTTTGACAAATGAATACAAAAGACAACTTTTTTTTTTTTTAAACTGGACCTTAACGCTTACTTAATTTACAAGTGTTATACCATGTGTCACGAATCTTGCCTCTGTAGTTCCTCCCGTTCACCACTAGAGGTCTCCATCACCTGGGTATTGACTTTAACTCTCTGGACTCCATTTCCCATAATCCCCGTACCAGGCACTGTTTACCTGTTCACCTGTTTCCAATCTACGCAGCTATTTAAGACTCACACTCACTCTCTCTCATTGCGAAGTCTTGTTTTGCCCTGGCTAATATTTCTGAGCGTTATCAAAGGGGGCTTTCTCACTGGGCATGTTTGCTCCGGTCCAATTCCGAGTGCGATTGTTCCCGGTGCCCCCCGCAGCGTTGGTCTGGTTTCACACTCACTTGATTCTGTCGAACCCCGGTCCATATGCGTTCATCTTACGTCATCACAAACACGCATGGAGAACACAATGCGACTCATCATATTTTTGTTTTTTTTTGTTATTTTGGTGCCATTATGCACAGCAGAGTGAATGACAACTGCGTATATGTGCGCTTCATGTCGTAACTCATCAGATGTCCAGGGGAAGGTGGCTTGCTGCTGCTTGCAAATGGTGTTTTTTGATGAGACAGCTGACTGCAAGGAATTCATTTGCATCTTTGTTTACACTGCATGCTTACTCACGCTCATGTCCAAGGTGAAGTTATCACCACTGTCATCTCCTATTATACCCTATATTTATTAGTCGAAACTAATGATGTCGTCATCGGCTAAAACACATGCGCAGGTTACTTTACTTCCTGAACGAGTGCTCACCCGAGTCCGAGTTGCTTTCACATTCACGCGAATCGCGCTACAGTTCCATTGCAACCGAACTCAGACCACCTCCTACAGGTAGTCTCGGGTTCAGTACCGCGGTGCGCTCCCCGGTCCGCATGACAGCTTTCACATTAACAATTTTTCATGCGAATCATGCTCTGTTTCGAACTAAACTGCCAGTGTGAAAGCACCTAAGTTTACTGTCTTACCTGTGTATGATCCTGGACTTTTTACCCTATTTTGACTCATTGCTGCCTGCCTACTGTTACTGCTTTGTTTACCTGGATATAACCTGTGATTGTCTGCCACCTGCGCTGACCTCTTGCCTGTTTATTGACTACCCCTCTGGATTGCCTTTGATATTACTGTTGCTGGTGATTGACCCCTGCCTGTCTGTATTACTACGTTTAATATTATTAAAGCTGCACTTGGATCTCAACCCCGCTGACTCATCATTACACCATGATTTGCACTGCACACAAATAACTAATATTGACATTATATTCATGTTGTTTAGCCAGAGGGGAACTGGCCCCCACAGTGAGCCTGGTTTCTCCCAAGGTTATTTTTCTCCATTAACCAACATTTTATTGAGTTTTGTGTTCCTTGCCACAATTGCCTTCAGCTTGCTCACAGGGGTTCTAAATACAATTATTATTTAATTATTTAATTTGTATACACGATTTACAATCATATTTAATCAAACTACACAATGACTTTATAGATATTACAGTTTAATTTTTTGGTAATGCATGATTTCCTGTAAAGCTGCTTTGAAACAATGTGTGTTGTGAAAAGCACTATACAAATAAAAATGACTTGACTTGACAAATGAAGCACATTACTTCTCCATTCTGAGACTTTGGTGTGTCATAGTTTAATCAATGACATTTGGACACATATGTGATTAAAAAGGAATTAATTTCATTCTGTTCCTCACACAAAGCTATCATATGGCCTTATAAAACTTAGAATATGGCACACAAGTCATATAGACTACTTTTATTATACTTTTATGATGCTTTTGCATGCTTTTTGAAGCTTGAATGCTCAAATCCCTCATTCATAGTAAGCGAATGGAAAAAAGTGAACAGTACATTCTTAAAAAAAATCTCCTTTTATGTTCAAAGGAATAAAGAAAGTCATACAGGTTTGGAACAACATGAAAATTTCTCACATATGCAAAGTCAGCAACTCTACTGTTATTTTTCCATAGATTAAGAGTTAATGGTATTCAATTATTGGCACTATTTTCTGTGCTTACTCTCCTGCACACACTCCTGTACAACTTTATGACCATTCTGTGAAGCCAAACAGCACCTGTTATATGTCGTGCTGTTCAGGCCCAATGCCTGATCAACAAATGGAGACTGAATACAAAGCCAACACCAATCAATACTTCCCTTTGTGAAGGACTAGAATGGTCTATGTATCCATCAGTCTGAAATAAGCCAATAAATCAACTCTCTCTGTGCCTCAGTGGACCGTAGTCTGACGGTGAAATATGACATAATACCGTCTCTGTGAATCTCATGTTAATTTAATTTTAGATTCAGTTGTACACTTCTATTTCTTATTGTCATACTGCTCAGTTTAACACAGTATGCCCATATACACAAAAAAATTCATAAAAATACCACAGTCGGCTAGCTCTGGCATGCCACAAGGACTCCCTCTTGGGATATAATTATAGAAATAAATGCAGTGGAGGCTGTTAATAAATGTGTGATTGTTGACAGTCAGAGTATATTTTAACATGCATGGTGAGGGGGTGCCGTGTTGCACACATCTTTTCCATGAGCACTTAAACAGTCATTAAAAAAAAATAAATTAAAAAAAATAGTTGCACTATTCTATTCTGAATACTATTATGATGCTAGTGATACTTTGTAATACAGCACTTTTTATACCACTGTCTCCTAAGATGATTCGCTTATGTTTTCCTCTCTTGTAAGTCGCTTTGGATAAAAGCGTCTGCCAAATGAATAAATGTAAATGTAAATGTAAATGTGTGTGTTTTAGAGCAGGGAGGCTCCAGGCTGCTCAACGAATTGCACAAATGTCCCACATACTGGTTTTTCACTGGTCTTAGACAATGACCTTGTCTACATGAGGACCCTGAGGACAAGAGTTGCATTTCAAAATCGCAACTGAATCTGACCTTGTAGGATTACTAATAGGAATATTTTTACCTTGGCTGTATGTCTGAACTGCCTTTCCTATCGCCAATCACTGTTTTCTCAATTCTGATAGAGCATTTAGACCTACTGTATATTTTACAGAGAGGTCCAAAAGTCTAAGACTACATTGAAAATCTGTGAAACATGTTGTAATAACCACATAGCATGAAGTATATGTAAAGAATTAGTTTATTGTTAATTCATTATTTATGACTTGTTGTCCCTACATTGTTAATACATTAATAGAGTATACTGTATACAAATAGTATGTTATTCATTTACATTTACTGTAACAAACAAATTATTATTGTATAATAAGGATATTTAAAATTAGACTGATTGTGGTTTTTCATTTTTAGTAAACAACTTTTAAGAGTAATGGATCATTAATAAATTACATCGTGTGTCATGGTTTTTTTTTTTTTTGGTTCCTGGGTAGTGTTATTTTCTAATTGCTTATGCCTCAAAAGTATAGAAAATGGCTATTATTCCCCAAAATATCAATGTCCTGGTCACAGAAGCAAAGTTTGTGGGGAATAATACCCATTTTCTATACTTTTGAGGCATAAGCAATTAGGAAATAACATTTACTACCCAGGAACAAAAATTGTGTTATTAATTATGCATATATAATTCTCACTTTAGGCTAGGTCATGCAAAATACTTAGCTAGCAATTAGTCAGTGCTTTATTATGGCCTTTATTAAGCAATAATACTGTAATAGTAAGTGTTTCTATAACAGTAATTAACACTTGAATAAGCATAAATGTATATCCGAGCCCAGTTCATTACATATATAAACATATATAATTTCTTTATTAACTACTGTTTGAATTTATGCCTTCTTAAAGTTCTCATAAACTCTTCGTTACCACTGGTTTGCATCAACTGAAATACATTAGTTAGGTATTGTTAATACGCTGTTAAATAAGTATGACAAAACATGATCAAACAGCTTATATATGAATGTATTAAATAAGAATAAATCATTTTATACAGTGAATTTAAACAAATAACATATTATTTCTATATAACCTTTTAACTAATTACCAGTGTTAAAACGATAATTTATAAATGATCAATTAACTATAAAGTAATGCTATACAAATACTTTATAATGTGTAGTTATTATAAAGTGTGACCAACATCTGACATTCAAAATCTAATTTAAACATAGAAATAAACAAAGTTTTAGGATTAAAAATGTTTAACACAAAGAAATCCTATCCATCCCTAATCCAAACAATTTTTATGTTAAGCCATACATTTTGTTTCATAAGTTCAACATGGCAAAATTATTTTTGTGTGCCCATTGAATCTGCTTATGTCCCCTCTAGGGTACGCATTCCCCTGGTTGGGAATCACTGTTGTACATTACTCACTTACTCATTTGTTATTAAATATCTGCCACCTAACTGAGATAATTCTCCTATGTAAACCCCAGAAGCTAAAACAAAACATGAAATTTCTTAATGTTGAACTTTGTAAGAAAGTTTATGGAAGAGTGATGTACAAAAAATGGTTTTGTGATTGTAAAATCTCCAGTTTACACAAGATCAAACAGGAGAAAATTACTTAAAAAAAAGTTGCTTCTTAGTTTACAGAAGCTTGGATTTAGTCTTATAGCACTAGGATGTACTGTAGTAAAGTTAGTTGAGTTCTGAAGAAAAAGTGGGATCAAGGAAAGCTTTGGGACATGTTCAACTCAAGTCAATAACAGATGAAGGCAAGAGATAGTTGTTAGAGAACTAAAGCTAAACGAAGCTCCTTAATGGTCCTAAACTTTGAATGGACTTCTGGGTTCAATTATGACATCAATATTGCATGTCTCAGAACTAATAGATGAGACCCTCATAACCCCCCAAAAATCAGCCATATGAGTTTGTTGTGAACAAGCTTTGAGGTAGTACATCAGTAGAATATATCAGAAGGCTTTGTATTAGATGAGATTAGACCTGCCAACTCCAACCCCCTTCGTTATAGTGGTCCCACACAGAAGGGCCCATTGATCAGTTTGTTTAAGGGAATGTAAATAATGAATTCCCGAGGATTAATTGTGGCCTGGTTGGTAATTGCTAGAGATCACAGCACCCAATTCCAAACTTCAAACTGCAAGCGTGAGGGGTAAGAGTGAATAATGATGATTTTGAAGGAAAGAAAAGGAATTGGGAAATGTAAAGAGGCAGGTATAGAAGGAGAAAGGAGAAAACAGAACTAATGAGGTACAAAGACCTAACAAGTTTGGTGGGGGAAATCAAGTGTTTCCAAAGTCATCTTTAAACTTGCCGAGATGAAACCGATGTGCGGCAGTTGTTTTTGACAGCTGGGGTGTGTGGGGCCACAGCTCTGAGAGAGGGGTAATTCCCTATTCCTTTTTTATTATCCCCCCGCTGTCTCTCTGCTGGGAGCCCCCTCGTCTTTCTCCACAGTCCCAACATTGATTCTTGAATTAGACTGTTTTATTGAATAATTAATTTGCCGCTCCTTGTGATTGATGATTTGCATAGCTTGAATATTAGCTTTTCAATCAAACGCTGCTTGTTCTAATGTAATCATATTGAAAACATGTCAAGAAGTGTTTACCCATTTTGCATGTGATGTCATCTTTTGTAGCACCACTGCTGCCTTACAATGCTCTTCAGCAGGGATTAGCCTTGTTGAGCATGCACATGCTGGTGATTACATGAATCTTCAACTCTGGCAGCTCAGAAAGAAGGCTGATGGGTTTTTTTCATCCGCTGAGAGCCATAATTTCCTCTAAGAGTGCAGACTGAAAGAAGCAGAACTCATACTGAGTGGCAGGACCACATGACTGGGAATACAAAGTTTGAGAGGGATGATAATCGTGTGTCAAAATAAGCACGAAATGCACCAATGATTCAACATGCAAATATTAAGATCCTCTTTTAATTTGGGCGTGATTGAAGTGGTGCGGATGTTTGTTTGTTGTTTGGAGTCCATTTCTGGGAGTGTGTCAGCTCTCAAATGGAGCTTGAAAGCACTTTGCCTCATTGAGTGTCGGTTATGTTTAGACATCGCCAAAACATGTGCACAGCTAAATAATTTAGGGCAAACACACTAATGACAGGGAGGGATCATGTAGAGCAAAGGAAGTGGGGATGAGTGATGATCAGGGACTGAACCCGTCTGTTTGACTAATGCTCACAACCACGCGCATACGGCCCATCCTTCCCCAAGTCTCAGCATTACAGCTCACTCATGTCAGGCCCACAGTAGCACTGAATTGCCATAGGCTGTTAACATGGCCAAACTGCCAATTAAATTTCATATATTGTTCACTGATTACATCGCTGACACTTTTTCCCCATGGAACACAAAAGGAGATGTAAGGCAGAATGTTAGCCTCAGTCACTGTACACTTTCGTTGCATTTTGTTTTCCATTCAATGAAAGTTAATGGAGAATAAGGCTAACATTCTGCCTAACAAAGTCATAGAGGTTTGGAACTATATGAGGGTGAGTAAAAGAACAGAACATAACAGAACGTTATTTTTTTGGGGCTAAACTTTCACTTTAAGGCTTTAAGCCCCCAAAGAATTCAAAGGTCAAAAGTTTGATTAGTCAAAGAGCATATTTTCACTTGCTTCTAAATATATACAGTAGAGAATTAAGTTGTTTTCGCCTGAGAAAGTATTCATAGCAACAGTAAGTTGTTTGTGCACTTTCCGCTGCGATAAAGATCCAGTGGTACAAGACAGGACAATTACTGCCATTATAACTTTATAATAGATTTACATATCACAAATAAAAAAATAAAAAAATAAAAAAATAAATAAATAAATATTTTAAAACAAAGTATTTTATGTAATTAACCTATAGTTAACTGTGCTAGTGCCTAAGATAAACCTCATATTGCAAACATATTGCACTTTAAAAATAACCAATAGAAATTACCTTAAAAAAGTCAAGCCCCCTGAAAACCACTGCATATTCGCACGCTTGATGTGATGGAATGATTGCATCATAATCAGTCCTTAGTTATGCACGTAGGTAATAATTAGAGACTTGTTTATTACCTGCAAAGAGTTTGATTAAATGCATTTCAGTCTTAAAGCCATTTACTAATATAACGTATCATTTAATAACATGTGTTGTTTCCAGGTAAATTTTTATGTCAATTCATATTGTTTTCATTGCATATCATGTTAGTCTTGATTAAAAAATAATACAAGACCTTCATGCAAATACAAAGCTCACTTACATTAAAGGCACCTTGAAGATAGGGTCTGCTCCCTGGGGCTTATTACATATCTCTTATATTATGCATAAAATCATTAGGCTAAATTAAAAAGCTGTTTGAGAGTAACCAGATCGTTTAATGAGGTCAAAGAGGGAAAAAGGCAACATTAAAACAGAACCCTAGAACAGAAACACAATACAAGCAGAGCGGCCAGCTATCGATTATCACTCGGCCTGGTCACTGTCCCACTTTCTCTGGACACTACTGCTGCTGAGTCCATTATAGGATGAGAGAGAGGGCAGCTAATACCACGCAATCTGACCACCGTTCCAGACCTTTTCATTTTCAGAATCGTATTATTGATAGCAAAGAACTGCAGGAGCGGATCGATATTAGCATTCAGCTACATTGAGGAACAGAAACAGATGAAGAGATAAACGAAAAAAGAACATTTCTGGATATTAAAAATAGCTCAGATTAGATAGCAGGCAATAGTTACACTGAAATAATATGTAGGGATTGCAGTAACTGTTGTGGTAATGTAAATAGAACAGTAGCAACATTGTTGCAATAACGCTTTTAGTGTGAACGCCCCTAACAATTGTCTTTCACTCCATATTTTGCTGATATGCCTTCCAGAAACACTCCATTGCATGTGAAATAAGTACCAGTGCTTATAAAGGGGTTGTGGGTTTGTAGTCAAATCTTTCACAATGCATCTTAAAGCCTTATAGACCAACTAAAGTAATAATATCTTCAGCTGGTGTTTAGGATTAGTATCTATGCAGCTTTCTCCTTATTACTTCACCACAACTGAGTGGGCCAGGTTGTTTTACATCAAAAAGCCTTTGTTCAAATGTTTTTGCAAATTTATTTCAATCAATGGTCACGTTGGACTAGGCAGGAATATTTTAGCTGTGAAGCTGTCTACTGAACTCTTATTTTAAAGGGTCAGTTACAACTTTTTAAATCAAACTAGCTGTGTTTTTCTTCAAATCACATTAAACGCCACAGTGTTTTAGTTCCAAACTAAAAAAAAAGCATTAAATAAATCTTCACAAGTGACAAGAGCAACCTTTTCTCAGAGACCTGATTGAATGATTGAATTCTGCATTAACTCATCAGGCCTGATGTAACAGCATATCTGTAATTGGACAAAAAATGTAAATAAAAAAAGAATACATTGAATAGTGGTGAAGCTTAAACATTGTGGTCACATCATGATATTCTATCCTTTGCCTGCTTTTGCCTTGTTTTAATTTGGAATTGTTTTGTTGGGGGAAATATCATGTACAAGTATATAAGTCTGTACATATCTCAGACACAGACACAGGCTGATGATACAGGTGACTGCAGCTGGCTGAAATATGTCATCGATGGTGGAGACACACTACCGGCAGTGGTGACTTTACACCCAGCTGACAATATAATGGGAGAGAAAGGGGCATAAAATAAAACATGCAGAGGCTGAGAATGGGAGAAAGAGCGAGAGAGAGGTTAGAGATGTAACATGAACACGTGTGACATTCTGGTTTTGCTAACCCTGGCTGGAGGTGGAACAGGCTTTACGGTTCGAGTAAGTGGTGTGGTTGTCTTTTTACGGCTACTCTGTCATAGAGATCATCTCTTATTTGTCATATTGGGTCAGCAGAGGTGGCCTTGTAAACCCTGCTGAAATAAAGTGCACTGTTACTATAACGTGCGATGTCAAACCTTCCTCTCTCCGAAACATGAAATCATATGATATATTGTGACAACAAGCCCTGACATCCTACATATCCACAACTTACACAAAACTGTCTGCCCACAACCTATGTCTGAACCGAGAGTCTGCAAACAAACAAAATGTAAACACAGAACTTCAAATGCTTTTTCAAATGAGTAAAAATTATGTATATTATGATGACAAGGAAGAGCACCTAATGTGTATGCTACGACCTGCAGTTTGTGCAGCAATTTTACATTTTAGAATATTAAAATAACAAAATAAAATTCTCTAAGATTCAAGCTGTGTACTGTAAGAAAAAAATCTGTTAAACAAAAAATGTACTTAATATGGCAAAACCTCGCCTTTAACACCTGTCCTGAATTACTCTGTAGAATGTCTCTGGCAGCCTTTGTGTAAATTTAGTGAAATAAATGGAAAGCCATTTTGCCACATTTATATGGCTATTGCGTCAGTTCCATACACATTAAAAACAGCACCATGTTCCTAATGGCACATTCCAATACATTTGCTTTTGAATATATTATACCTTTCTCACTCTTTAGGAAAGAGATAGTGTTTCAGCTGTGGGAGGGCGGCCTTCAGCTGCAGTTAATTTAAGCTCAATGTCACCCCTCATAACTGGCACACTGCACTTGTTTTAAGTCAGTCACGGGACTGCGGTGCCACAGCAGGTAGTGAGTGGAGGGATTAGCACTGAAAATAACCCTGCCGCTGATACGTACAATCAATCACTGAGCTGCCCACCCCTGACCCTGCACGGTGCTTGTTGCTCCCACGAGACCGTGCTGCCGTCCCCTGGTCCAGCTCAGGGGGGAAATCACACACCTGCCACTGCAGCTGAACTCTGACCCACTTCCTGTGCGAGAGCTCCCTATTCAGGGCGCTATCAAATGGGACTTTCGGCGCAGTTCAGTCAGATGTGATTATGGGCCTTGATCACACCACTGTCAACAGAAAGCAAGGCAGAGAGCAGAGTGCTGAATTATAGAAGAGCTCTGTTTCACCAGAGACACAACCTAAATGCAGGGTCTAAACCCAAGTGCCCCGGCACCCTGCTTGTTATGCAGCACAACAGCAGGGATGTTTTTGAAAGGGTGTTTTACGGCTGGCATGGAGACGGATTGGCAGATTTGCGTCTGACGGCTGTGTGCGAGCGTGTGCGTGAGCAGAGGTGTCATATTTATGACAGCGCTGATGAAAACACGATGTCTTCATCAGAGGCTAGTGGGGTCGTATGAAAGCAACAGTTGTCAGATGATCTAAAGGCACTGATTTCAGTACCTGCTTCAATCATGTGGGAGCCGGGCTAAGGGCCTTGGAAGGTGTGAGCACCCATCGCACATATGTGTCTAACTCTGTGTCTTAATCACAGCAGGAAGAGTTTTTGGGTTCTGCAAGCAATTCCGTTTGGTTCTTTTTCAGGCAGAAAGAACATGGACAACCCAGGCCAATTAAATGCCATCCCTGACACAGTTACCACGGCGACAGGGCAAACACGTCTCAGCCGTCATATTTCCATTCTCAAAATAGCTATATCAAGGAGCAATTTGGCAGATGTATGATTGTGGGCCTGGATGCAAGGAATTTAAAAGGAGCTGATGGATTGCCTTGCATTGGCATGGTGTCTGGGTGCCATGGACACATTCACCCGGCCAGGCGGGCGGGACACAGAGTGGGCCCACGTTTGATCCCGAAGCCCCTCCTCGTTAGGCAGACAGCTCTGCCAATCTTTCTGGCCTCCTCTTGTGGTGGAGGAATGATTGTGTGTGTAGTTGTGTGTGAAGGAACATTACCGGGTTTCTCCACAGCCAGGGGTCCACTGTTGGACTGTGCTGGGTGGAAATCTGCCAGAGAGTGATGTCACCCAGTAAGCGGGAGCCTAGGAGTGGCTGCCGTCATGGGAGCACATTAATGATACATGCTGCACATAGCCCAGCCCTGAAATAACTTTTCCCCAAAAGTCTCTCTTGTGTACATACTCAGTCACATACACCAATACCATCTGGAGACAACTATTACAGCTATCCCAAGCTTTAGCAGGAGCAAGCATTTCAGCATGTGCTGTATGTATGTGCGGGTGTGTTCTTTCCAATGAAACTCCAGCTAATGATCTACTAAGTGCTGGAGCTCGGTACTGAGCCAACGATCCAACCCTACTCTCTCAGACTCATCAGATCCTCTTAATACGTCACAGTAGGAAGCAACCTTGCCACTGTGTGCTTTCATGCAGCTGTGAAAAGTGATTTGTTGGCCAAACACTTGCTATGAGTAGAACTCTGACATAGGCTCATTTGGAGTTACAAAAACGGCACTGGCAAAACGTCATTTTATTTTTTTTGGGTGCAGCTCCACTAACTGTGGGAGCCATGCTGTAATTAGCCACTGGAGACTTTTGCTGTTATAAATAAAGTGGCTTATTTGGCAGGAAATTAAGCAAAGTCGCAAAAATATGGGGGTGTTAAATCAACAAAAACAGCATCTTTACAAAGAAAGTAATGCGGTTGCGATTTGTGTTGCCTTTTGAAGTCACACGCAAAGGCGTTGCTTTGCTGAGGTGTTCTTCACAAAGCTTGTTTAAATGAAAACACATGTTTATTAGTTAGGATTATGCCTATAATAAGCTCAAACGGTCGTATATAAGTCATAAGAGCTCGGGAAGGGAGATGAAGAGAGATGCTCTCATACTTTGTTCCACAGAGCTTCCTCGTGTTTCTCATCTGTCTCGAGCATCTGTACGCCCCCACATCACCGTTTCAATATGTGCATCATTTGGAAAGTCTGATCTTCAACCAGTTCTTAAAACATGGCACCCTTGTGGTTGCATCTTTCTTTGAAACATAAAGAAATTCTTGTATTTGAAATGAACGAGGAGAGTATAGTTTTAGCAGCAGTCAACCCACCCATAGACAAAACAACAACAACAAAACAAACAAAGGAGAAAAAAACAGACAGACACTCTAATACACATTTTGTTTTTCATTTGGAAATCAAAGGTTTTTGTTGCACTTTTGCCCCAAAGCATCATGCAGTTGCTTTGGTGCGAGACTGCAGGGGTGTAAACCCACACTTGTTTTGCAAAATGCTGTGCATCTTTTGTAGAATAAATGAATTGCTATGGATGCGCTCAAAGAGAAAAAGGCATTTTTTTATCTGATCTGTGCTGAAGTTTGTGCACTCTCACAGAAGCACTGCTTTAATCTCATCTCCTGTAACATAAATATTTGTGGAGCTGTGATCTCATAAACGATGTCTCATTGCTGAAGCGTGTGCCCTGTTCACATGGATTACGTTTTCCACACTTAACCACCTGCCCCTCTTAGATCAAAACACTCGCCATAATGCAGGCTCAAACTCAAGATTCCACAGGGGAATTCTGCAGAGTGGGTCATTTTCATCAGCTTGAAATTATAAACTACATGCACATATACTATTTAAGTTTGACTTTGCCTTCATTGGTGAGAAAAAAAATGATCAGGGTTAGTTGAATAACCAGCTGCAAACCTCCATGTCAATGCATTGGAATGATGTCAATCCCAGATTTAAACTGGAATACAAATTAATAGCGAGAAGCCCAAAGGAGCTCATTTACATTTACCATGTGAAAGAGATGTTTTTGACAGGTTAAATCAAATCCTTGAGTTTATAGTCCATTTATGGGCTGCTTTCAGAACCACATGTTTTTGCACAATATTTTATGTTCGTACAATACACTGCACTGCATTCCAAACAAGTACATTTGAAAAATTGGAATCATACCAATAGATTTTAAAAGAATAGTTCACCCAAAAATAAAAATTCCCTCATCATTTACTCTTTATGACTTTCATATGACATATGACTTTCTTTCATCTGCTGATTTTTAGAAGAATTTCTCAGCTCTTATGCTCCATATAATGCAAGTGAATGGGTGCCAAAGTTTTGAAGCTCCAAAAATAACATAAATCAGCATAAAAGTAATCCATAAGACTCTAGTGGTTACATCAATGTCTTCAGAAGTGATAGGATAGGTGTGGGTGAGAAACAGATCACTTTCACATTCTTCTTCATGTGTTTTTGGTGATTCACATTCTTCATGCATACCACCCCTTACTGGGAAGGGAGAATAATTTCAAGCAAAAAAAGACTTAAATATTGATCTGTTTCTCACGCACACCTATCATATCACTTCTGAAGATATGGATTAAAACATAGGAGTCGTATGGATTACTTTTATGATACCTTTCTGCAGTGCTTGAAGTGGAAGAAATAAAGTGCAGGTACTCTCCCTGACCACTTACCATCATGTTATTCCAAACATGCATGAAATTCATGGAACACAAATGAGTTGTTGGGCAGAATGCTATCCTCATTCATCATTCACTTTCACTGTATGAAAAAGATGCAATCAAAATGTATGGTGACTGAGGCCAACATCTTCTTTTGTGTTCCACAGAAGAAAGAAAGTCATATGATTTGGAACAATATAAGGGCAAATAATCACAGAACTTACATTTTTGGGTGAACTATCCCTTTAAACATAGTGAATCTGCTTTGGCAGTATAGAAATAACACTAATCAGTTTTAACAGGAAAAAAGTTATAATCTGCTCATAAACAATAAGAATTTGATTAAATGAAATGACCACCACACACACACACATAAAATGAGCGCAGTTGGAAACAGCGACAGGGATTCTGCAGCTGAACTCCACCGTGGTGCATTTTTCATTTAGAGGAAAGTAAAAAAAAAAAATAAAAAATAGAAACCAGGTAATTGAAAAAGAGAAGACAATCCCGACAGCTTGTTCTCTACAGATGCCAATGAAAAGCTTGAGGGGTATTAAAGCATTACACTTTGGGGCCTTTCTTTGGGTTTCTTTCACCAGGGCTATGGAGAAATGGCTTTTTAATGACAACACCTGAAAAGTGTTTTTCATCCTGCCATGCATCATTGTCAGCGGAGGAGATTAAACCTTATTGTTTCCTTTTGGAGGGCCGACAGAGAGGTGGAGAGTGGGACAGCCAAATGCAAAGTGCATAGAGATGAAATAAAACAGGGGAGAGACATCCCCCCAGACACACCACCATGAATCACATCACACCATTACATATGTGCCAAAGTGTGTTATTACCAGATCTTAGAGAAATTCAATTATCAAACCCTGGCCAAGTTACTCACAGCTCATAGAATTCACCACTGTATGTTGCAGTAAATGGATTATACAAAACGCTTCTCTATATACTAAAATTATAACTCTCAACCTAATCTCAACTAATTCAATTAGAATAATATGTTCAATGCTAAAATATAAATATACATATTTTGCTTTTTTTTTTTTAATCTTCAGTTGGATATTGGATAAGTAAATCTTATAAGTTATAATCGTTTCGATTGTGGGACAAGCTGAGTCACAAAAATGTGTGTGAAAAAATGACCCTTTTTTAATTTGCAGCAGATATGGTCATATTCCACCATTGAAATTCAAATATGCGGATTATGTTGGGAAAGAGTAAGGCCATTTTTAAATAATATTTCATGAAACTGAGATGAGATATATGATATTACATGCCGATAATACATCTTCCATGTTTTACTTTCTGACCCATATTTCTTGTTCCCTATCAAAAGGCACGTCATTTCTTTGGACTTGCATCTGTCTGTTATTAATAGTTTTATGATTTATAGGCAGAGGGTGGATGCTGCTCTGCAGCTCTGAACAGCCACATGCACAATTATCCAATACTCAGCTTATATGAATGCCATTTTTCCTGCTGATCCCTACCTAAGAAAGACAAGACCATTTGTCTCTCTTTCTCTTCAGCTCTGCTAATAATAAGCCATCTGCTGGATCTAAACATGAAAGATTAAAATGATATACAGTATGATAGCTCCCCATTCAGTTGCTAATGTCCAAGATTCAGGATCCAAAGGCCAAAGCTGTCATTTTTTTTTCTCTCAGGAAGAGAGAAAGAGAGAGGGGTAATTATAAGAATTCCTCACAGTGATGTCCCGACTTTGGCCCGTGCTGCATGTGACTGGCGAAACTCATTTGTGGGTAGAGAACAATGCCTACCAAATGTCTTATGGGCTAATCCCCTCAATCAATTGTATTCATTGATGCCCGTTTGCGTGAGCTTTGGGAGAGAGCTGACTCCAGGGCTCAGAGGGTCAACATCAAGCCCTGGTGCCATGGGCTAGCTGCGCTCCAGTGTAATTATTTCACTTTCCATCGTTAAATCTTTACATGGGCTGCTGAGGGAGGGGGTATACATAAACAGAGAGATTTGAAAGATGGAGAGAGAAAGAGGGGGAACCGGGAGATATGGGAGTTTGATCTCTATCTAAGCTGTGGGAGAAGCAGGGACTAAATTGGCCATGCTGTCTGAGTGGACAAACACTTATTTCGGCTAGTACATTGATTAAACTGACCCTTGCTGAGGGACAGTCAGCAAAGTATGAGGTGCTGAGACTGGTAAAAGAAAGAAGCATAAGACTGTGGTTTACTAGGCCAGGTGGCATTTCAGAAAACGTGGATGACAACAATAGAACTGGCTGTGGTGTTGAGAGAACCTGTCTAATAGGTTTAACTTTAAGTCAAACTTAGAGGGGAAATAAATGACTTTAAAAGGTTTATTAGTAGTGTTAGGAAATAATGTAATAAGTAAATTGTCTGTGCAATGAACATTGTATTGTTTTAAGACTGTACAGTACAATAATTATTGTTGTCAATTAGCAAAATCATTGTAAATGAAGTATTGTGATTGTGCTCAAGGTTGACCTTATGAAGCTGGTTAACTGCGGAAACCCTTGACCTTTTGCACGCCATTATCTGCCTTTAAATCAAACTTTGGCACAGCAGGAATAAACATGCGTGAGACTGGGAAAAAGAATCGTTGCAGAAAAATAGGTTAGAAAGAAAATAATTCATTCTGGAAGTTTTCCTTTTTTCTGATTTTCATTGAGATCAAAGCCTTGTTTCAGCTCTAAATAACAAAACTAATGCAGATTCCAGACCTTCTGGCACTGGGTAAGGCCTTGGAGGAATAGAGCTGGAAATTTTCTGCAGATTTAAATAATTAATATGACACCTTGAGCTCCGCGAAGAAAGCGACGCGCCGTGTTCGTATTTAGAACAATGTCATTGCCAAGTGTAATGCCATTTGTTCAGATGAAAATGAGCTGGGTGGACCGCAGCAAGTTCATTGTCTGCCATTCTGGCAGATCAGTGAATTGTTGGCTTCTTTGTCATGGTAAGAAGGGACTTTGAGAGGAACTTTGTAAACCAGCCTCAGGTCCATCCCTGGACGGGGGCGCTGGGAAGGCCCAGGCTGCTCAGGGAGTTTGCGCTTGGTCATTTTCTGGTGTCTAATCCCCTTAATCCCCGTTAGAAGAGGGCTTGCGAGAGACAAATCCGCTCCCTAAGGTCCTTAGGATTCAAACACTGTGCTTGAGCAACTGTATCATTTGATAACAACAAGTGCTGAAGAATCAAACAGATAAAGGGACTGGAAGATGTCTCATGATCACACACACTTTATCTTTTTTAATATCTCATGTTCTCATGGTTTTAATCTTGTATCTTAATATGAGTTTTACATGTAGGATTGGTTGGAGATGGCAGTTATAACCTGTACGGGAAATCTACACACAAACGCACAAATGCTCTGACCTTTATGCAAATGGGCCTTATGTTCATCTTTGGCCATTTGAGCCCTGAAACGGTTTCTACTCATGCAGGCAAAACCTACCCTAATCCACCCAGTTCTATTGAAATGAATGCACCTCTTGTGACATAATCTCCAGCAGGCCACTATATCATTACTTAATTAATTCTGCATATGAAGAGGCAGGCCAGACGAGTCTGAGACCCAAAGTTTACTGTTCAGATCCCCAAATCAACAGGGAATAAGATGGTGCTTTAAAATAGGCTAATGTATAGTGACATGGGTTAAATAAGACTTTAAACGTCTCATTTCTTAAGCTCAATGTAATTAATGATAAAAACATGTCAGCAAATTAGCTGACTCAAGCAAAACTGGTAGATTCTGGCTTAAAACTGGAAGAATTGGAAGCTCAGTAATTTATGACAAAAAAATCCGGTAAGCAATTAAAACTTTTTCAGAAAACTAAGCAAAACAAAATGCTTATTTATGGTTATCTGGCATGTGATGTTGATCTCTCTCTCCATTGCATCTGCATAGAAATCGCAGAAATCAACTCACAAGTTCAAAGCAACAACCACAAATGCAGCAAGAGATGGTTAGTGGTTTGATATCTCTGACAGTGATTTGCAAAGGCAAATCACTGTCATCCACAGAAAGGATGAGGAAGAGGCTCTAATGTTCCAGAGAGTGCACAGTTCTGCCTTTATGAATAAAAGCAAACTGGTAGAAAAGAATCATTCATTTCTTTTTGTCCATATGCCATACTCCAGATGATATTCGCTGTGTTAAGTGTCTCTTCTCAATGTTCTGTTCCATCAGCCAACCCCTACAGCAACTCTGGACTTGGGACAAATGGGTTCCTAACACAATTTTTCCACTAACAATCACTTTGTCCATGTAAAAGGATGAATCACTGCAGGAAAAAGATTATATAAGGGCTTCATTATAGTGTAATGAATACAGAAGTACTGTAATTGATAGTGACAGCATTCAACAGACCGCAGAAATAAAAGCATGTCATTGTAAATTGCTATGAAAATGCAGACCAAGTCTTTTGGTAAACGGTTTGTTTCAGTTTTAGTCTGTATTGCGGGATCATTGTGCTAAGTAAGTGCTGCAAGATGGATTGTCCAACATCTGAGAGTCTGAGAAAATAAGTGTATATTAACCATATCCAATCTTAAGCAAATTACATAACATGAGCTGTTAACACAAATTGTTATAATTTTCAGAATTTACATGCTTTTTCTATAGCAACATGTAACCAATTGAGTTTGAGCAACAAAGGTCATTGATAAATTACATCGGTAGTATTTTTAGGCGAGGATAGCCTAACAAATGCATTCGTGAACATGCTGTTTTGAGTTTGCGATTTGTCTGAATTTTTACTTGAATACTTAATACTGCTGTTAGATACCTTGAAAAACTTAAAGCAGTTTAATTTGTTCCATTGCTTGTACTTTGACATTTTTTAAAGGTGAGTAATTATATTGCTAGAAATGGCAAATTAATTGCTAGAAAAACTTATTTAAAAAAGCTATTTTTAATTTATCGAAAAATACTTGAAAGCCACTTGCCATGATTTGAATTTATCTTGTCATTTTTATTACTAGTCAACTTTTTAAATAAAAGAGTGTTTTCAAAAGCATATTACTTTTTGCTGTGATATCAAAACTAGTAATGAGAATCAGGATATTTCAGTATTATTTGTATCGACTACTCAAATTTCATATTGTGACAACCACTATTTTGGGAACACTCTGATTGTAGGTTTTCCTTGGCTATTCTTCTCAGAATAAGATCAACAAAGAAATGAAACAGTACATAATGAGCATGGTGTTAACCTGTGTGTGTTTCAACTGATCAACTTTTACAGGGAGTGCAACTGAGAGCAAACCAGCAGTGTTTGTGTTGACAGCCTTTGAGCCAGGCTCTGCCTTCACGAAAATGCACAAGGCACAAAGGAGTCTTCCCCTTGCCTGTATGCACGAGCCCCATTCTAAAGTCTGTCAGGAGCTGAAGGTAAATTAAAAAGACATCCTGACACATACAGAGAAAAGCGGTTTTGATGGGGAAAAATGGACCACTTTGCAGTATATAAATAACAGGAAAAATGTCAACAGAACAGGCAAGTCCAATGTGGAAAGATAAACAAGCTTATTTCAGATTAAATTACAGGAAACAAAACATGAGCCTGAATTACTTGAACCCCCCCCAATCCTCACACACACTAGCAAAATACAAGATGTAGTCACATTCTTACTTGAATAGGTGTGAGAAATCTAACGAAACAGTTTGTTTTGCAAATAAACCTTGGCAATCAACATCCTTTCCCAGTCCACCCCCTCCATTCCCTCAATACCGTCAGGGTGAAATCGTCCAGGTTTTGCCTGCAATCATGGACTGTGCCTGCAAGCTCCAAACACATTCTAATTCAGGCGCCAGCAGCAGGGGTCAGGCCCAGTGATCCTCAGGGCGATGAATTTATTCACTTAATCTGAGCTACACCTGTAGGTCACGCCAGGGGAATGCTAATCGCTCTGAGGGGAGGGCTGTCCAGCTCCTAATAGTGATCATCTGCATCTGAGGCCCATTCCCTTGGGTCCAGGGGGCTGGGGCCATCGGCAACAGCCCTGTCAACAGGGAGGCCAGGTAACCGGTGGCTGCCACCGCATGTCTTCGGTGGCTAATGGGAGAAGGGCCTTTTCTTGATAGTTTTTGCTGCAGCAAACACTTCGTTGTTGGACAGAATATTTTGTTTCCAATTTGCATGGTCACATTTTTTGGAGGAAAGCTTGACTTGTTGGAGCAGGTGGCACTCAGACCCTCTGCTAGATGTAGCTCAGTTTGGCTGGGGACTCGTTCTCCATCCTTGACCTTGAACCACAACACTGCTGCTTCACAGAGAGCCACTTCCGGCACATCATCCATTTTTCTGTGAAAAAATAATTGAAATCACTGCTGTTTAGGACTTTGGCAGCCATCCTGCCTGTTTTGCTCTTTAATATGCGTGAAAAATGTATCATGAACACAAATGGAAGAGGTCGTCCCTCTGGTTTAAGTCTTTAATCAATGTAGAATAAGAAAAAAAATGTCATTGCAATCAAAATATACCCTATAGCAGCTTAAAGGGATAGTTCATCCAAAAATTAAAATTCTGAAATTTACTCACCCTAATGTTGTTTTAAACCTGCATTACTTTATTTCTTTGGTGGAACACAAAATAAATAAATAAATAAATAAAAAATAAATATGAAAGTGAAAGGAGGCTGTTTCTCTCCTTCTGTGTTCCACTGAAGAAAAAAAAGTAATATGGGCTTGAAACAATATGAGGGTAAATTATTCTAAAATATATATTTTTTGATAACTCATTATCAGGCAGTGCAAATAATTTAAAATATCCTCAAAACGTTCTAGAGAGGATTGCAGTATTCAGTCACAGTGTCAAGACACAATACCTGCTGACAGACCCTTTGAAACATTGAATCAGGTCTATAAAGGGCCTCATAATTTCATCAGAGCTGTACCAGTCTGGACAGCCACAAATGGTTTATGTGTAGCACATATGACACCAAGCCCTCAAATCCTCAACAAGGTGCCCAATAACTTGTGAGCAGGAACCAAATGACTACAGTATATGGCAGAAGAATAAACATTCTCTCTTTAGCCTGAGGTCCCACTTTTCATCTGTCAAGCATGTTTTAATAATTAATTGGTTTAATACACACTCAGCATCTGCCGGAGACAACTTGAAGTCTTCCACTCAACCAGCAGACTCCTACTGAGGGTGCTATGAGTTAAATCATACAGGCTGAATTTCACAAACTGGATTCTGCCTCCCAAAACATTTTCCACTAACCAAATGAATCCATACCATGTTAGACACACATATGGAAGCCTCCCCAGTGTGTACTGTATGAGTCACATGGAGAGAGTGTAAATTGAATGCAATTCTTTCTCCGCAGTACAGAAATGATGCGAGATTAAGCCCATGAATATATACATGGGCCAGTGGTGACCTGCCTGGAGATTGCTGATTTCCCAGTGGGCCTGGTTGACATGGCGGGGCTTAGACCTCAACGGAGGTGGGGAAATCCAAGCGCAAGTCCAAACTGAACTAAATCTCATCGCTCATTGTGCTTAGGAAGACATGAAATTACACAATAGCCTTAATCGACAAGGAGCCATCCTCTTACGCAACAGAGATTTTCCATGGAGACTTCCTTTGCATCACATTTACAGTCTTCATGTTAAAAGAGAGATGATTACGATTGCAAATTTTCTCTCAGGAAGCCTTTAATAATGTCTTCGTGAACAATCAGAGGGTTAATGTGGTCAGGGTTGGAACAATCATAAACCAATAAGGCTTATCCGGTGTGCACGTCCATGGGTAATCCGGGAAGATCCTCTTCCAGTGGTCCTGAGTGGAGGCGGCATTGTGCTGAAGCGCATCTCCGTCGTAAGAAGGAAGGATTCAATCAGTCCCCCGGGGTTGATTACACCCCTCTCGAAGTTTTGGTTCCCCCACTAACAGGTGCTTCTTATTAAGTTGATAGGAAGCCGTCACTGGAACGGTCATTAACCATGTGACTGACATGGGCCTTGCTGAGCTGGCTGTGCTGGGAAACCTCATCCGCTGTGATTGAATGCCCACAGGCGTCCGTCATAGGCTTCAGTATTCACTATGCATTCTGCCTCTCAAAACACGCCCAGAATTAAAACTACCACATTCACTACTCGATGCTATTTTCATCATAATTCTGTGCTGTGCCAAATCAGTTACTGAACATATTCAGATTTAGGAACCACAGGACACTCTGTGGTAAATAATATTTGAGCTCAAGTTCAAAATCAACTTCTGATGAAATTCAAGATGGGTGAGTTTTAACTTTACACTCTCCAATAAAGATAAATAATTTTGATGGAATAATAAATCGTTATTGAATGTTAACCACTGAATTCATCACGGTGGTAAATACGGTTATATTTTCCAAGTCTTGGTACATAGCAGTTGAAGTTACATATTAACTGTCTATTTAGCTAGCCTGACATGGAATGTTTACAAAACAGGCTATTTAATATATTTGTATCTATCTAAAAGCCATTTTTGGTCAACTTTAATAGGAAACAATATAAGTGGCATGGCAGAATTTTGAACAACCACAAAGATGTAGCTGGGTTGATGAACGCCAAATCGCATGTGGTATGCGTACAGTAATACAAAACAATGTTTCTGGATTTAGGAAGATATGTAGGCCAAAACATACTCTATACAAGAATGTGAATGCAGCTGCTTCTAGCTACGCAGGCTAAATTTTGTGCATTTTAAAATGTGTCACACTGAAATTCATAACACAAAGTACGCATTCCAGTCTCAATGTTGCCACAGAGGACACTATAGAGGACATTATTGTCCAATTCAACTGTGATTTTTCTCTTTCAGGTCAACCACTGTCATGGCTGAGCAACAGTTTGAGGAGAATATTGCTGAGTAAGCTAAAGTCAATATTTTTATAGCCACTTAAAGGGATAGTTCACCCAGAAAAGAAAATATTCTCATCATTTACTCACCCTCATGCCATCCCAGATGTGTATTACTTTCTTTCTTCAGCAGAACACAAAGAAATATTTTTAGAAGAACATCTCAGCTCTGTAGGTCCATACAATGCAAGTGAATGGTGATCAGACCTTTGCAGCTCCAAAAATGACATAAAGGAAACATAAAAGTAATCCATATGACTCCAGTGTTTAAATCCATATCTTCAGAAGTGATATAATCAGTGTGGATAAGAAACCGATCAAATTTTAAGAAAAATTTTTTCCTCTAAATCTCCACTTTCATTTTTAAATCAGAAAGTCACATGTTGTGCCTGTTTAGTTTCACTTTCACATCTGACATATTGTTCTGTTTCTCATCCACACCTATTATATTGCTTCTGAAGATATGGATTTAAACAATGGAGTCATATGGATTACTTTTATGTTTTCTTTATGTCATTTTGGAGCTACAAAGGTCTGATCACCATTCACTTTTCTGCATTGTATGGAACTGCAGAGATGAGATCTTTCTAGAAATATTTGTTTGTGTTCTGCTGAAGAAAGAAAGTCATTCACATCTGGGATTGCATGAGGGTGAATAAATGATGAGAATTTTCATTTTTGGGTGAACTATGTCTTTAACTAAATAATAACACGTCCAGTTTAATGGCCCAAACTTGTGAACGTAACTCTATTGCCCCCTTGAGTACTGAGGTTTGTTACCACCATAACACAAGACTGAACATTAAGCATATTCAACCAGATTGCATGTTAGAAATGCATTAGCCAAGTGCTTGCATTTGCGTAAAGTATGTTTCTAGCCAATGTCGTACGCCTGCCGCATCTGGTGTGCTGGCTCCTTAAGATATCAGCTGCTGGGAAAGAGATAATCAAAATCGCCTTTTTTTTCTTTCTTTTTTTTTTTTGTTAACTCATGAGTACACTAGAGGTTCTATAGGCGATCATGTACCAGGAATGTCCTCATTATGGGTGGCAATTATGGGTTTGCTTACTGCTGCGCATGTTTTCAGGAAACCAATGGAACCATTGTGACCTACAACGCATTGGCCGCTACAAGGCTGTCAAGACCAAAAATAATTAGGCATCAAGATGAGGCCTTTTTTTTATTCATGTCATGGAACTCAGCAGACTCTGTAATGTAGTTAACATGCACGCATCATGAATTTTCATCACATCAGAACATGGGTACAAGTGCACACAGCAGAACAGAGCAACAGAGCTAAGGAGAGGGCATATCTTGTGCATTACACTTGAGCACCACAATTACATTTACACATTGAAGCTACCTATTGCCCAATAGGAACCTATTCCTGTTTATTCAGGAAATAGGCCCATTGTTTCATAATTAACATGACTGTTAGATGAATGTAGTTGCAAGTTGTTTCACTGCTTCACTGTACTGTTTGTTGCCTCTTTTCCCCCCTATGTTTATAACAGGCAGATGGGCCATTATACATAAAGCAGATTTCCCCATCTGTCAACCTTTAAGATGTTTTGCACTTCAAATGAGTCAGAGGTTTTACATTAAGTGTTGATACGGGCCCAGCACTTCCAGTGCTAATCACCTCAATCATTGCAAAAGGAAAAGCATATTTTTACACACACGAGCACTTATATGGTTAGTCTAGCAGCCCAACTGCTTTCCTGGGCTGATAATTATACACACATTTGAGTTTCACAACCTTTATATTGGGCATTTGTAATAATTTACCACAAGCTTTAATGTGGCTGTTATAAGAAATGGGCAAGGACGATTAATATTTTATAGTTTTTTTCTACCACTAGTCCGGCCCTCACCTCTGCTGAACCTGAAATTCCATGCAACAAAGTGTCTGATATTAAAAAAGATTGCTTTCATGCCTACCTAAGTAATATCATATGCTTCACATCAGAGCATGCTCCGACTAGCTGAATTCCCACTGTATGGCAACTCAACTGACTCAACACGGCATGCATGCCTGTGGTCCACACATTCACTCTTTCTCTCTCTCTGTCTCTCTGTCTCTCTCTCTCTCGCTCTCACACACACACACACACGCCCCTTGCTCCCACACTCGCTCAACTGACAGCACGAAACATGCTGTGTTTCCTGGAATGGCTTTAAGAAACTTTTATATGGTGATTTGATTCCCTCTTTAAAGGAATGTTCCGTGTTCAATATAAGTTAAGTTCAAACATCTAAATGTATCATTTAATAAATAAATAAAAAATCACAGGGGCCTGGGTAGCTCAGCGAGTATTGATGCTGACTACTACCCCTGGAGTTGCGAGTTCGAATCCAGGGTGTGTTGAGTGACTCCAGCCAGGTCTCCTAAGCAACCAAATTGACCTGGTTGCGAGGGAGGATAGAGTCACATGGGATAACCTCCTTGTGGTGATGGTTAGCGGTTCTCGCTCTCAATGGGATGCGTGGTAAGTTATGCGTGGATCACGGTGAGTAGCATGAGCCTCCACTAACTGGGAGTCTCCGCGGTGTCATGCGCAATGAACCACGTGATAAGATGCGTGGATTGACTGTCTCAGAAGTGGAGGCAACTGAGACTTGTCCTCCGCCACCCGGATGGAGGTGAGTAACCTTTTATTTATTTTTATTTTGTGGTAATCAACAATACAGTATGCCACAAAAGCCTTTGATTGAACTTAAAGGGATAGTTCACCCAAAAATGAACACTTTCTCATGATTTACTCACCCTCATGCCATCCCAGATGTGTATGACTTTCTTTCTTCTGCAAAACACACATTAAGATATTAAGAAGAATATTTCAGTTCTGTAGGTCCTCACAATGCAAATTAATGTGTGCCAAAATTTTGAAACTCCAAATTCCACATAGAGGGAGCATAAAGGTAATCCATTTGACTCCAGTGGTTAAATCCATGTGTTCAGAGACCATGTGATAGGTGAGGGTGAGAAACAGATCAATATTAAAGTCATTTTTTGTCAGAAATTCTCCTCCCTGACCATTAGGGGGCTATATGCGAAAAGGATGTGAATCACCAAAAACAGAAAGCGGCGAATGAGAAAGTGAAGTGGAAATTGACTGAGCAGGGAGAAGAATTTATAGTAAAAAAGGACTTAAATATTGATCAGTTTCTCACAGATAACTAACAAATCACTTCAGAATATATGGATTTAACCACCAGAGTCATCTGGAGTACTTTTATTATTCCCTTATGTGGATTTTGGAGCTTCAAAATTTTGGCACCCAATCACTTACATTGTATGGACCTGAGCTGAGAAATTCTTCTAAAAATCTTCGATTATGTTCAGCAGAAGAAAGAAATTCATACATATCTGGGAAGGCATGAGGGTGAGTAAATGATGAGAGAAATTTCATTTATGGGTAAACTAACCCTTTAACTTGTATTCAATCGAGAAAATTCCTTTAAGTTAAACTTTCCCCATTTACTTTCAGTGGATGATCCTATTTGTGCTGACAATGCAGTATCCTTATTTTTATTGATCAGTAACAAAACCTCTTATACAGGAAATGTTTAAACAATTTTTTAAGTAATCAAGTGCTCAATTTGAGTATCACTCTGTAGGCCCACACTTCCCACAGAGCTCTGAATACAGCAACACTGATAGTTTTATCACCCTGTTAAAAAGCCTTTGTATTGCTGCAGTGAACATGCTCAATTACCCAGACTCCCTGGGGTGTGGGGGAAAACACACATCAGCTGGGCCTGATTTATTTCAACGTCCCACAGCAACCCCAAATTAACAGACACCCTCTGTAGCCAGCTAAGGATCACTAACCCACGTTCTGTTTGAGAGGATGTCTTCATTATTTTAACATCACATCTTAACTAGCATGATATATTTCATACAATTGCTGTCCAGGCTTGAATTTCCTACATGAAAAGTCCTATTTATTAAATAATCTTGAAGGCTCACTATTTTTGTCACCATCAGAGAAAAATGACCCATTAAAACCACTGATTATTGTAGCATGTTTAAAGACCCTATGAAATGGCGGAGTTTTTTTCACCGTGTTGAAGTATTTCCTATTGAATTTGGAATTTGGGGTGGGACATATTCAGCCAGATCTCATGAAAATAATGTGACTATGGCAACATTTTTGCAAAATGAAATTACATGGTTCATTACACATATAATGGAGGTTTCGAGGTGAAAGGTCCACTGAGGGGCGCTAAAAGCGAGTTAAAAGTTCTCAAACGGATAATGTTTAAAGGTTGCTCTATTGCAGGGGTCGGGAGCCTATGGCTTGCGAGCCACAAGTGGCTCTTTGTTAAAAATCAAGTGGCTTGCCGGATGTCTCACGATTCACCAACACATGATTGTTTAAAACTTTCTAGAGATAATTTTCCTGCAGAAAGTGTGGGTGTGATTGCAAATCTTGAAGTCATAGACACTGTTTTGATTTCCTTTCTCCTGAATTTGTCGTACACCCTACTACTGGTGATCAAGGTTTGAAATTAACACCCGCCAAATGCTGATATTTCACGTGCAGTGGCGGGTAATTTTGCTGATGTACCAGCCACTGTGGAGGGTGACCTGTAAGACTTCTTGGAGTGAAATTTGACAAGAAATTAGACACAAAGATGCGCATTTGACGAAACGTGTGATTATATTTTGAAGAACAGATGAAAGAAAACTGCCGATGTGCGTCTGATTTTATATGTGTGCACAGTGAGCTCTGCTGTTCACGAGTGCAATGAAAGTGCTTCTCCAAGACACGCATATGCATAGAGTTCTGGGCCTCGTTTCCCAATAACTATTGATCTTAGCGGTTAAGAGCATTTTTTACGAGCGATTTTACGAATGTTCATTATTTTTTTTGTGCGCCCAGGGTGTGATATACTGTAATACCTGCCACCCGCCAAATGCGACGAGACTCAATCCAGTTCCTTTGTCCAAATGCAGGTATTTAATGCGTGAGTAATTTTGCTCATCTACCCGCAACAGGCGGGTGACCTGTAAGACGTCTCGTTGTGACACATGACTGTTAGTCACAAAGACACGTGCTTGAAGAAACTTTATTATATTTTTATTATATAATGTCTGATTCGCTGTTTGTTCAGAGTGCCATCCCTGCTGACCTTGACCAACATCAGTTTGCATATCGAGTAAACAGATCGACAGAGGATGCAGTCATCATAGCTCTCCATAACACCTATGTAAGAATGCTGTTTGTGGATTTCAGTTCAGCTTTTAATACAGTTTATTCCCCATAAACTGGTTCAAAAACTGAGCAACTTGGGCTTAGGCAGTTCACTGTGCTCCTGGATTCTGGACTTTCTCAGTAACAGACCCCAGAACATCAGGGTGGGAGATCACACATCACCTACTCTCACCCTGAACACTGGCACACCACAGGGGTGTGTCCTCAGCCCCTTCCTCTACTCCTTCTTTACCCATGACTGCTCACCCATTCACTCTACTAACACCATAGTCAAATTTGGTGATAATACCACCATAGTAGGGCTGATATCGGACAACAATGAGACATATGATAGAATGGTGTTCTTTCAATAACCTGGACTTAAACATTACAAAAACCAAGGAATTGATAGTGGACTTTAGAAAATATAAGCGCACTGAGCACTCTGCCTTCTATATACATAGGGAGGAGGTGGAGATGGTAGAAAGCTTTAAGTTCCTTGGTGTGCACATCTCAGCTGACCTCACTTGGACCACGCACATCTCTTATTAGGTGAGGAAGGCCCAACAGAGGCTTTACTTCCTTAGGAATTAAAACACATTCACCTCCATTATAACCTGCTAACCAACTTCTATCAAGCAGCTATAGAGAGCCTCCTAACCTACTGCTGCACGGTGTGGTTCACCAGCTGCACAGAGCAGAATAGGAAGGACCTGCGGCAGGTGGTAAAGCGTGTCATTGGTACGGCACTACCTCCCCTCAGAGACATTTACACTGGCCAACTCCAAAAGAAAGCCAGTTGCATTGCAATGGACCACACTCACCCCGGACATCACCTGTTCTCCCCTCTGCTCTCTGGGAAGAGATACAGATTATTCAGAACCAAAACCAACAGATTAAAGAACAGTATCTTCCCACAGGCAATTAAATGCATATATCCTCCTCCCCTCCCTCCCCTACCTAAGACCTTTGCTATTATGTGTCTACTGCCAATCCTTAAGAGCTGCTAAACTGTTTTTCATTGTTTTTAAAACAATGACAATAAAAATCTATCTATCTATCTATCTATATATCTATCTATCTATCTATCGGCATGCAGTGTACTGTCTCATGGAACACAAAAGAGTTATCACTCCTTTTTCTATGTTTCATTCATCTGAAAACTTTTTGCAAGAATAATGTTATCTATGAGAATGCTGCAAATGATCTCCGATCATCTCGTGAGGTGCTGTGAGTTTCACTTTATTTCCACGGAGCAGTTCGCTCTTACGCATTGTGAACGCAACTCTGTTATATATCATATATATATATATATATATATATGTATACAGTATTTGTATTAAAGCAAAACAAAGACGATAGTGATTAAATCATAAAATAATATAAGACACCTTGAACCTAAAATTTTGTTCTATTTTCTTTTCTTTAGGCAGCATAAACTGTATTACCAAAACACAATACAAACACATTCGATAAGAACACACATTTGACAGCATTTATTTTGGGATCAAATGGAAATGTATTAGGCTTATTTATTATCTTTACATTTATAACTGACTTTAGTTCTTATTTTGTAGGCTGTTAGTAATTTTTCATCTATTGTCGTTGATGGATGGCAAATGGGGCCATTGGAGACGGTAGATGTTTGGATTTGAGGTGGTTATATATACGATTTTTTGATTACTTCGTTATTTTAATTGCTTTTTCATTTTGTTTAAAGTGCAATTTGAATTTAGAAATGTTTTCGTGTTTCAATATATGGATTTAATGTTTAAAGCAAAATCAATAAAGCAGAAATATTCACTGACCCTTGGCAGGGGGGTTGACAATATTATCGGATATCGCAATATTTTTTAAGGTGATTATCGTTAAAATATTTTTTACATATCGCCCAACCCAAAAGGGAAGTGAACTTTTTCATGAACAATTGTAAAATGAAGTAATTTTATGGAGACCCGCACAAACACGTGTACTCAATTCCATATTACAACATGTTACTTATTAATTGTTGCATATTTGTTTTCTTTTTGTGTTTTTGTGTAGTCTATGGGTATAATAAAAAAATTATTTTATTGAAAAACTTTGTTTTTTGAAAACTCTTTCAAAAAAATGCATCAACAAAATTTTTTTAAAATGTCTCCTCAGTGAAAAAAGGTTCCTGACCCCTGCTGTATTGGGATTTAAATGAAAAAAACATACCTCCCTAAACTAAACCTTAAGCCTAAACCTAACCAATAGTGTCATAAAAAGCAAATGTGAGATGACAGATCATTCACCTTTAAAACCTAATGTTTTCCAGTTTTAAATAAACAAAACCAAATCCTAAAACCAATAGTGTCATAAAAGCAAATGGGTGATGAAAAACGCAACTGCTAAAGCAACCATGTCATTTTGTAATGCTTCTTTGATATTTTCAGTAATATGTTGACAAGTGTGCTTTGGTGGACTCGTACCTCAGTCTTTCACATTGTACAATTTGCAAGCCCAATGCTCTATCAGTTGAGATACTGCACAACCTAATTACACTGGAATGAGCTTGTAAATGTAGTTGGTTATGCAATGCAAACGATAAAAATGTCGCAATGGCATATTAAAATGCTAATACATTAAGTCTTTGTGAGCAAGACGATATCAATATTTTTAGTTCATTTTCTGTGAAGAGAAAAAAAATTTACATTTAAAATACTGTTGGTAGGCCTTAATTTTATAAACTTTTAGAAGTACACGAGCATAGAGATGGCCTCAAAACTAAAAGCCACAAAACAAATTGCCTGGTACAGCTCTCTCTCATATACACACGGAACCTGTTAATAGGAAAGTTACCATATTTTGATTTCATCAGGTCTTTAATACAGCTTTACAACTTTTTCCCCCAGGTTTATTGGATATATTGCATTAACTGTGAGTATCAATCTCCTGGTAATGACATGTTTGAGAACATCACCTAAATATCCAACAGGGAAAGTATGTTACTATCCAGTATCCCATGTATATGTGCTTTTCTAACCATAGTTGAATTATAAGATCTCAGATGTGAATGGTGCAAGATCTCAGGACGTGTTTTGTAACGCATGGCCAAAGCAACATGTGTACACGGATGCACGCACCCCCTTGTGATGCAGATCCTTTTCTCAGCACTTTGTTAGCTTGCCAAGAGCCTGCAGCTCCATGCCATTCCTGCCTTCATTACAATGCTGCGGTGTCTGCTGTCATCTTCTGCATCTCTTAAGGCATATTTATTGATTCTTATTAATAGACTCCTGACTTAAAGTGTGACCCCATTAGATCATTCTATCTAAAGGCAGTCATGAGACTGCTCTAGTTCCCAGGAGAGATGCCAGGACCCATCAGTGCTAATCAGCTGAAGTCCACAGCCAGCCAAGAGGGGAAGGGGTGAGAAGAAGAGAGCAGAGGAGTGGTGGATCAATGAGGCCCCTGCTTCGGAAAGTTGCGATATTATTCCTGTTTCATGATCACAGTGTTAGATAACATAGGGACGTCTTCTGAAGCCTGCTATTATAATGCTAAATGAAACAACCTAGCCTTATAGAATGAACATTACTATAACTCAGTTTATGCAAACTGAGTTTTACGTGCTGCATTCTACGTTTTGCCGCAGTTTCCTGGTGAAGGGAGGTACGCTTTGATTACTAAAACCTTCATCTAACAGTCATCTTAAAAAAAATTCTGATTATGACACCATTTCACTCGCTTTTGGTGCCCCTTGCTGGACATTTCACTGGGAATCTGCAGCAAAATATGTAACGAAGCACATAATTTCGTTTTGCAAAAATGATGCCACAGTCACGTAAGGCTCATGAAATCAGGCTGAAAAGAAGTTACTAGTTTTAAGAATTGCTCAGTTTGCAACAAATAAAGAAATGTTCATGACTAACTTTGTCTTTATTGCAAACTGAAAGATAAAAATGTTAAAAATATATATTGACTCTTTTAATATGGATAGTTCTTACTCTAAATTCTAACTGGATGATTCGCATTTAACCGCAAAAAGCCTACAGTTAGGTAATGAACTATATTACTAGGCGGGAGAGGGTATATTTCCACAGGTAAGGAGCAATTTACCACTAAGAACACCCCTTTCCTGTGGTAAATCACTGTAACACACAGCCTTTTGTGGCTTTTTTGCTTTAATAATAAAATACAGTACCATAAAATGTCTAAACTACGATTGCTTAAAAGCAAAAAGAGCAACAACACCAACAAAAAAAAAACTTTAGTTGGATCATTATTCAGATTATGCCATATCAGCATTAACTACAGTGTGTGAATTAGACAGCTAAAATCAGCATTGTTTGGACAAGACCCACCAACATGCTAAACCAGACCTCCTTAAATATATCTTTAATCCCATACACAAATGTACAGTATATGCACGTGTTTGAGAGAGTGTTTGGGTGCATGATCATAAACAATGCAGCTGTCTGACAGGATTGCAGCATCGGTGCTGGATAACATGTTTTTATGTGTTGTTATATGCAATAACAACACCTGGCAAGTTTCACTGTGATCTTCCCATCACTTAGAATGCGCACAGCCCAGCATTACCTCACATCTGTCATTCAGTTGCACAGGGCGACTTCACCAGTGGGGGTTGCTTTTCACTGTTGTTTTCAGTGAAAGCCTGTGAATTGTGTTCACACACCTTCCCTTGCACATAAAAGTCATGCTAATCATACACTTTTTGCAGTGTGCAGTATATATAGTTTACACAGTATGCAAATTTTCTCTGATGACCGACAACATTTGCCAAATGCATGCAATACTGCATCCCATAATGAAATGTGCTCAACAATATATGCCCATTTCCAGTGTGATCCAAATCCAATGTTTAACATCTACTTCATGACTAATTATCTGATTGGACTGTTAAAAGTCAAGACAATTTTACACAAAATTCGACTGAAAAAAAAACATTTTTATCCAAGACGATAAGTGGACAGTACTAGTTGAATTAAACATGCAACATAGTGAGGTCATGTGACAACAATGCAGCAAACCACTGTTTGGGAATATCATACTGCCATTCTATGCTTAATTTTTCTGTAGTATACGTATACAAATAGTAAAAGTAGCATAGTAGTATGCTATTCCGTACTAAGGTATTGAATATTGTGCACTGTTTCACATAATATTTAAAGAAATAGTAGGCAATATACACTTCAGTATATACTGTGCAGCGTGCTAGTATTCCATTCCGAACATAGCCAAATACACACAATACATACATTGCACATAAACTCACTGGAGACTGGCTATGGAACCATCATGCTATTTTAAGGGCATCATAACAACTAGAAAGTGGAGCTTTCTGTGTAAACGTGGCTGTCTACTTTTTTGAGACTGTGTGTGGTAAACTGACCTGTTCCTCAGTGCAGTTGACTGCCTTTGTTAAATCTCTCTGGTGAACGTGTCACATCAAATGCTTTCATTATCTCCCTATGTTATTATTATTCAGTGCTGGTGCTTTAAATCTCACTGTTCTCTTTATCATTGGCTCAACAATATGGAATAACAATTCGTCCCCTTTCGTTCCTCTTCAAATGCTCCTCTTTTTAAATAACAGATGTCTCACCTGAAGGGGGACAGGAGAAGAAAGCATCTCCCAAGACTAACGAATGCTTTAATATTTTGTCAAGTGAGACAGACCACCAAAATGCCTTCATCTTACACTAATAACACATGGCATTATCCAACATAATGTCAACAGATAATAAGGGAATGTAGTGTCAGTTTTGAGTAGGGATATCATGATACAGAGTAGGTTATGTCTCCACATCATGATATGCTAAAAAATATCATGGCATGGTGCAAAACATATTTCCTATTGAAACAGGAAGTGAGGGCGGAACATATTGAAGGGTTCATCCCTTTTTAAAATAGCCAATAGCCTCAGCCGTGAACCATAATTTGCTACTTGCTTATTGGTATTGGTGACAGGTGGTATAAGGGAGAGGGACATTCTTGTATTAGACAGCATTTGATTGGACCAATATTAGTATATGCCCCTCCCTGTGTAAGTGCAAGATGAATTACCAATATTTTTGGTGGATTTCCAACATAAAAGATGGAAGATTTAAATGTGTCTACCTGCTAAAAGTTAATTTTGTCACATTTAAGCACCGTTCACATCGCAAGCGACACAGAGTGTCAAAGCGACAGGATGCCATTTCTTTTCAGTGAGAGCAGAGCGACTTCTGGCGACACGAGCAGCAGAGGATGTAGGCGACAAGATGTGGACAAGGGGAGTGACACAACAAAGTTGAGAAAAGTTTAACTTAATGCAAATAACAAGCAAATTTCGGAAGCGACTACCAATGAGAGAGAACACAGTTGAGCTCACGTCATCTGTCACCTGTGAGAGACTGATGTCGAGTGCAAGCAAGACAAAGTTATAATGTTGTGAGGGATTTGACTGTTCAGTTTTATTTGCCTGTAACCACATACATGGATATAATAAAACAATGGTTCATCTTGTTAATGATATGATACAAACAGCACTGCTGCAGGTTATATGTAGCCGGCAGGTTGTAAAAAAACAATACAGGATACAAAAAATTACTTTTGGGGGGTTTTATTTCTGACTGCTGTCTCAGAAAAAGGACACTGATCGATGGGGCCGTATTGAAAAGGGAAATAAAGAAATATAAATAAAATATAGTAAAATGAAAAATGGAACTGAAATACTGTACAACGAAATGCAAAAAAAAAAAATGAAATACGGTAGAGGCTCATGTTAAATGAAAACAAACAGAGCATTAGCCTACCCACATACTTAATACAGAACATTCTTAGCCTATATCATTCACAGCATTTTATGCATTTAAGTACTTGCTTAAATCACTCAAAACATCTTATGCATTTAACACATGCTTAAACTCTCACAGTAGTTTATGCATTTCTAACCAGGCTTCTAGGACATGCATAACAGTCTAAACAATACAATTCTCATTACACATATTTTCACATATAACACATATTACAATTATTCACTAAATTGGAAAACACTCTGGGCTATAAATCATTAAATAAGACATGATTAATACTACATTACATACACAGTTCTTGCAAGTGTAGAAAACGTGGTCAAACTCCACACATGCAATCCATATGCATCCTTCAAAAATTATCCATAACAAACACTCAATTTTAATTGATGACTCTTGTGAACACATATTTAATGCAATTTAGCAACATTTTGTGTAAAATTTGATATTTACCCAAACAACTCTCAAACGATGAATACAACTGGGAATTCTCTTGCACAACGCTTGTTTTCACGCCTCTAACACAAGACAGTGCTGGAAAGCGGGTGTTGCAAAACTCTTAAAGGGGCCACATTCCAATTTATAACGAGAGTTAAATTACATGAAATTTCTCCACTTGGCTTCATATATAAAAACACTCTCCCCTGCAGAATGTTCATTTTGAGGCAAGAGAACTGGAATCTATAAATCTAATATCTTCCATTGCTCTCAACACATGTATAATGCGCAGCTGTGGATATAGAGAAAAACAGGGCCATCTCAACAGTTCCTAAAGCACAATGGACCAGTTCCCTAGAAGCGCAGGAGAGGGCGAAAAGTTTCAGCACAGCATGCTTTTCCCCTCCATGCTTTCTGACAATGGGGCACAGAGAAGCATTCTCCTCCCTCCATCTCTCAGAGAGGATAGAAATGTTGGCGGTGAAGGTGATAACCCTTTTGTTTTGTCTGTAATCCATCACACAGGCTGTCAGGCTCAACAGCCACGGCGGGCTCCACAACAGCCCTTAATCTGACAGCTTCATGCAGCAGAAAGCAAAGCATGGAATTAGATCAAAGTGGAAGGAGTCAGTGGCGGATTGATGCGCTTTGCCATCTTGTTTGTATCTTCATACTGGCTGTGACGTGTTGCACGGCTGGAACTTTAAAAGTGAGGTGACTACGGGGAGGCCTGCTTCTGGGACTCCCTCTGACTGACGTTAATGCATGTTACCTTTGTAAAGGTAGAGGCTGACTGACATGCCAGATTACAGTAAAGAATATTTAACCGGATGTGTTTATGTGTTTGTGTTGAGAAGGATCAGGAGATGACAGCTGCTCTCTATGTATATCTGGATGCATCATGGCTAATTCAAATGCAGACAGTGGAGCTGCAGGGGGCATAAATGGCAACTCAGCAGTCATTAGTTCTTTAGCTCACAGATAAAAGCATATGAGGCGATTTACAGTAGTAAGGGCAAAGATGGAGCTGGTTGGTGGCTGGAAATTCATAAAAGATGGAATTTTTTGAGAGCTTCTCAAAGGTTATGTCAGTGTACACACCTCAAACACTCATGTTTCTCATGATCTTTAAAAAAAATTATCTACAGGCTTTGGCATTTAATTAGCTTTATAGACAATAATTAATTGTGCCTACATACGAATTTCTTTACCAAATAAACTTTTTAATAATAATAAAAATAAAAATAAATAATGAAAAAGGTTAGGTGGACAGATAATAATGGTTCAACACAAATGGGAATTATTTCAATAATGTAAAACATCCCAGGTGGATACCCCATGAGAGAATATGATTAAAATATATGAGTTTTGATTTAACTTGTAAAACTAAAATTGATTTAAAATGAACACAGATTTGAATATAGCTCACAATTATTTTAATCAGACAATTATTTGGCCATCTACCTAGTTTTCAGTATTCAGGTTATTTTCTTTAAATTAATCATGTTAAAAAAACATGAAAGGTGATAAATGGCACCAAAAGATCAGTGATATCATGATTTGTCACAATATGCATTGTAGTTTTTGTTGTTGTTGTTGTTGTTGTTGTTGTTGTTGTAAAGAATAAATATTCAAATCATAAATAACACAAGTGTACTACTTAACACAAGATTTCCATGTGAGCTAAAAGCCACAATCCCCTGCCTGATTATAACAATACCTTAATTCAGTTACAACCATATGTCTACATAGCCAGTCACACATATTGATACAATGTAATTACCCTCTAATTACAACTTAATACAAAACATATCCAAGCCCTCTGCCTCCAGCTCAGGCTGGCGTGCTTGGGCGACTGGTTAAAAATATTCTGAAAAGATTAATCTTAATCACAGGATTGGGCCATGTGTGGCTTGGCATAACCTTCTCATTACCGAGCATGGATGGCTGCTACCTACCTTCTCAGACACAATGTTCCCTGCTCCCTCTTTCAAAGCAAACACAGGCGCTACATTCGTAATAAAGCACAAACCTGTTATTCCAATTGACCTTCTTCACATCAAGCTGTCAATGATCTCAGACTAGGACTCAAAGTTTCGCTCATTGAGGCAGACTTCATGGTAATGGGCATTTGTTTTAGTATATGGCCTTTAGGAAATGGCTGCAGCGTTTGGCAAAAACGCAAATGATGTGACAGGACATTTAGCCCAAGTGCATTTAAAAATAGTAATGGCGAGACAGCCGCAAGCGCTTATGGAAATGCTCAAATGCTGAGGCATCCGCTTGTGCTGCAACTGTTAAATCACATTTAAAATTATAACAGTGGCTGATGCTCCAGCTCGTTCCCATTGCATGTAATTTGACCTTTAATTGCAATGAATGTTGCTGAACCTGTCAAATGCCTTGTCATTCCGTACATTTATGCAGAAACAAATGCAGCAAAAATGCTCAAATGAGGCACCGTTGCCGAATCCTACCAAACCAGACCCTAAACAAACAAGGATCAAAATACAAAGTTTTGAAATGGTACACTACAGCAAAAATAAATGATATATTTCATAGCAAAACCCTGTAAGGCTGATGAAGTGCAAATTCTTTGTGCCATGGTATCTCCTGCAGCTCTCTCATTATGTTTATGTCTAATGTTTATGAGATGAGAGCTTCATGTGATTCACTTAACCCTCAGTACACACTGCTCCATTAGTGTATCAATGCCTGCCAGTATGAATCACTGGGACTGGGCTGTTTTTGAGACAGATTGAGAATGTTGCAGTTTAGAGAAATTTGACTCCTTTAGATCTATTGTAAGTAGATGACAACAAAAACTCTGTCTGATTTAATTCTATAATTGCCCACTTTAATATGTGTTAGTGGGAGAGTTTGCTATGTCCATAGGTAGGTGTTTAGATTTTGTGTTTAAGTGAACAAAAAAATCTAAAAAAAAGTACTGTGGTGTCAGATGCATTTATATTTGTAAAATGTAACTTATCTAAATATATATGTTTGCTCTAAAGTTCGGCTGCAGTTTTCATGCATAGGCTACTATGATGCAAACAGAATTGTATTTTCAACAGGAGCACTAATTTCCTCACTCAAAACTAGTTTGTTTTATAGCTATAAACAGCTTTACTCAGCATTCTCATGATTATCCAAACAAGAAAAACAAATATTTTTATAGTTTGAATTATTGTTTCACTATCTAGAAATACAGGTGATTTATGAAAATTTGAGCCACGTTTTTGCATCCTTAAGGAGGCATGAGTTATGGAAGTCTGATACCGAGCACTGCAGTCTGTCATTAGTCCTTGTTAACAGAGGGTTAATATGGCTGCCATTTCAAAAGCTTGTTCACCCCTGTAGAGCCGAGGAGGGCGGGGCCGGGCTGGAATGAGACACACCTGCTCCCCAATCAGCCTGATGGGGCGCGCGAGGGATAAAGGCGGCCGGGGACGACAGTTCGAGAGAGAGAGAATGAGAGGAGATAGGGGAAGGGAATGAGACAGGGGGAAGAGAGAGAGAGAGGGAGGCTCTTCCGCCCTCGGGATCGCCGCCATGTGGTCCTCCGCAAGCCGGATAGCTTCCTCCAGCGACGCCGGGCGGTGGCACTGGACCCACTCCGCCGTCCTTTTTGGCAGTTGGCGTATTAATTGCTCCAGTACCACCTGGTCGATAATCGCGTCGACGCCGCGGTCCCCCGCTAGCAACCATCTTCGACAGGCGTCGCGGAGCCGCTGGGCGAAGGCAAACAGGAGTTCTCCAACTTCAGGCTCCGGAAGAGCTGACGACTTTCTTCCGGACTCCGACCAACCCGTTGCAGGATGGCTTTTTTTAAGTCTCCGTAGGCCAGGAGGCTCATCGCTGGTAGTTGTTGAGCCGCAAGCTGGGCTTCCCCGGACAGTAGCGGAATGAGTCGGGCCGCCCACTGGTCGAGCGGCCAGCCCCAGATCTCGGCAGTGCGTTCAAAGAGATCCAGGAATGCCTCTGGGTCGTCCGCCGCCCCCATCTTTTGTAACGCAGGCGGGGGTAACGGCGTGTGGGTGTCCGGGGTCGCGGCTGGGGTTGCCTCCTGGCTGAGAAGGCTCCGGATCGCCTGTCGGTCCTCTGCTTGAGCGTGCATGAGCTCCACAAACCAGCGGTCTTGATCTTGCTGAAGCTCAAGCAGGGATTGCTGGTGGCTCCGATGTAAGCCAGCGAGGGCCTGGGGGATCTCCGCCAACTGGGAGGACTCTATGGGGCGACTTCCATCCATTTTCAACCAAACTTCAGTCCCGGGTTTCGGCACCAGTGTAAGGGGGTTCAGTGGAAAGGAGGAGGCGAGAACCGGCTTGACAACTTAAATAATAATTTAATAAATAACTTAAACAAAACACACAACTATAAACACACAGTACAGCTGTCTGTCATTCTCTCTCTCTCGAACTGTCGTCCCCGGCCGCCTTTATCCCTCGCGCGCCCCATCAGGCTGATTGGGGACCGGGTGTCTCATTCCAGCCCGGCCCCGCCCTCCTCGGCTCTACAACCCCATTTGGTAAAAACATTATAGATAGCTTGGCTGTTTTGCACACTGGAGAGACATGTTTAAAGACACAGTCAATGCTCATAAATAAACCATAGAGCAAACCTCAACTCATGGTGTCACTTGGGCCAGAGGTGTTAAACCACCTTCACATAATTGTGAATCTGCAACAGCTTTACCTAGTTTGTTGTTTGTCTTTATCAGTCTCAATAGCATGTGCCATACACATGCATGGCCTAGAGTGGTTTATTGTTTTATTGTAACTTTAATAGGGGCATGTGGTAATTTTGGTTATTAATAATAGGAAATTGAGGAATTAAAACAGACACTGCTTTTTGGGGTCATCTGTTCATGATTAATCTCAGTGGGTCAAATTTATTTACATTTTAACAGAAACTGGCTCAGGATTTAGAGTCGGAACTATCTGTTACATAAAAGGGTTTTATATCCTGATCCCATAGTAGTACCTTTAAAGGGATAGTTCACCCAAAAATGAAAATTCTTTCATCATTTACTCACCCTCATGCCATCCCAGATGTGAATAACTTTCTTTCTTCTGCTGAACACAAACAAAGATTTTTAGAAGACTATACCAGCTCTGTAGAGCCAAACAATGCAATTGAATGGGTACTACAAATTTTTGAAGCTCCAAAAAGTACATTATGACAGCTTAAAAGAAATCGACTTCAGTGGTTAAATCTATATCTTCAGAAGTGATATGATAGGTATGGATGAGAAACTGATCTATATTTATATTTATTATTAATTCTCCTCCCTGCCCAGTAGATGGCGATATGCACGAAGAATGCGAATTGCCAAATACAAAAGAAGAAGAATGTGAAAGTGAAAATGGAGATCGATAGTAAAAAAAAGGACTTAAATATTGATCTGTTTCTCACCCACACCTATCATATCGCTGCAGATGACATGGATTTAACCATTTGAGACTTATGGATCACTTTTATGCTGACGTTATGTGATTTTTGTTCTGGCCACCATTCACTTGCATTATATGGACTTACAGAGCTGAGATATTCTTCTAAGAATCTATGTGTTAAGTAGAAGAAAGAAAGTCATACACATCTTGGATGGAATGAGGGTGAGTAAATGATGAAAGAATTTTCATTTTTGGGTGAACTATTCCTTTAAGTTCTTCAGAAAACCATCTTTGATGTACTGGTGCTTCAAAGAACCCAGGAAGGCTTCACTTTCCCACTTAGAATGTATGATACAGTACCTAAAAACCTACAGTATATGCTGATATGAAGAACTTGTAATAATGAAACATCGAGCTCTTTCTTAATATCCATACATTCAACTCAATAATCTTATACAATGGAAAATAGCTCTTGAAAACAAAGGGGTTCTTGCCTTACAAAGTGCTGCAAAGGAACATTACACAGTAAGTTTTTTTCTTTGTTCAAAATGCATCCTTTTTGGGTTAATATGCAGAGACAACTATAAGGCAGCCATTTGTAGGTTGATTGCTCTAAAACAATACTCTGTTTGAGCATCTCAACCTGCTGACACAGCAACATTGGCTCAACCAATGGACAGTTTGGGGCAGGACTATCTGTTTGCTTACCAATAGAAGACAGGGTAGGAGAGTTCTTGAAAACTGTTTGAAGACAGTCATTATTCTGCAATATTGATTACTCTAGTGGCACAGAAATGACACACTTTATCTTTGAAGAACATTTATTTTTAAGAGTGTGTATTCTGAGGTGTCTGTGCATTTAAAGTTCAGCATTAAAATGTTCAGTGGTACAATCAAAGTTGGCACAAAAAACTTTATATTGTACTGGTAAGTACTGAATCCCCTTTTGTGTGTTGGACATTTTTGTCTCCTTTGCACAGAATGCTGAATGCCAGTGATCTGCCTTGATCCTGCAATATAAGTGGAGGAGAAAGGAGATCGACAAGCACAAAGACTAGATGTCGAAGTTAAAGGCAAACAGACAATGCACTGCCAGTGGTGCCGTGCTGTAGAGGGGCTCTGGTCGCCCGAGTCTTTATGAAATTTAGATGATGCATCAGAAGGCCACAAGAGTTGCTTTGATAGTGGAACTGTGGCTGAAAAATATGTCAGTCATCGTCTTAAGCTATGTGAGCTGAGAAGCACAAGGCACATGCACACATAAACACACATTCACAGTCACACAGTCTTCTTCACCCCATGTGTCTGGAGACAGGCTGACAGAGCTCCCCAGTGTCATTTCCAATTGCTGTGATCTAAATGTATAAGAATTGATGGTGCCTTCCAACAAATGCTGTTATAGGGAACCTGGTTTGTTTATTTAATGAAGACTGTGTCAATGTGAATCTGCGTCCTTGCGTTTGAAGCAGCGGCAGGTGTTGTTGGCAGATTTTCCTGAGACTGGGCACTGAATTAACAAATTCAATTTAAATAATGCTTGCAAGGGAGGACTGGCCCCTTCCAGGCAAAGTGTTCCACCCGGCAGCGTTTGTGTGCAAGAGTGTATAGTCAATGTGTGACTATACCTTGCTGGGCCCAGATGTCCAAACCCCAGTAGGCTGGACCAATAGACCAACAGACAAAAAAAAGAAAAAAAAAGAAAAAGAAGAGTAAATGACAGGGTGGATGGAGACAAACCACATAGATTTTCTGTATGAACACAAAAACTATAATCTAAAATCTCTTGAATTATTATAATCTATTAAAAAAAAACAAAATTAAAAAAATGTAAATGTAAACAAATCATTTTATATGTCAGTAAGCCCCACACATCTAGAATAGTTGTTGAGGGCTGACATGCATTTGGTATGAAATTGATGGTACACTGCTGAAAGAGGAGACACGCAAGAAGTGAGACATTTTTCCCATGAGGGAAAGTAAATATATTTTTATACACTAAAACAAAATTGAATAAAGTTCAGCATTAAATTCCAATAAAAACAATGTTCCATATATTGTCTTGAAAAGAAGGGTGCTCTTTACCAAACTTAAAGTGCTGCAGAGAAATATTACAGTAGGTAATTTTTTCAATGTAAAATTATAATGTAAAAAATAATGTTCCAAATATGGCCTGTTGCATATTCTGTCAGGGTTTAATATTTGTGCAAACATATGCACTCTTGCAAGCACATTCTCACACACACACACACACACACACACACTTAGCTGCCATACTGGCTGCTCCAAAGCCATACTGTGTACATTTCAAATGATTCAGTTGGATGAATGAACATATGCTCACTTCTGAATCATAAATTCAATTATGCATGGCGTAATTTAATTTAATCCAGTTTATTGAGTTTTAAATAGAATAAAATGCAATATGAAACAGACTTTTAATTGATGACCTTTCCTTTAAAATGTATTTGCACTAGTCAATTATGATGCATCATCTGTTCAAGGTGGAGTATTTTAGATTATGCCAATGAGGCTTTCCAAAAGACCTGATCACAGACTGTTTCATTACCAGCATATCCCATGACCCTTTTATGAGTTATTTGCTTATTCTGCACGATAAAATGAATGGCTACAGCACACTTGAACCACAATCAATGAATCTTCATGTTTTAAATACAGTACATATTGTAAAAAAATACACACAATTATACTAACTACAAAATACATATTTGTAGAGTTTTGAGTAGATCTGCAAAGTTCACAACATGCAGTATATCAGAGAAGTGTTGGCAGCTTTTTACCCACAATGCTTTGCACTGCTACACATTCATCTGCCACATTGTGATGCACATTTGTGATGTTTACTACTAAATATTGATGGACATCTGGAGTTCCATTCATCCCCAATCAAAAATGAGCGCTCGGTGAAAACGCTCCAACTTTCTCTCTCTCTTGCCCTTCTTTTATGTGAGGGCAAGTCACTTGGCTTCACTATAAATCAACACACTGGCTACAACATACTTCTGCTCTCTTATTCCAAGAATAAGTGCCTTGAAGGCATGCTATTTTGGCATGTCAGTAGACACATTTTAGCCAGACAACTGGGAGAGAGTGAATATGTGTTTGCCCGACATATTTGTTAATTCAGATGTGTGCAGAGATTGCTGGGTAATGAAGTTCTCCGGTTGTGGAACAATAATGACGTTGTTTGGTCTATGGACTGAAATAGCAAGCACTCAACACCTCATTTTTAGAGGAAAGACTTTTGGAAAAAGAGTCATGCCTACCTTCAAGCCTTTAACTGTTATAAAATAAAGGAGATATAAATCTTAGCACTGCTTTTATGATTTTAGCATTTTAGCAACACACAGTGAGATGTTACAAGTTATTTTCTTGAAGTGTGTGAAATTCCTCTGCAGTTCGTACCATGGCAAAATAATCTCTCTATTAGGCCACTGATTTTTGAGACATAGGACAAAACATGACTTTACCAGCCATTAGTTTTTAAAATAGCAACAGTAGCACTTTATAACAAAAAATTAACCAGAGATGAACTCTTGAGTGTTCTTACCACAAATACAGATTTTCTGTCTGGCCGTGGTAACAGTTCTGTAGATGGAGCTTAAAATGATTTCAAAACCATCATGTATTCATCCTCCATTAATCCATTCTTTGAAGTGAATGCCAGTTTTCGGTATTTATATAATATATGATAGTTTTTTGTATAAGACGGTGTTGACGCATAGTGATTTATAGGAAAGGCAAAAACATACATTTTGTGAGAAAATGAGCACATTAACATAGATGAATACTTCTGAACATGCTAAACAGATTAGTGATGTCCAAAGCACAAACTAATCGTTCTTTTGAACCAATTCTTTAAATGATTTGACTGAACCTATTCGCAAAGCTTTAATAGATCACCCAACTGTAAAGGCCAAAGTATATTCCGGTTTTCTATACTTCGGCACAGTATGTGAAGCAAATTTCATCATCAGCACAGTCTGTGCAGACGGTCTGTGTGCGGCCCAGTTTTTCTTGACAATAAAAGAGTATCACAAAGCAGTCGTAGTGCGCATGCGTCGAACGCGTTCTTATTCGCTTGCAGTCAAAAGAGTACATTTTGAAAGGATGAGCGCTTAACTGAGGCTTAAGTATACCCGAACCTTAAGGGATGACTTTGTTTAGGAGTAAAATTGTAAAATGGGAACAATGTTGCTCACAAAATGGAAATAATTAATATTTTGAATAATTAATTAACGTTATTATCAATAATGGCAACTAAATGGTTAGTGATGTTCTTAACAATGCTGTTGAAAATACTGTAATAATCAACAACATTTGATGCAATCTTTATATTAATCTAATAGTGAAAATACTGTGATGCACAGCAATTTTAATACCAAATGTTACGTAAAATGCCTGTCACGGTCTTGATGAGTTCGTTGGTTTGTTCTGTTTGTTTTGGTGTTCTCTCCCTCATGTGTGTCAGAGATTACATGGGAACTCTGATTGTTTCCACGGGAACGTTGATCATGCCACCTTTCATCAGGCTGATGGCACCTGTCCCACGTTAATTCCCTTATTTACATCCCACTCTGTCACGTGTTCTTTGTTAGATTGTTGTGTTGTGTTCTAGTAACTCACCTTGCTCTCTCTGCCTCAGTCGGCCTGTCTCTTGCTTCTGTGTTGTCAGTCTCTGCCTGAGTGTCCAGATTGCGGTTTCCATCCAACCCGCAGCTGTGCTTGCCATTGTCCCTGCTGACTCTGCACCTGATGATTCCTCATGGATCTGCTCATCACACTGTCACAGGACCAGATCTCTGCCTCCAGCCGGGCCATGGAGATGATGGCAGCACAGCTCGCTAAGCTCATGTCCTTGGTCCAACATCTTCGCTAGCCTCCTGATACAGGTCCCAACCCTGGAAGTACCCACACCGACCCCAGCGGTTCGCCCCAGCATCAGATGCTCAGAACCCCGTCTCAACCCCCCAGCTTCATTCTCAGGTGAGGCGGGGTCATGTTGTACATTCCTGTCGCAGTGCTCACTTTTTTATCACTGCAGCCCTCCTCGTTCCTGGCTGAAACAGCTATGGTAGCCTGCGTCATCACGCTCCTTACCGGGAGGGCCAGAGAGTGGGGAACTGCTATGTGGGACAATGGACATCCTTGCTGCTCGTCATTTCAGGCGTTCTCGGCTGAGCTCTGCCGGGTTTTTGACCGCTCAGCCCAGGGTCATGAGGCAGTGAGGGTCCTGGCTGGTTTGTCCCAGGGTAACCAGTCAGTTGTGGACTATGCCATCGAGTTCTGCACCCTCACCTTATCCTGTAAGTGGAATGATCGAGCGCAGTGGGACCAGTTCCTGTATGGGTTGACAACATCCAGAATGAGATTTACGCCTTGGACTTGCCACCACGCTTCGACAACTTGGTGGATGTGGCCATCAGAGTGGACCAGCAACTTGCGCTTCGTCGCAGCCGGTGCCATTCCCCACACCCCAAGCCGATTGTAGTATGGATCGACCAGTCTCTACGTTGGTGGACTCCGGAGCTGAAGGGAATTTCCTAGATGTCGCTACAGCATCCAAGTGGCAGGTCACGGTCCAGTTGAACGAACCCATTACAGCCCACACCATCAGCGGCATGCCCCTGGCCATCGTCACCCATTCCACCAAGCTGATAACCCTCGTCTCCGGCAACCACTTGGAGCAGTTTTCCTTCCTCCTGGTCCAGTCACCATTGGCACCGGTCATGTTAGGACATCCTTGGTTGGTAACCCACAATCCTCACACTGACTGCTCAACCAATACTGTTCTTGCTTGGAATCCGTATTGTCTGACCCATTGTCTTAACTCTGTTGTGTCCCCTATCCAGACTTGTGTTTCATTTCAGGATGAATTGGTGGATTTATCCAGAGTACCTGTGGCATACCATGACTTGAGGGTGGCGTTCAGTTGGTCCCATGCCATGACCCTTCCTCCTCATCAACCGTACAATTGCTCCATTGATTTGCTTCCAGACACTTCTCCCCCACGAGGGCCCCCAGCCCTCTGTCTGAAGCATCCATCTGTAAGACAAAAGGGAGAGAGAAATCAGGTGAATGTAAAAGCGGCCCCCCGCAAAGTGCGGCTTTCACTTTCATAAATGCCTGTTGATACTGCTCCGTCCACTGTACCGGTTCTGGAGCTCCTTTTTTAGTGAGATCAGTCAGCGGGCTGGTGACGTCCAAATAATTAGGCACGAATCTCCTATAATAGCCAGCCAGCCCCAGGAACTGTCTCACTACCTTTTTGGTCTTGGGCCTCGGGCAGGCCACAATCGCCACAGTCTTGTCAATTTGGGGACGCACCTGCCCGTGGCCCAAGTGGAACCCCAGATACCGTACCTCCACCTGCCCAATCGCGCACTTCTTGGGGTTTGCTGTGAGTCTGGCCCATCGCAGCAATCTCAGAACTGCCCTCAGATGTTGCATGTGCCGCTGCCATTCATTGCTGTAAATGATGATGTCATCGAAGTATGCAGCGGCGTAAGCCGAATGCGGTCTGAGGATCCAGTCCATGAGACGCTGAAACGTAGCCGGGGCTCCAAACAAACCGAACGGAAGCGTCACAAATTGGCGTAATCCGAACGGTGTAGAGAAAGCCATTTTTTCACGGGAAATTGGTGTCAAGGGGATCTGCCAATAACCCTTGGTCAAATCCAGCATCGAATAAAATCGAGCAGTGCCCAACCAAAATCAGTGGACGGGTGAGGTGGGAACTAACTGCGGCCTCCACTCTATGTTTTGTTCCCCGAAATTTAATAACAAGGGTCACCACCGGGTAGTTGTGAATATCCCCATGCACACACTTCACCCTCACTGTTTTAGCTGTGCCCAAAGACTTGCATTGAAACAAGCATTGGTGGATAGTGGTTTGATTACAACCCGTGTCCACCAATGCTTGGTGAGTACCCCCCTTGATACTTACCGGTATTCGGTACGCTCCAGCCCTATTGGGGGCAGTCTGCGGAGTGTTGGGGATCCGGACCACCGTTCCCAGCTCCATGACAGGGCACTGATCCTGGAAGTGTCCCGGATCCCCGCAACTCCAGCAGGCCGGCCCAGGCGCCATGCCCGCACCTGCATCGGCAGGCACTTCCACCTGACGGGGAGAGCGGTGGGGCACTGTTGCTGCTGTGGATGACGGGAAACCCAGCGCACGAGGAACTGGCTTCTGTGGCAGGACTCCTCGCCTCCGCGGGGCAGGAACGGGCTCTGGGGAGAAAGCAGAGTGAGAGAGAGAAGGGGAGGGGGAAGAGATCAGGGAAAATATAGGGGAGGGGGAGAGAGAGTGGGATGGCTCTTCCACTCTCCGGTACACTGCCAAATGGTCCTCCGTCAGATGAACGGCTTCCTCCAGCGATGCCGGGCGGTGGCACTGGACCCACTCCACCGTTCTTCTTGGCAGTCGATGGATCAGCTGCTCCAGTACCACCTGGTCGACAACTCCCGTGACGTCACGATTCCCCGCCAGCAGCCATTTCCAGCACGCGTCTCGGAGCCGTTGGGAAAAAGCAAATGGGCGGTCGGTCTCCCCCAGCTTCAGGGTCCGGAACAGCTGGCGATACTGTTCTGGGCTATGACCCACCCGCTGCAAGATGGACTTTTTCAGATCGTCATAGGCCAGGAGATTAGTCGCCGGCAATTGTTGGGCATTAAGCTGAGCTTCACCAGACAGCAAGGGGAGGAGCCTGGCCGCCCACTGATCACACGGCCAGCCCCAGATTTCCACAGTTCTCTCGAATAAATCGAGGAAAGCCTTCATCTTCAGGAGTGTGGGGGGAGGCAGTTGGCTGCGGTGGTCTGGGGTCACAGTTCTCTCTTTCTCCTGGCCAAGGAGGCTCCGGATCACGAGCCGGTCCTCTGCTTGAGCCCGTAGGATCTCAAAGAAGCGCCATTCCTGGTCTTGATGTAGCTCAAGCATTGATTGCTGGTGGGATTGTTGCATACTGGTGAGGGACTGGAGGATCTCAGCCACCTGGGAGGACTCCGTGGGGCGTACTTCAGTTTTGGATTCCCGGGTTTCGGCACCAGTGTAATACTGCCTCACAGGCAGAAGGGAAGGAGAACAGGGAAGCGAGGTTTCCAGGTTCAGGTATGCGTTTAATTGGCCACCTTGATGCTTACAATTTCACAAACTCATCAGTCTCACAGGAAAGGAGTTATTTAAACACATCAGCTTCACAGGCATATAGTTACTTAAACACTTTAGCTTCACAAACACAACAGATTAAACAAAACAGCTTCTGTAGCACCGTGGCCTTCCTTGTGCCAGTCTCTCTCTCTCTCGGCCGCTGGTGGCGTGGCTGTATATGCTGTTCTCTCCATGCCCACTGGAATTAGAGACAGGTGTTAAACATAATCTAGCTCAGGTGCCAGCGCCCTTACCGCTTTCTCTCTCTCCGGATGGATGCTAGGCCATGCCCCCGCTGCCACACTACCCTTTGCCGTTGATGTCTTCAGCTTTTGAACTCTTGCAGGGAGCGTCAGTCTTTACGAAGTTGGACCAACGCAATGCTTATCACCTTGTCCGGATCAGGGAGGGGGATGAGTGGAAGATGGCATTAACACCCATAAGGGGCACTTTGAGTATTTGGTCATGCCTTTCGGATTGGTCAGCACCCCCGCCATCTTCCAAGGGCTCGTCAATGACGTGCTCAGAGACATGGTAGATCGATTCATGCTTGTTTACTTAAATTATATTCTGATCTTCTCCCAGAATATCCAGGACCATGTTCAGCATGTCAGGAGAGGACTTCAGTGGCTGCTGGATAACCGGCTGTTCGTTAAGGTGGAGAAGTGTGCTTTTCATGTGCAATCGTTTCAGTTTCTGGGGTTCATCATTTCGTCCAAGGGAGTGTGCATGTTTCCTTTTAAGGTCAGAGCAGCCAATTGGCCAACCCCAGATTCCCGCAAAGCCTTGCAGAGGTTTCTGGAGTTTGTCAATTTCTATCGCTGTTTAATTCGAAACTATAGCCAGCTCGCTGCACCTCTGATGGATCTCACCTCCACCCGTACTGGGTTTTGTTGGTACATGCGGGCTGAAGACACGTTTGCTAAATGAAAGGAAAGGTTTACTACTGCTCCCATCCTTAACACTCCCAATCATTCATGTCAGTTCGTGGTGGAGGTGGATGCGTCAGAGGTTGTGTCAGAGCTATTCCCTTGCAGTGCTCTTCCTCGAACGCAAAGATGCATCTGTGTGCTTTTTTCTCACACCACCTCACCCCAGCAGAATGGAATTACAATGTCGGTAATAGAGAATTGCTGGCCGTCAGGCTGGCCTTGGGTGAGTGGCATCATTGGTTAGAGGGCTCAGGGGTACCTTTCGTGGTCTGGAATATATCCACGGGGCTAAGTGCCTTAATTCCAGACAGGCTTGTTGGGCACTTTTCTTTACGCATTTCAACTTCGTCCTCTTATACCACCCGGGCTCTAAGAATGTTAAGCCCGACAAATTGTCTCGATGTTTTGAAGTCGAGACCTCCATCACTCTACCGGACACCATTCTACCCCCCCTTGGGTGATGAGCATGGTGTCCTGGGACGTGGAGGCTAAAGTCCATTCCACGTTGCGCAACACCTCGCCCGCCAAGTGCCCAATGGATCTGTTATTCGATCCGCAATTGGTCCGGACGCACGTCCTCCAGTGGGGCCACTCTTTCAATGTTGCCTGTCATCCAGGGGCTGCTTGTACTCAGGTGCTCATTAGACAGAGATTCGCTAGTGCAGGATGTTCGTCAGTTTGTACTCGCTTCCCCCATTTGCGCATCGAGTAAGACCTCCACTGGCGCCCTCATTAAGAGATTGGTGGACTGACACTGGTCTAAACCCCCAGCTTACATTTGTGGTCAGAAGGTCTGGTTGTCTTCCAAGGACATCCCGCTCCGACTCCCATCTCGTAAGCTGGGGCCCAAATTTATTGGGCTATTTTCCATCACTAAGGTCATAAGCCTGGTGATCGTCCATCTCAAATTGCCCCCTTACTTAAATGCATCCACCCTGTGTTCCACGTCTCTAAGATTAAACCTGTTATTTGTTCCGATTTGCATCCCGCTATACCCATCCCAGCTCTGCCTCACCTAGTAGAGGACACTCCGGCTTACATAGCTAAGAGGATGATCGACGTCAGATGGTTCCAGTACCTGGCAAGCTGGGAGGGTTATGGACCTGAGGAGAGATGCTGGGTCTCGGCCAGGGACATTTTGGATCGTGCCCTCATTGATCAGTTCCACCTTCGTCATGGTAACCCTTTAAGGGATGCCAGGAGGTGTCCATGAAGGGGGGGGGGGGTACTGTCACGGTCTTGGTGAGTTTGCCGGTTTGTTCTGTTTGTTTTGGTGTCCTCTCCCTCATGTGTGTCATACAGAATCAGAGTTTCCATGGGAACCCGGATTGTTTCCATGGGAACGCTGATCATGCCACCCTTCAGAGGGCTGACAGCACCTGCCTCTCATTAATTCCCTTATTTAAATACCACTCTGTCTCGTATTCTTTGCTAGATTGTTGTTGTGTGTTCTAGTAACTCATCTCGCTCTCTCTGCCTCAGTCGGTCCAGTCTCATGTTTCTGTGTTGGTTGCCAGTCTCTGCCTGAGTATCCGGATTGCGGTTACTATCCAGCCTGCAGCTGCGCTTGCCATTGTCCCCGCGGACTCTGCACCTGAGGATTCCTCACGGATCTGCTCTTTACACTGCCACGATGCACACAACTACGAACTCACTCTTCGCCTGGGGATTCCTCACGGATCCACTCTTCACACTACCATGATGCACACACACCTATGGACACACTCATCATCATCTTCCCACTGCAGTCGGTGCCGGGTTCCTTAATGTTTGCCATCCCTGCTGTGCTTCTTAGTTTGACATTTAATAAATGTTGAGAACTGTTCCTCCACGTTTGGATCTCTTGTTTTGTGTTCCTGACAATGCCACGCAGAATCTTGGTAGCGACTTGAAATGGATTAATGAAACAAACTGTCTCAATTAACCAATCTGTGAAAATAAATGTGACTTCCTAATGCAAGAACAGATTAATCCAAAACATTTCCTTGGTAGATATACTTTCTATTTTCAGTTTTGTAGCCTGATTTGTCCCATCTCTCAAGAATCAGTAAGTCCTAATAAAGAGATTGTTTATTAAGAGAAGGACCTGAACCTTGTGTTTTCCAGATGCAATTGATAAATAAAAAAGGGGAAAAAACAAGCCTGTTGTTCTGTCCTAAATCTCTTGTTGTAAATACAGTGTGTATACTTGTATGTGTGTGCACACATTTCTGTGAGTGACACAGCCCCAGCTGTGGAGCAAAAAGGAACAGCTTTTTCGCTGTGTGCAAATCAAAGTGACGGAGAGCACAATAACCTACAGGTTTGAAATGATGAGGCTCTTTAGATAAGGGGGAAAAAAACAACAGTGTATCCGCAACCCTGCACATGGCTCTAATCGCTTCAAATAAAGTAATGAAGGAGACACCAGCGTTGCCAGATCTCCTCTCCTGTTCTGCAAGGTGCAGCGCTTGTTTGTGTGAATGTCTGGCAATTAAAAATAATTGGGAAGCAGGTTTGCCTCTAAATCTTCCAAGAGTGCCAGTTATGATCTAATGAAGCTTCATTAGCCATGCTGAAAGCTGAGAGCTCTGTATGACAACGGCAATTAGACAGGATCATAGGCAAAATCATTAAAAAATACCCTGGCAAAGATTAGCTGTTCACTTAATGACCAATTCATTAGCTAATTGATTTCTTATTAGTTACAGGCAAAAAAGCCTGTTTGGGCTTCTGTACAGCTAATTAACAGCATTTTACACCATTAGTCAATTGCCTAATTTTCAGGAAAACAACTTTTGAAAGGAGCATGGCTGAAAGGCATCGGGCCATTTACTTTTTCCTCAGAATTGCTGGGTAACTTATGCCATGCATGCAAATATTAATGTTACTAATAAATGATAACATAAGCTTTCACGTGTATACACTGTCCAGTGGCTCAGTCTACAGACTTTTATTATTTAGTATTCCATATGACCAAATCTCTTTCAAATGCTCACCTGTAGTGAGTTACAGAAATCAAGAAGAGATCTGATAAATTGTTGAATGTGGCATGTAGATTGATTATTCTGAGGGATACTTTCTTCTATTTTCCTGCTGCGAAAACATGTTGAAAATCAAAAATCTCAACTCTCAACAAGTATTTCTGATTCAAGTTGTATGGTTCTGATTACACAGTGCTTTTCAAAATTGGTAACATGGACCATAACACTGACTTAACTTTTGGTCAAGGAAGCTTTACTTTTATAATAATCTACTAAAAAAAGCCAAGCCAAAATTGTATGCACATTTATGGTCACCTCTTAGCAGCTTTTTTCCTGCTTACGATTGGTGTCAGCTTTTGTAATGAACACATGTAAACTGAATCACTTTATATGACAGTTTGAATGTACATAGCTTTAGGAAAACAACAGCATGTACACTGACAGTTAGTCTGATTGAAGGGCAATAGTATCCTCTGTCACCTACAGTAACAAGGCTGTCTATTCCACATCTCTCAACTGTGGAGAAGTAAAGACTCAGAATTCATTGGTCTGAAACACGGGGTGGCCAGGCTGTTGAAACAAAAGCAGACCTGTCGGAGATGAGATGCAGTCATTTGGCCTTTCAGAACCTGCTAACTCCAACAGACACTGCCCTAGGGTGTCTTCTGATTGTTACTACTGTTACAATTGGGTGCACACATACACAAAAGAGAGTGTAAGGTAATGGTTTGTATTTACAGAACTTGAGAAGCAGGGACAGCACTCCCAACCCGATTTCATGACAAGTCATGATAACAGTACTAGATGGTGAAATCGTACGAGATAGCTTGTACAAAAAACATGTACAACTTTTACTCCCATTGAAAAAAAATAAACTAAACAAAAAACAATGTTATTAGGATTTTTTCTTAGTTTGTCCCCTGACCCATACCCAGCCATAAAGTTTAATTCAATACCCATTCCCTAAACCTAACCACGACTTTAATAGGAACATAGCTTTTGTGTACCAAGAAAATGACAGGGAATGAGACGAGGGAAGCATGTTACAGGTTAATGACATACAGCAGTCATTTGTCATTTCATTGACGTATGCTATTTTTAAAAAAAGTGTTGGACAACAGGCTAGCTAAAATTTGATACCTATATTGCATCGATTTGAATTTGTTTTTTGTTGATTGGTTGGTCTCTATGGGAATTAAAGTCGTACTTTTTCGTACGAGCCAAGTCATACGATATCTAACGATTTTTGCCATCCTGTACCAACTATGCAACCTGGTCTCATAGTGAAAACGTGACTCTATATACATTTTTTTTTAAAACTTGTTATACATGTCTCCAGGTACAATTCCCTGCAGTTTCCAGGAGAATGAACACTAGAGGCTCTGCAACAACTGTGTGTTTTATTCACTTTCACTCAAATCATGACTTTAATGGCTGATTATGACATTATACATACTTATTTTTCTCTCTATTACTCAGAACCTGCTATTTTATGATAGCTACATACTTTTACTCAAACACATCTTTTGCAAAACAATGCATTTTAATGCATGTATTACAGACTCACCTACATTTATGCACTTATTACACGGCGCAGTAGCTTACCTGATAGAGCGTTGGACCTAAGAGTTGGAGGACCATGGTTTAAGTCCTGTCATGAACTCAAGCTGACACGTGACATTGCCGAGTCACAGAAGCAGCATGACAGGAGGTGGTTGCTTCAAAAAATGTGCTTTTTCATTTAGCGTCTGCATTTTAAAACACTAATGGTTAGATTTAGGCATTGATAAGATAAGGATGTCTTTTTTGAACTTCTCTTATATATTTTAAAACACTAATGGTTTAGTTTAGGCATTGATTTGGTAAAGATGTCTTTTTTAAACATCTCATTTATATTTCAAAACACTATTAATAAGGTTCAGGCAAATGTTTTAGGTTAGGGAGATTTTGTTTTCAAATAAATGATCTAAAATTCACCTTAAAACCGTGTCTGAATACGACACCAGTTTACTTGCTTTTGGCGCCCCCAGCTGGAAACTTCACTAGAAATCTGCAACCAAATGTTATATACAGCATATCATTTTGAATTGCAAAAATTCTGTCATGTTCACGTAAATTTCATGAGACCAGTCTGCAATTATTACACGTTGTCATGAAACTATGTTGGCACTAAATACCTCACTTAGTCAGAGGGCCTTAAAAACATGACTCTGTAGTCACTGACACATCGCTACAAATCCACCTGAAAAGAATACTGTAGTTCACTCAACAATAACAAATCAGTCATCATTCACATCCTCACTGAAAATGTTCCTTCTGTTGGAGCTCTCAGATCTCACTCTCAATTCTGCATAGTCAAACTGGTGCATCACATTCAGTTACAACACACAAGAACCAATTGCAGTTTGCCGTTAACTATGTCAAACCTAGTTCCGGACATCAGTGCACCAGCTTTGTTATCTTAAAACAAATGCAAATGAGATTTCGGTGATTATCAGCAAATAACGACTTAAATGGTGGTCTGTTCCTCAAACAAATATGGCTTCAGAAGACTAGGAAAACAGCACACAACTTGTATGAACTTTTATGGTGTTTTTGAGTTTCACAGCCATGGCCACTAAGAACTATCCTTGTATGGGAAAAAAGCTGCTCTTTTTTTCTTTTTTTACACATGAAAATTTGGAACATCATCAGGTTGAGTAAATGATGACAGCATTTTTATTTATGGGTGAACTATTTTTGCATGTCTGTTCTACTTGTTTTTAAAGTGTTTGAATTAGGTGTTTTTTACCAAAGGGTCTGCGTTTGTGAGCTGGAGAGCTCCTGATCTTTGTCCAGTTCTGGTTCTGTTAGTGGCTGAATAGCTTGGCCCAGGGGGACGGTACAGGGACACAGCGTGACAGATGGGAGTGACTGGTAACTCTGCTGTGGGACTTGTCTACAGATGGTGTGCCCCCCTTCTTGCTTTCCTTACTCAGTCCCTCCCCCTTCCATCACAACCCTCAGGCTGCATGGGAAAGAGAGAGAGAAGGAGAGAAAGAGACCGCATGCCTCACCTTGGCAGTGCTGGCCATCTTCAGTGCCTCTTCATCAGCCATGCCACTCTGCATCCCGTCACTAATTAATCTTAATGAGCCTGCAGATCAGTGACTTCTCCTTCTTAAGATAAGTGCATAAATCACCCCCCAACAAATGGACGCAGTACACGTCTTTAGCTTAAGCCGGATGAAATAAAAAAATGCTGCCTTTTTTAAACCGCTTTTAATCGCATGATTGAGCAAGTGCAGGATTCAGCATAAAAGCTTGTCTGTATTCATGGTAAATGAGTCAGCCTTGTCCAAATGACACTAGAGACCCAGAGTCTGAAATAATCGTGCGTATGGCATACATTTAACTGCTCATTTACTGTAAGTGAAATCCTGCTGGTCTACTTTGTTAGCATTTCGGGGGGTTGGCTGAGCAAGATGAAAATGATACATGTCCACATTAAGCAAATTAATGTGTGCTATCAGCAACTGCAAGCATGTTAGGCCTTCAGCTTTGACCACAAGATGCAACCATCACTGGCTCCCCCATATATTATTTTCTCAACACATGCAATGTAAAAAGCGGAGCTTCTGAACTAGACTGCAGGCAGAATGGCCTCATAAACAAGAAGAACAAATGTGTGGTTTTCTTTATCTGCCAGAAGTAGCTCTGAGAAAAATTTACTCCAAACAGGACAGTCTAATTAAGATTGTTTGCAGAGGGAATATGTGTCTTGGGAGTACAGTATGTCATCCTTTTTTTGAGCTATGTTGCATTTAAAATGTTTTACACGTATTTTGAGCACAGAATCTCCAGGAGCACTTTTTAAGGTTCAGGCTGGTTTATGCTGGTTAGGTGCTGGTCTAACTGCTGGACCATTATAGCCTTGCCATTTACCAGCCAAATTTAAAGGTGAAGTGTGTAATTTTTGCACCTCTAGCATCACCAAATGAAATTACAAAGACGTTTCACGAACATCCACAGATAAACAAATGGTACCACCCCAAATTTACACCATTAGTTCATGTTGCTATATTAGGCTGGTCAAAATGAGCAATGTTTTGGTAGTGCCACATAGTGTTTACACTTTTAAGGGGAATCATCCTACGAATGATACTACGTATAGTTGTCTTTGCATATTAAGCTGAGATGATTTAAGTACACACCAACCAGGTCTCCTGACAAGTAGTAATAATAGTACGAGACGATGAAATTGAAAGAAATTGTACAAGTCAGCTTGTACAAAAACATGTGTGTTTTACTCCCATAGAGAAAAATGAATGAAGTAATAAACCATGTTGTGACATTTTTTTCTGAGTTTAACCCCTAACCCAAACGTAAACCTAACCATGATTTTACTGGTAAAATAACTTTTGTGTACCATGGAAGAAAGAAAAACATTTTGGGGTTTTGAACAAGCATTCTTAAGATTTTTCCAAAGTTTAACCCCTAACCTAAACCCCAAACCTAAACCTAACCATAAAGTCTAACCCCTTACAGAGTTTGGAAAGAGACAAGGGAAGCATATATGACAGGTTATTGACATACATTATTCATTTGTATTGCATAAATAAATATGAAATGAGAAAACAAATTTGCTCACTGACATTTAATTTTTTAAAGTGTTGTATCTGAGGCTAGCTACAGTGAAATTTTATGCCTGTATTGTTTAAATTTGAAATTTTTTGCTGATTGGTTAGTCTCTACAGGAATAAAAGTTGTATCTTTTCGGACGAGCCAAGTCTTAAGGTATCTTTATAAGATATATTTTGCGACTATTTTGGCACACCACTATCCCATGCTGGGAACCAGAATCCAAAACAGAACATATACTGGTCTTCTCAGCTGGGTCAGAATCCATTCACCATCAGAATAGTTATCCTAACATCTCCAACCTTCCACAACTGAGCTTTCTGAGATGACATTCAGCATGGTGCTTATCTGCGAATGGGAGGCTGAAATGCCAAATTGTGCATCTTTCATAAATTCTTTTTTCATAGTATTGTTTTGAGCTTATCATGCTGAAGCATTTTATTTCCCAAGAGTCCCAAGCTATTAACTCTGATATGATCAGGAAAGGTCCTCTTACTCAAATTCCCCTGTCACATCTCGGCTGGCAAGCTACATGCTCACTTGACCTCAGACAGATACAACATGGTGGTTGTTGTGTAGATCATGGTTTAACATACATGACTCATTACTGTAGGATGGATTCTGCTTGGAGAGCTACATCATTGTGCAACGAGCATACTGACTGCAGTGTATCTACCAAGTTACAGTGTCTAGTGTTAGATGGAGAGGTTTTAACATTCAAATACTGTACTATCATATTTTATTTTAAACTCACAAATTAGTCTTTGGCCTATCTAGTGTATTGCTGTAGCCTACTCCTTGCTGGTCTGCTTACAAGTGCTAAATGGCCAGTTTGAAATGTTCCTGTGCCTGATCTGAATTGAAATCTCCAGAAATGTTTACATGATTCACCTCTGCTCAGGTCTCCCCACAAGCCTCTGGATGAATCATTGCCAGATTCATATAAAAACACAGCCTCTGTCCTACAATGCAGCCAGTTGTTTGGCTCTCTGTTTACAACAAATCACAATTCAACCATACACCTCAACCTGGCCTCTACAATCAGCTGTATCTAGTAAGAGTTTATTTAGGGAGGGATTGGGGGGTTAGAGGGTTTGGGGCAACTGGTTTGTCAGAGTATCTGTGGATTATTATGTTTCAAGGATAAAGTCAATTTAATACTATCAGCCTATGGGAAGAAAACTGCAGAGGGAAAAGGAAAAGAAAAATGTGGCCTCATGCTTCTGGCTTGGACATTTGGCTTTTAGCCATAATTTTGCTGATAATCAATATTTTTCATGTAATGTTTTAGGGGTTTCAAAGACAAAAAATGAAATAAAAATAAAAAATGTACTAGAATAATATAATTGCAGAGAAATTAAATCCATATAAAGGAGTTGTGACCAAACAGAGATGTATTTTGTGTTTATGATTTAATGTAAAAAAAAAAAAATAAAAATAAAAAAATAATTATTGATTATGTTTTAAATATAAGAAGACAACGGTGAAAGCATATTAACCCATAAATTAATATTTACACTCAATATTTAAAAATATACAGATATTTCTAACCCTGTACTGTATAATTTTTTTCTGAAGTTAAATGTAAAATACAGCAAGGGTAACAAAAGATAGGTGGAAGCCTTTTAGGGTTAACTACGCCTCATTATCTTCCCTATATGCATGCTTGTGCATAACACTCCAAGACTTCCTGCAGAAAGGTCTTGGGTCTCCTTTCCCCTCCACTTTATTAACAAGCTGCCTAACCCTTGTAAGAAGGAGTGATGCTTGATATTTCATTGCACATATGTAGCTGAAGCAGGGACTAGTTCACTGACACTGGCTGAGCGATTAAATGGCTTGCTGCCAATACAGACACAAATGTTACATTAGAGCTCTTTGCTTTACTTTTAAGGGGCCACACAGAGGCCTCTCGCAAATGGCATCCAACTTAATAAAGCTGTTTATTTGCTAATAATGTGCCAAAGGTAGAAGAGGAGGATGAACTTTACCATCACACAATTACGAGCAGTAAGGCATAATTACATTTACGTTTTGCATAACTGGAACCAGGATCCTGCCTGCTGTCTCTGCCGACTGATTAAGGGGATGCAAATAATTCAGAGCAATTATTTCTTAAAGTGGCAGTGAGCAGCCACCTGCCTGCTTATGGGCTACAGGAGGCGACGCGTGATATTAACAGAATTTGACAAAATAAAAATATAGGTATTATTTTATGATGCAACACCACCCAAAATAAGATGATTTAAACTGACAAATATATATTTGTTTAGCCTGTGTGCGCGCGCGCGCGTGCGTGCGTGCGTGTGTGTGTGTGTGTGTGTGTGTGTGTGTGTGTATGTGATCACGCACATTGATATAGTTTTGTGCATATTCAGAAATCTGTGTTTCTCATGCACAATAGCTTCGATATTATACATTTTCATGCACATCGCCCGTGGCTTAAGATGTAGAATTTTTATTGACATTTCACTTGACGATTTATTTATTTCTTTACAGCCCAGTTTTAGACTGTAATCCATCAACCTGTCCGACCTTAATTCGGTCACATCCAGTGAACCTTTTATATCTTAATTGTGATTTAATTGTGTCTGCTTACTCCTTAAAGCCATACAAGAAAATATGAGAAAACATGCTGCTTTGATATCATATCGGTCCTGTAGATATATACTGAATAAGACATTATAAAAATAATGAGAAACTGAATTTATTTGTTTGTTGCTCTACACCTGGACCATATTCCTATTTTTAGGAACTATTTATCTTTAACACAATTATTATTATTTTATTTTATTATTATTATTATTATTTTATTTTTATTTTTTTATAGGCCTAGTGTACTGCATTGCATGGGGCATTTTATGTTGTTTTGAAAATGGTGTTGTAATTAATGCTAGTAGCAATTCAACAACAAATTCCTCGCAATTGAAATCTTACAATTTATGTAAGATTGTAAGAATTTAAATCTTACTCGGCTAATAAACTAACACATGTGGCACCAAATCCAAAAGATAGGTTTTCCGATTGAACCGAGAAAATCAGAGAGAGAGAGAGAGAGAGAGAGAGAGAGAGAGAGAGAGAGAGAGAGAGAGAGAGAGAGAGAGAGAGAGAGAGGCTGTTTGGAAATAAAATTCGTGCGCCTTTAAGAATGTCTGTCACTAAATTCTAGCGACTCTACTGAAGCAGAGTAAGAACATCACGTGTATATTTCGAGTTGATGTGCTGCATCTATTGTGCTGCAACTATTCGCTAATTTTTGAAACATGTACACCAGCCACTTTGAAGTCCTACAGTCCATTAAAGTGAGCTACAATTTTAAAATTTATCACAACAGAAAAGCTGAAAATATTAAGGCCTACCCTCTGCTCTAAACTGTAATGAAAACAACTGAGAAAAGAGTAATCCAACTTTATAAGCACCATTGTTTTATTTATTTATTTATTTATTTGTTTATTAGCAAACTATAGGTAGGCTACTGGAATCACAGGTGCACCTGACATACTTGATCCTTCAACCTTATGTGATCCTAAAAAAAAAATCACAGAATTTGCAACCAGCGCTTAGCCAACACAACGACATGGTAATAATAATAATACCTAGCCTATTTTCGAAATGTTTATGTTAATTTTAACAGACAAAAAAAAAAAAAAAAAAAACATTTTCAACCTTAACATTCAAACTGAGAAGTGTTTCTTTTCGCTCAGAAGCTAGTGAAAAACAGTGATTTCTTTAAACAAAAAACATGAACCAAACGGTTAAATGTTAAAAAGTGGCTATTTAATTATGATATCTACTTCAGTCTTAAATGAGGATGGATTTATATAAATAAAGAGCTATCAAGCACGTCATCTGTGAGGTTTACACGAGCAATTTCACACCATGGTGCTCAATAGGCTGTACACAGGGGATCATAACTGCCTTTTGATTCTGCCCTTTATATTCTCGCCCTGCACTGATCCGAGCATGCGATAATATCATAGCAACATATCCGAGCTTCTTATGCATTTTTAAAATAACCACTCCGTGAAATTGAAACAAGTGTTCATGGTTATGTCACTGATGGATTTATTGATTTTGTCTTACACTTTGAGAGACCCCAAAATACTTTCATATTAAAATATTTCAGTTCTCAATTGCCTATATAGTCTTTATTTGAAATGAGACACGCTGTTCTAAATTTCCTAAAGATAAAACGAACGCCCTGCATCATAATTACACACAATATATTACAACGCAGGATGTTACAGTTACTGGTGTCGTGCAGTTTCCTTACGCTTTTAGGCTAAATCACAACTAATAGTCCAACAAAGCTCGATCACTCACATTTAACGTGAAATTTAAAGGATTGCAGAGGCAATCACAGCAATTTTGTTTTTTTGTTCATATGTAAATTATATATAAATAAAACAGTCAGCCCTATTTTTCCCCTTTTAAATTGTTACAGAACGGCAAGTAAGAGACATTTTTCGATTATGGCAAAAGTAGCCTATAGGACACAACCGTGCGAAAGCGGCCAATTTAAATCCATCTAAACTAGCAAATTTTTCATAATCCTAAAAAATCCTGGATAATATGATGGACTATATATATATATATATATATATATATTAATCTAAAATTCTATTTCATGTTCACTATGGATATGCAAAGAAAATAAACCACTCAAATAAATCTGGCGATGAAAATATTTAAATATAGAGTAGAAATCGGATGACCCTGTGCCAGTTGCACACTATTTTCTCTCGAATATTTTCTCTTACTTTCACCAGCATTATTCACTATCCATATTAACGGCAATATATTAGAAGTGGGGGGAAAATCTGATAATGCCATGCTGTAATATTCATATCCTCTAATTGCGTCAATGGAATCATCACAGATAAGTTTCCACTTCCAATTGACCACACATCACTGTAGGAATCCTAATGAATTATAATGCAATTAACGGGACTCCATCCAGTGCAGCATTGACTTGAAGAAAAGCCGCTGAAAGTTAAATTCAGAACCGCCTGTAATGACTCCAGACATGATGGCGATGGGGGCCGGGCTGATGTGGCCGTGTATAAATAGTGTGATCTGAAAAACACAGACATAACAGCAGGAGTGATCTAAACCTTCTCCACGCCAATATATCGCCGCTTTCACTGTTGAGCAGACAAAAAGAGTCGCGTTAGGGTAATTTTAAAGTGGATTTTGTAATCAGCCATGGAAGAACTCACGGCGTTCGTGTCGAAATCCTTCGATCAGAAAACCAAGGAGAGCAGCAAGGAAAGCATCACGTACAGGGAAGTTTTGGAGAGTGGTTTAGCCCGAGCCAGAGAGCTTGGAAACTCGGAGACCAGCCTTCAGGAGATTACCGAAACCAGCAACAACCATTGTCCGGTACACCTTTACAAGGAGCAAGTAGAGCTGGAAAAGGAGAAATTGAAGGAGTTTAACGTGACAAGGGCTACTGACGGTGAGTTACAGTTATGCAAAGTGTTGTGTGTTCCGTTCCAGACGTGTCTAAAATTAGGCGTGTGAAATTATTGTTCGCGCAAGTCGGACTGTGCATTTGGCGTTGTAGATATATCAACAAAAGCTGAATACGTGTATGCCGAGATTATCTTCATGACTTTATACAATGATTTCGATCTTCTGAAGAGGCTAACAAGCATGTGCGTGTGGAGAAATTCAGCTCTATTCAGCTGATGCAATGGGCACTTGTTCGTTGTTCTATGCGCCGAATGTAGACATGCTTTCTTTTGTAAAATAAGAGAAATACACGATGGGTAATTGTAACGCAATAAATGCACAAGAGTAGGCTTGTAATTAAGTCAGTACAATCAAAACAATAGGCCCAGGTCTTGCAACCTGACGACCTATCAATTTTTCTTGTTGAATTGCCAGGAAATGAGTAAAGACACTTATTTAGTCTTTATTCACACAAAACATCCAAAAGATGTGTTTATCACGAACCATGGCCCATATCATCTCGAAAGACAGATTTAAATTAGCCTATAATAGTTTTACTTTAGAAACTGTGAGAAGGAAGTTTTACGCTCGTCTTTCTCCTCTGGCTTTAACCATAGCAGGCCCATGAAAAAAAAATTTTTTTATTTTTTATTTGTATTAATTTTTTTGTTGTTGTAAAACAGCAACTTAATAATAATAATAATAATAATAATAATAATAATAATAATAATAAATATTAATATTAATAATAATAATTCATTGTTGCACATTAAATGCAATTGATAGTGTAGCATATATTATGAAATAACAAAGATCAATGTAATGCAGTGAGACAAAACTTTGAAGATTTAAATTTGGCTTCCAAAACTTGCATAGCATGTAACATAGTTACTTATAATTCTGTTATAAGTAGGCCTAACTATAATGGGTTTATAATGGGTTCAGCGCCATTATTTTTTTATAATTTTGTCCTATATATTTTTAGGGGCTCTTTGTAAACTTCTCATGTCACTTACTAACTTAAAATGTAATTTTAGAAACAGGTACATTAATATCTAAATTCTTCATCTATGGCGATTGAATCTAGGAGTCTGAAAATTGAATTTTAGCTATAAAAATGTCCGAACTTTTGTTTCATTGTTAAAGACAAGTCAGTTTTATTTGTATTATGCGTTTAACAATAAATGTACTTAAAAAAAAAAAAAAAAAAAAAAAAAAAAAAAAATTAAGGTCTTCATTTTATTATAGGCCTACATCCCAAATTTATATATATATATATATATATATATATATATATATATATATATATATATATATATATATATATATATAAAAATTTAATTCGACCTATGAATGAAGTTTTAATTTTTCAGCAAAGCTTATGAAACAATGTTCTGTGCTCACCCTGTATTTACGTTGTTAAAGTTACATTTTTCGTATCAGTCGCATTGTGTAGTTTTATTTAGTTAATGATCCAGTTTAATTGATAGAGTTTAGATACATCTGAGCCTTAATGTAATTGCTTTTAATAACCCGAGCGATCAATGCAATAGAACGCTTTGTACGAAAGACTTTGTTGATGTGTTGATGTGTTTTCACATAGGAATTTATGACTGCAAAGACAAAAAGGAGGATGTGAAATCAGAGGACGAGGACGCACAGAGTAAACTGAAGCAGAGACGGAGCAGGACAAATTTTACCTTGGAGCAGCTGAATGAACTGGAGCGGTTATTTGATGAAACGCATTACCCGGACGCCTTCATGCGGGAGGAGTTGAGTCAGAGGTTGGGGCTGTCTGAGGCCCGTGTACAGGTAAGCTCGAATTCTTATACATATTCCATATAGGATTTTTTTTTTTTTTCTGTTTAAACTGAAAATACAAAGACGTTTGTTATTACATTCTAATAAGGATTTTAAAACAATTTAGAAAAAAGAAAAAAAAAGAGAGAGACAAAAATTAACTTTAAAATATTATCACAAAAACATATTAATCATTTGACAACACTGGCAAAGGGAATGTAGGCTTAATTAATTAACGAATGTATTATAGTATTTTTTTTAGTGGCAATTAAAACAATTGGATGCAAGCTGGAGGTCCTGTGTGTAACAAGTTTTTCATTGTTTTGCGTACTTCGTTTTGATTGAGTTTAAAATGGGCACATATGTGAAAATACAGCAATAACCTTACATAGCCTACCTTACCCTATCAGTGCAGCATAATAGAGAAATTAATTTCCACGGAATTTCAAATGTTATTCATGTGTTTTTACTGTTACCCTTATAATTAATGTTGCCTTTAGCAGTATAGTGGGCCTGTGATAACCGGGTGTTGTGGGGTTTATGGCTATAGGCCTCGAGTTAATTTTGATGGTAATAACTTAGTCTACAAACGTTTTGTTTGTTTGTTTTTTAATTAATGGGACAAATCTATTTACGAGTTATTGTTAAAACACTCTTAAGACAATTTGTTATAAAAATAAAATAAAATAAAATAAAAACTTGCAAAGGAAAAAATGAATATAACAAATAGTGCAAATTGCAAGTCTGAGTAGGCCTGTTTTCCTTCTACACGGTTTGCTTTGGCTAGATTAAATAAGTATATCATGCAATATGATTTAGAAACAAATTGGGACAGCTGTTGGTCTATTCACTCATACACAAATAATTTTTGTCATCTTCCGATTTAAGTGTGTTCAGTGGATATGAAATCGCCCTTTTAGTTCTTGCAGCAGCAGATATTCAAAGGACAACTTGCTTATGTGCTGCAGAAAGATCTAACCACATCATTAAAATTAATGAAGAGATTGAACCGCTGCTGCAGGGGATACCTTCTTATGTCACTCACCTCATTTTCTCCAACCTTACCTTTGTAATATCTCCCATTGGCTTGATATACTGTTCCTATAAAAATGTATTAGGAATAATTCAATTCTGCCCTAACTCCTACAGTGTTAGACATACCCCGCGTTACACAATTTAATGGGAAAGTAAGTAACACTGTTTGCCAGTGCGACAAGCACGACATATTTAATGTTTCAGAGGCGGAGGCGAAATCAGATTAAAAAGCAGACCAAAGAATGGGTCAGATCGCAAGAGCTGTGATTTGATGTAACAGAAAAATGCACATTAGGTTAAAAAAGCATCCCTCCGATTTTAAAGGAGAGAGGACAGTGGATGCATTACAACAGCATTTTATGAATTTTAAATTGCGCAGAAAATTCAGATGGAAAACGCTAGACGTGAGAAAGCCGATATTAACCTGTTACTATAGTGTTCTGTAGAAACCCCCCACAGACCAGCTGTCAAGAATCTAATTGAAAGTTATGAGACCTCAGTGAGGAGAAGGCAGTAATTCAATTACGACTAATATCTTTCGGTTTTTTGGTGCAGGGCTAAATTAAATGTCATTATTCACTGTCTCTAATAAAAATCAAAAGGAAATCAGATTAGGGTATTTGTGAACCGCATCATTGAGTGGTCCTTAATGAAGAAATAACTGTCGAAACCAGTGTAGCTTGCTTTGCCTATAGCTTACTGCTGGATAATTACAATCGATCAAATAAAAGAAAAATGATTCATTCATTTGGCGTACAAAAAAAGTTGCGTCTTTAATAATAGGATAATAATAATAATAATAATAATAATAATAATAATAATAATAACAATACAATATTTCATATTGAGAAAATGCGTCTTACAAAGCACAAATTGACAAGATCCTTTGCTATAAATTTTTAATAAGCGAGTCTGTATTTTTACTTGAGTATTTTAAAACAGCAGCGCTAATACCCTTGCCTAATTTGCTGCCCAGAGCAGGTAATAATGGAAAGCTGTTGGTTAGGCTACATTAAAATTCACATTGTTGAAAATTCATTTGTCACCTTTAGTGTTTAAGCAGCATCCTATTTGCTTCAGCAGATTGACTAAAAGTCAATTGGATAAGACAGTTCATATATCAAATTGTGAGTTAGCAAGATGATACTTTGACAAAGGGCACAGATTTGCTAAAGTTAAAAACAGTATTTCATTTACGAAACAAAACGTATCCATTTAGACCCAGTCAAAAAAAATACACATTAAAACTGTGTAAAAGGCAAACACTTATATATCAATATTAAACAAGGACTGTGGAACAGTGAATAACAGAACTCGCTTTTCCAATTGAAGCGTCTTATAATTAATGAGGTTAGAACAATTGTCGGAGGCTTTTTCTTTTTTCTTTTTTTTCTTTTTTTTTTTTAATGCTGGCTGGAGGAGCTATTTCAATATAAGAACTTACCACACGTGTGTAATTTACCCTAATATATCAATAATCATGTCATAAATAGTCGATTGAGGATAAGATGAAGATACCGTTATTAAAATGGTTCATTTTTGTTTATGTATTTTAGGTATGGTTTCAGAACAGAAGGGCGAAATGCCGAAAACAGGAAAATCAAATGCACAAAGGTAAAAAGCTCCGAATAATCTTTTATTAAACAGTTACAAAACTTGGTACGAGAAGCTCAGCTCAGTGAAGCATTTCATTTTAATTTCTGACTCATTAGATTTAAAACTGCATACTGTAGTTCAGCTGGCAGAGACATTGGCACTAGTCTTTCCATGAAACAAAAACAATATGACAAATGTTGCTAATTTATTATTTTGCTCTTTTCAGGCGTGATTTTGGGCACTGCGAGTCACCTGGACGCATGCAGGGTCGCTCCTTACGTGAATATGGGCGCACTAAGAATGCCATTTCAACAGGTAGGAAAATAACCTATAAACTGAACCAAAACTGTTTCATACCGGTATAGCCTGCTTTGTGCTTTTTAACTGTTGCATTTCAGCAATATACCACGTTAAGTACAGATAGCGCCATATTGAATTTTTGACGGGAATGAAAACGAGGCTGCAGTCTTTTCAATGGGTTCTACTACTGTTGTTTAAAGTGGTGTTAATCGTATAGCATTGAAAAATAATTAAATAAACAGTAGGCTAATCAAAACTATTTAGAAAAAGTAAGACCTTTATACAGCTTTACAGTTTATAGCTTTCATGCTTTTGAAAAGATTGTAACTCAATCCCACACACCTCATTCCCGTCAAAATTAAATATGGCGCTACTCTGAATAAGGTCTAGTTTAGTCGCTTTTCCCCACGATATTTCCGACCTAAAGTCGTGGCCGACAGATGTTTAGGCTTTGACCAAATATCTGTTTTGACGCTGGTCTGGATACATTGCGCGAAGTGTGCGCCCCAGAGGGGGTGTCGAACTCAAACGACCCTTTCACCTCCAGGTCACGATGAGAGATGAGTGAGATTAGAGAGACCGAGAGACATTTAATTTGGTGTCCGTTTCAGAGGCGGTGGTGAAGAACTGTCTGACGAGAGTATCGCCAGACGAGAGAGCAGCCATAATTAAGCTAATAGCACAGCGAGGGGAAGACAGATAAAAGAGATCATGAAAGAGAGAAATAACGCACTGATAGTTATTGGCACTGAGTGGCACTGAGCAGCATTGGCAGAGCAGAGGCGTGAGGACTGCATACTGAACATCACAAATGTCCACCACCTGTTGTTCTGACTGCCCCTGTAGAAGCACTACACAGTCCAATTTGACTGATCTATGGAAACGCTGGAGCAATAGGCTGCTTTAATTTTTATGAATATATTCACACAGAGTTAATTAAAATATGTGCCAAATATGAAGCAAGCAGGCCTGTGGTTAGAAATTGTGAGCACCAAAGCAATTCAGATGAGACAGGCTGTATTCATACCTTATTATTATTTTCCAAAAATAACAGACTACCAAGTCTGACATTATTTATCCTCTTTTCAAAGTAATCTCCCCATGCTTAGCATGCTAGTGGAAAACAGAAAAAGAAACACTGGTAAAACATTCTTTCCCTGTGTCAAAAACTTGTGCAGCTTGTCAGATGTTGTATTTTAGTTGGACTGCAAAATGTAAAGCTTTGAAATATTTATGATCTCTGTGCAGTGTAGGATACATGAGAAGAATACTAAAAAAGAAAATAAAAAAATAAGTCAGCGCATGTCTAATTTTTACCTCATCTTACTGAAATAATTGCTAAGAATCTGCAACCTGATATTTTATGCTGCCTGCTTACATCTTTTCCCCCCTAGGAAATATCATAATAAATATTTATATATATGAGAATGAATATTTTGGGTGCAAAATTGTTTATTTATGCCATTGAATATATAATTAAGATTACATGATGTTGCAGCTTTTAAAGCTTGTATGGAAAGTTTCTATATGGATCAAACTAATATGCTGAGATTTTCAACTGATGGAACTTCTTTGACTATTAGGCCGTCTGAGCACACTGCATAATTCAGCTCAAGATCAGATGAAAAAGAATGCACTGAGTGAGCTGGCACTGAACTATTTTCTCTGAAAACATACAGTTAGTAATAACGGCAGGGGGAAACTTAACAGTGTCCGAGCTTGAAACCAGATCCCTGGCACTCCTCGAGCTGACCCCACGGCTGGTGACTAACTCTGTGTTTGTTTTTGCTCGACCCGTAGGTCCAAGCTCAGTTACAGTTGGAGGGGGTTGGAACACACTCCCATCCTCACCTGCACCCACACCTCGCAGCCCACGCTCCCTATCTGATGTTCCCGCCCCCACCCTTTGGATTACCAATCGCATCGCTGGCAGACTCGGCCTCTGCAGCAGCCGCCGTGGTAGCGGCTGCCAAGAGCAATAGCAAGAACTCCAGCATCGCTGACCTGCGACTCAAGGCAAGAAAACACGCCGAGGCGCTGGGACTCTGACCCCCAAGGGTTTCTCTGCTGCTCTGAACTGATAATTGCTTCTAACACAAGACTAAGCCTGTGAAAAAGCCGTGACACTCACAGTTAAAACAAACAAAATAAAAACAAAAGAGAAAAAAGTGTACTGACGAGGGGTGTAAGGGGAGAGAATGAGAGAAAAAAAGTCACAAAAAAAAAAAAAACAGCTGCCAAAACAAACCACTTGTAGAAAAAGGTAATTAAATACCAATGAATCACCTTTTACTTTTCACCCAACAGGCAGGACTTCTTGGAGGCCACTGGCTCAGCCCTTTCCAGGCACAGATCACAGCCCCAGGACCATACAAAAATGTCTGGATGTCTGTCTGAAAACCAGCGTTTAGGAGAGAAGACTTTAAAAAAGCAAAGGCAGACACAGAGTGAGGCTAGAGGTTGAACAAGTGCGTTTTATGGACAGACAATGAAACTTTGGAATTTCAACCTCAGAGAGAAAAGAAAGAGACGGCCATATTTGCCTCCTACCACTGTGCCACTGCCTAGTGCACATGTTCATTCAAAGGATAGACCTTTTGGGGCTGGCCTCCATTGTAACTGACATACATCTGTGTTGATCACTACCATGATAACCCTCCACTACAATTCATATCTAAAGCCATTATTTGCATTTTTTTATTTCTTTTCATTCTGCTGTGGACAAAGACTGGAAACAGCAATAACATCAATGGTACAATCGCCTGGTTTTTAGTGGAATACTTATTATGATTATTTCTGTTTTGGGAGGAATTGTTAAGTTGCTGTTATTTCCTCTGGGCATGTGTATGGACTTTAGCTTTCATTCTCATATTTTATGTGCTCTCTTTTTTATGTGATGTGTCCTGGAATAGAAGTGAACCTTGCTTTTGCACTTCAGGTCTTGTATCAAGGTGTTTATGATCCTTAATGCAAGAAATACTACTTTTATTTAAGGGGGAAACTATTGAACTAATTTGGCTCTCATTTCAATGAAATACATTGAAGTGACTTTTTTGTTTTCAAAAGCAGAAACAGTAACTGCAATTTTGTAATTTAAAATGTTATGGTACATCAGTTTAACTGAAATGCAATTATGTGCAGTTAAGTGCAATACTGTAAATACTGAAAACTGAATATAGCGGTTGATGTTTGCTAACTAAACAAATTGATTTTAAGTTGTTGGGACTTTTGGCACTGACGTTGATGTGTTCTTTGCCACAAACACATCTTTCAAAGCTGTGTAAAGGATAATTTGCTATCTCATTTGCAATGTGCCATGACTCCCCGAGGTTTAATGGTATTCAAATATAGTTTTGTACATGTGCATTTAAAGAGATATTGATTTCACCCTAAGGCAGACAAGAAAATTCATTTCACGCAGTACAAATATAATTCAAATGCTCTAGGTTCACGGGTCATAAGTGTGTGGTTTCAGTATTAAAAAATCTTCCACCAAAGACAACAATTTGATGACAGTAATAGAGGTAGAATTCTTTTATTTAATGCTCCGAAATAATTTACAGTATTACATACGATTCAGCAACTGCACCCACAGCCTTTTTTTTCCCCTTCATATAAACAAGAAGCTTGTTATTATATGGTTTCCTGAAAAATATCAACTTGAGTATAATATGCTCAAGAATTTGTTACCAAGGGAACAAAAATAGTATTATTTCCATGACCATACTATGAAAAATATTGCCAGTTTGGACATCAATTGCCTTTGAATTAGTAGATCCTGGCCAGGTCTACCTCTAACAATATTGTGGGATGTTTTTCGTTGTTTTCCACCATTACCGTTGTTTAGTAATGTTTTTGTTTCTTTAATTGAAGTCATAGGTGCTTTTATTTATTATTTTATCTGAAAGTTTATAAATGTTAAATAGTCAAATTTCAAGTGTACATATTTACATGGCTTTGCATTTATTTTTATATATTTTTTAAATGTTCACATTTGCAACAGTTTTAAGCAAACGTGTGACTGCAGTGCATTTGTTTGACGAAAATGTAGCGTGTTTGAGTTTACAAACATTTCAGGGATGGTGGATGAAACCATAATACTTTTGAATATGATTTGTTTTGAGATTTTCTTGATGCTCCAAGGAATTTGTTGTATCCCATCTTATTGCATAATGCAAGCATGCCAAACATGATTCGCCATTGAGGTTTTTTCTTCTGTTGTTTCACAAAAAAGAATGTACATCTTGTACAAGTAATCTATCAATAAAAGTTATAAATATTTGTAATAGAGTTTGTAACCCTTTGTGGCCCTCAGAAATTTTATGAATAAAGGTTGTTTTGGTTCAGACAACTTCCAGAAAAATAAGTACTGGTTATCTGTAAACAGGATTTAATGAGAAATGCACAAATTTGACAATATATTATTATGAAACAGTTACATTTCAGTCTTTATAGAGGAGCCACATTTTATTAACCTTGTTATAAGACATGCTGAAATAAATCTGAAAAGAAAATAATTTTTCATTTTAACTGAGAACTATTTGCTATCTTGAGAATAGTATCATATTTATTGAATATCTATTACAGAATCCAGCATCCTTCTCTCTTAAAGCATTAGCTGGATCTTGATTGTCTCCGTCCCAATGGCTTAGATGTGAATAATTGTTGTGAGAACAAGCATATGAGGTGCAATATGCAGTTGTACCCTCCCTATTTCTAAATGAACATTACAGCCACATCTGACACACTGAGATTAGCGAGCATTTTTGGATGGCTTGTTGCATCTGGAAACCCAAATCCAGATGTGTGTACACAAAGTAATTACAGCAGGCAAAATAGTGGCTTTTTGTCTAAATCGCATGAAGAAATTAGTTTAAATGGCGTCCTGTTGAGCAAGTACCCCCTAAAAGGTCGAAGCACGTTTAATTTGTAGCTTAGCACTCATACATCAAGATGTAGTGATATAGGCAGAGGCTGATACCCCACATTTAGGCACTGACCTCTAGCTGGTGTCTGCTGGACAGAGCAGCATATAACAGTTTCCTTTTCATGTGCTGTAATAATTGGCAACATAGTACCGCCATCAATCAAGCCACACCAAGTTTCTTTTTTTTATCATGCACAAACACACAAAGATATTTATATTGGCCGCAGTCACAAATAAAGGAAAAAAACTAAAGGCAAGCAATTGGCCTATGAAAAAGGCTTAATTAAAGCTAAGCAAACTGTTTTAATTAAATCAAATGTAATTGCTCTCAGTAAAACTGACTTGCATGTTATTGCAGCCATATGGCTGGTGCAACAACTGACAATACCAAAGTTGATGTACCATTATATTTTCTTCAAAATTTAATTTTAAAAGAATGACTAACAATAGTTCATCAAAGAACTGGCATATCAAGAAACAAATCTCAGAAAATACTTCACATTTAAAGGTACATTTGAAGTTAAAGCTTACCATCCAACCACGCACCTCTTAAGAACTGTTGAATTAGGTTATCTAAAAGTTTATTATCTATAATGAATGATTTATAATGATCTATAAAATTAACTATTTTTTAATGAGAATATTAACTACAAACACACCACGCTATGTTCACAGCATAAAGTTCCAGCCATTCTTCCTTTTTGGGAGCCTTTTATATATCAAAACAAGTGAAGTACTAAATACTTTTACATGCATGTGAGTTGTATCATACTATTAAAGACCAACCAAACTACATTTACTTACTTATGCAAGTATACTACAATTTGCCCTTGTGAAGGAAAAGAAATGTATACCCATCAAGTTTTTCAATCTTTTCAGCGTAGTTCTAAAGACGAAAAAGGAAGTAGGTGTAAGAGGTGTTTGGAATTCTGGTTTGAGAAGTTCTGAATTTCTGGGCCAGGTCTTAAGGAGCTTGAGTGCATTTTTAAAGATATATAAAATCAGTCTTTGACATCCTCTTTCATCGGGAGCAGAAGACTGGGTTTCAGTGACTGGAAAACATAAATCTGTCTTCCACAGAAAGCATTCTCCTGTATTGCAAAATTAATGAGAGTGTTTAAAGTAAGGAACCTGGTTTAAGAAATTTTTAAAATGCTTACACATTTACAAGTTGCACTGAATTCAAGCAGAAAAACAGCTATGGCATTGGGATGTTGCCACAAAAACACAAGATACACTGCCACTTCTGGGGTGCAACTTCAATAGTGAGTTTAGAAATGCTACATGTACAAACTCAAGGTATCAAGAATAAATATTGTATATAGAGAGATTATAATCTATTGATTTGATGGACAAAAAAATAAAAATAAAATAAAAATAAAAATAAAATAAAAAATCTAATCTAATCTGAGAAGTTTGTAGTCATTTGTTTATTTCTAATGTTAATTACAAATTTTTAAGAAAAACACTGGATAACTTCCCTGATCACCTGTGTGTACAATTATACTTAAAATGAAGATGTGACTTGAATAAAGTTGGGATATTCTTATTGACAAAAAAGAAAAAGAAAAAAAGAAAAGAAAACCATGCTATAAAGTTATAAAAACAACAGATACACAGCCCAGACACAGTCAGCATGGATTAAGTCATAATATTGATTTGATCATGACTATTTAAAGTAAAACTGAAGATTTAAAAACAAAGGTTTGCAGCAATTTGTCGATCTGAGGCCATTTTGGTTTTTCGGGCCATTAAATCTCAACCAGTCAGCTTGCTGTTTTCTTGGACAGGTATTGCTTTCTTTCTCAAATCTGTTGCATTTTGAAGTATCAAAACGAAACCTTACAGGACCTGTATCTAACAGAATAGTAAAGTAGCAAGACTCTTCTTTAAGTGCTATTTCTCTTTCAGTATAAAAGTTACAATTCAAAATCTGTTAGCTTCCACTTTGAGAGACAAGTAACAGTACCTTGGTGGTGGTTTACCTGTATGAAGTGTGATACCATTTGAAAGGTTCAAGAGATTGATCTTCTCAAATCTTTGTTAAAAGTGGTCAGAGAGGTCAATGCTTCTGTAGAAGAGACAAAATATTACAATTTACCATAAATTAGGAATCTAAACACTGTAAAATCCTTGTTAAAAGCTGCCTTTTTTTATATAAAGTAGTTTATCTATAACAGGGCACTTAAAACCTAATTCTGTTTTTTCTTCATGTTGCTGTTGTTGTTTTTTTTGTTTTTTTTTGTGGTTATTTTTAAAGTGACCATTGCTTGTTTTGCTGGTTAATACAGAAACATATATTATAAGTCAGCTGTAGTACAAGTCTGCATTGATCCTAATATTCCACAACAATGAAAACAGTTTCTTGTTACTTTCAGAGAAAAGTGTTTCCTGTTTGTCCCAATTCTCACAAAAAAAAAACTAACCCTGATGGTTTAAATGGGTTGTTGTATATATTTTGTGAAAGCTTTTATTGTTTAAATTGCATTATGCCTTTGGTTAGACATAACTAAAATGTATTGATTCTGAGATCATGCCCTTCCAGACAGAAAATGAGATAAAACCAAACATTTATCTCTTTTTAAGACTGTTAACATCCTTTTTCATGTTGATTATTGTAAAATATTATACTTGCTGAATGCTGACATTAACTGAGAGCCAATTTTAGGATAATAACTCTAAAGCTTATGTTAAGATCTATACACAAGAATATTATAGGAATATTATGATTGAAATCTTTGCTGACCCTAGTCATGCCCAGCCCTGTTGTACTGTTACGGCCAGTGGCCAATGTTGGTTTTTATTTCTGGTAACAAGAGGCAATAAACACAAACAATCAAATAGATTCTTTCTGCCATTCCCATGGCTTTCAGATATTCTTTACTAGTGAATGGCTGGTGACAGAGTGAAAGTCTTTGCTACAGATTGTGATCCTCCTTCTTTCTGGTGAGAATCAAAGTTGGATGGTTCAGAGACAATGGAGTTTTCAATGCCCTTAGTCTATCTCCCTCTATTGCGAGATAAAACCAGTTAATGCTTTTCATGTGAACGGCACAATGCAATATTGAATGATGAAAATTTTGCAATCCATTTCACTGTTTACTGCATTTATGCTACATGATTTTACCATGATGCAGTAATCATCTAGGCTTCAGAGTCTCTGTACATGAAGTAATTGTCATTCAAGATGTGAACAGATGCTCTACAAAGTTTTGGCTTTGTCTGTACAAGTAATTGAACAATACAAGAACAGTAGGTTTCTTATAACAAAACAAGGAAAAAGTATAAATATTCATAAGTAAATACTCAACTATACCCAAAAACTAGACATATACTTTGAGTGCAAGGCTAACCAATCTGTGAAGCCCTTTGATCTTTAGATATAAACTACTTTCAGCAGCAGAAGCTATATTTGTGAACTCCTTACACTGGCTTGTGTCCACAAAAAGTCTCATTTTTTTACAGTTAATGTATACAAATTGTTTGTTGAGACAATGCTTGAAAACCCCACTAACTCCAGTGTTTGTTCATACAGGGAAAATGTGTTTTGTCTGCCAGTTTTTGATAATCTACCATGACTTTTCGCAGTATATAATCTAAACTTCATTCTAAGCTTTTTATAAACCATGGCTCAGTCCTTCAGTTTCATTCTTGTCATTGTTGTCATTGTCAATTTGATTCAAAGTCCAATGTGTAGACCCACATTGTGCCAAAAATGACTACCAGTACCCTAACCCTTACAGTTAAGCAACTTAAGGGAGCAGGTTCACAGAACATCAAGGTGGAGCTGGCCCTTTACAAAAAAATTAAAAAATAAAAATAAAATAAAAATAAAAATCAACAACAACAACAAAAAACAAGGTTTTTAAAGAAAGCCATTATATTCTTATTGTGACAAGTTATGGTAACAAAAAAGCATATTGTCAAAATAAATAGCACATCTCTAGTTGTTAGCAACTATGAAGTTGCTATAAAAATAATGAGAATACAATGCAGAAAATAATAAAGTAAAAATATCAGTATGTATAGAGATGCTTGTCATTTGAGTCATTGCTAAGGGGTGAAAAAAGATGAAACTGTATTAGATCATCAAAAACAGACTCAGCTCACGCTAAAGGAGCTAATTCTAATCTGAGCCAGACGCTATATGCAGAAACTCAGATGAAGAAAAGCCATCCATAAAAAAATAGAGCACACCAGATGATCAAATAAATAATACTAATTAATTTAGTATGCATAACCTGTAGAGCTACAGGAGATACAAAAGAAGAAAGGTCATGGGTTCGATTTCTAGGGAACACACAAAACTGTTAAAATGCATTATATGTACATATGTATGCATATATGCAATCTGTAAATATTCAGGTGTGCGAGTACAATAATTTACAGTGTGTACTAATTTATGAGTTATGAGTTCAAATCCAGGGCATGCTGAGTGACTCCAGCCAGGTTTCCTAAGCAACCAAATTGGCCCGGTTGCTAGGGAGGGTAGAGTCACATGGGGTAACCTCCTCATGGTCACGATTAGTGGTTCTCGCTCTCAATGGGGCGTGTGGTAATATGTACGTGGAACGCGGAGAGTAGCATGAGCCTCCACATGCTGGGAGACTCCGTGGTGTCATGCACAATGAGCCATGTGAAAAGATGCACAGATGGAGGTGAGCAACCGTGCCACCACATGGACCTACTAAGTAGTGGGAATTGGGCATTCCAAATTGGGAGAAAAGGGGATAAAAAAAAAAAAAAGAAAAAAATATAGCAGTAAACATAGCATTGGAATGCAAGTAAACATGAGCAGTGTCTATGCACAATAGCCTTTATCGTTATCTAATATAGCATAAGATATATATATATATATACTGTATACTCACCACTTCATTAGGAACACTATGGTCCTAATAAATTGCCTGACATGGTCTTCTGTTGTTGCCCATCTGCCTCAAGGTTCGACGTGTTGTGCACTCTGAGATGCTATTCTGCTCACAACAATTGTACAGAGCAGTTATCTGAGTAACTGTAGCCTTTCTGTCAGCTCGAACCAGTCTGGCAATTTTCTGTTCCGTCTGCAGAACCACCACTCACTGGATGTTTTTTTTGTTTTTGGCACCATTCTAAGTAAGCTCTAGAGACTGTTGTGCATGAAAATCCCAACGAGATCAGTAGTTACAGAAATACTCAAACCAGCCCATCTAGCACCAAAAATCATGCCATGGTCGAAGTCACTGAGACCACATTTTTTCCCCCATTCTGATGGTTGATGTGAACATTAACTGAAGCTCCTGACCCATATCTGCATGATTTTATACATTATACTGCTGCCACATGATTGGCTGATTAGATAATCGCATGAATATGTAGATGTACAGGTGTACCTAATGAAGTGGTCGGTGAGTGTATATACTGTATATATGCATACATATATCAGAGGCTATTATATACACTATATTGCCAAAAGTATTTGCTCATCTGCCTTTAGACGCATATGAACTTAAGTGACATCCCATTCTTAATCCATAGGGTTTAATATGACGTCGGCCCACCCTTTGCAGCTATAACAGCTTCAACTCTTCTGGGAAGGCTTTCCACAAGGTTTAGGAGTGTGTTTATGGGAATTTTTGACCATTCTTCCAGAAGCGCATTTGTGAGATCAGACACTGATGTTGGACGAGAAGGCCTGGCTCGCAGTCTTCGCTCTAATTCATCCCAATGGTGCTCTATCGGGTTGAGGTCAGGACTCTGTGCAGGCCAGTCAAGTTCTTCCACACCAAACTCACTCATCCATGTCTTTATGGACCTTGCTTTGTGCACTGGTGCGCAGTCATGTTGGAACAGGAAGGGGCCATCCCCAAACTGTTCCCACAAAGTTGGGAGCATGGAATTGTCCAAAATCTCTTGGTATGCTGAAGCATTCAGAGTTCCTTTCACTGGAACTAAGGGGCCAAGCCCAGCTCCTGAAAAATAACCCCACACCATAATCCCCCCTCCACCAAACTTCACAGTTGGCACAATGCAGTCAGACAAGTACCGTTCTCCTGGCAACCGCCAAACCCAGACTCGTCCATCAGACTGCCAGATGGAGAAGCGTGATTCGTCACTCCAGAGAATGCGTCTCCACTGCTCTAGAGTCCAGTGGCGGTGTGCTTTACACCACTGCATCCGACACTTTGCATTGCACTTGGTGATGTATGGCTTGGATGCAGCTGCTCGGCCATGGAAACCCATTCCATGAAGCTCTCTACGCACTGTTCTTGAGCTAATCTGAAGGCCACATGAACTTTGGAGGTCTGTAACGATTGACTCTGCAGAAAGTTGGCGACCTCTGCGCACTATGCACCTCAGCATCTGCTGACCCCGCTCTGTCATTTTACGTGGCCTACCACTTCGTGGCTGAGTTGCTGTCATTCCCAATCGCTTCCACTTTGTTATAATACCACTGACAGTTGACTGTGGAATATTTAGTAGCGAGGAAATTTCACGACTGGACTTGTTGCACAGGTGGCATCCTATCACAGTACCACGCTGGAATTCACTGAGCTCCTGAGAGCGGCCCATTCTTTCACAAATGTTTGTAGAAGCAGTCTGCATGCTTAGGTGCTTCATTTTATACACCTGTGGCCATGGAAGTGATTGGAACACCTGAATTCAATTATTTGGATGGGTGAGCGAATACTTTTGGCAATATAGTGTATATATACTGTAATGTTGCTTTTTTATTCCCTGTTTTGTCACTATGTTTCCATATCGTGTGTTTATATATATTATCGTGGCATATCAGAGTCAGAATCAGAATCAGAATGAGCTGTATTGTCAAGCGTTCTCACGTACACAGGGAATTTCTTTTTTTGGTGATAGGAGAAACAAGTGCACACAGAACATTACAGTGAGACACAGAATATAAAACAAGGTAAGAATATAAATAGACATATAGTATTTACATTATTGCACTATGGGGGAGTCCTGAGGCAGTGCAGGGGGATTTTTCCTGAAGTCCACTATCATCTCCACTGTTTTGAGCATGTTCAGCTCAAGGTTGTTGTGATATGATATGGTACACATAGTGACAAAACATGGACATTTTAAATTGTAGACATTTCTCTGTCCAGTAGTGGATATATTAGTTTAGAAAACTACTCCACAATGCTATCCAATAAAAACAAATCCATCCTACATCTAACAATGAAGTCCATGTCCCTAGTTTCTGTAGAAGGGCACTGTGGGAGGTGCACAATTCTTTTCTCTTCACTCCTCAGAAACATGACTGATATTTTACCAGATGGAGCCACAGCATATCCTGGGTGAATGTTAATGAAAAAGCAAACAGCCCACCTTGGCAGTTTACACACTGCTGTGAGCTATGCTAAAGCAATTCCTCTGCTCCGACAAATAAAGAGCACTTGAGGAAAAATAATTACATGCCAATTCCAGAGTAAGGGTCAACTGCATTTTAATGTAAATGCAAACATCATCCTGAATTTTTTTAAGAACAAAATGTTAATGAGAGGGGCAGTGTCTGAAACAGTATTGTTTGCCTAAGATCTGATTAACCTTCAATGTTGAAAGTTTAACTAATAAGGCAGAAATTGTTATTCATGGTGTTTTCGCATGACATCAAGCAAATGTGAAATTTCACTTTTAGATTGTGAGTATTCACAGGACTGTCAAGGCCTCAAAGGATTTATTCTTGGATTACCACAGGGCTACTAGGCTAAGCTATGACCTCACACCCTACATTCTAAGTGCAAGAGGTCAAAGTGAGCTCAATACATTTAAATGCTATCCTGAGGGTAGCTTTAAAATAAGCATTCAGAAAAACACACTTGCAAAAAAAAAAAAGTAGGCTATTTCTTGTGTCCATTGTGTCCAATTACTGTATGACAGAAATCGTTCTTCAAAATACCACTTTGAAACAAATTGGAAAAGTGTCATATAATCCAAGTGTGGTCACTTAATATGAAATCAATATTGTCAGTGAAAGTGACCACACTCATTTCTGTGAGACTATATCCTAATAATTATAAAAAGTCTGCTATGTCACATATTATATTACTGAGGTCAAAGGCCAGTCTCATTCTACTAATCCAAATATTACAGGCAGAATGAGAAATTATTCTTGAAATACCCCTGTTGAAAAGACCATTGCTGGTCACCAGCATATGTTGCATTTTGGATGCTGGTGTCCCTACCAAGCTTCTTAACTAGCTTAACCAGCAAGCCTCCCTAGGTCAACCAGCTTCATCAGAAAGACCATGCAAGCTGACCAGCATTTTTTGCTGGTGAACAACATTGTAATGCTGGTCCATCAGCTAGACCAGCACCAGACCAGGTAAACTTGTTGGTCTAAGCTGGTCTTTTCATCTGTTTTAAGTAATCTCTTCACCAACATAACAGAAGCCAGGCAACATGATGTTTGTGACTGAACATTTTCTATATTAGCATAATTAGCATTGTTAGCACAGTGTACATTTCTTTACCACATAATGCAGGGTTGAAGATGAAATTATGGAAAGTGTTTTGAGAAAATCAAAGAAAATGAAGAATTATATGAATTTTCTATGAAAAAAAAAAAGAAAAAAAAAAAACGTGGACCACTAATGTCACTGCAATATTGATAAGATTCATAACAAAACAAAGCAATAAACCAAACTGAAGCACTCACAATTAATCATAGTTAGCTGGGGGCTCTTCCAAGAAAAATGATTTCATTTCAAGGGGCAGTCTCAAGCGATCTCTAATGAGATTGACTTCTCAAGCTGTTCATTTTGCTGTAAGTTGGCCATTTTGACTAGCACAGACATTTATGAGTGCTGTGAGAAAATGGCTGATGAAAGACAAAACAAGATTCCAGATTCTGCCAACATTATCCGCCAGTTTGGCTTTTGAGCCACAACTCAACCACATCAATTTAGACTAAACCAGTTCACTAGAACATCACTCTTTTTTTGCTCAACACAGTTTTGGAAAATATCCCCAACATTGAATTAGAGCAATATATTCACAAAAATGTCATGACAAAAGAGAGCCTTTAAAGAAATGTTCCGGTTTCAATACAATTAAGCTCAATCGACAGCATTTGTGGCATAATGTTGCTTGCCACAAAAATTAATTTCCACTTATCCCTCCATTTCTTAAAAAAAAAAAAAAAAAAAAGCAAAAATTTAGGTGCCAGGTTAACACTTACAATGTAAGTGAATGGGGCAAATTCTTGGAGGGTTTCAAGACAGAAATGTGATGCTTACACTTTTATAATAGCACTTACATAAATTCTTCCATAAAAAACTAATGTATTATTTGAGCTGTAAAGTTGTTTAAATCATCATTTTTACAGTCATTTTAGGGTTTTAGGGTTTGTTAAAGTTACATCGTTATATCCACGAAATTGTAAAACTGGCTATAACTTTACACAGAAAAGGTTAGTAAGCAATTTTATCATACTAAAATCATGTTTACACACATATTGTTAATGTCTTGTGGCTATATATTTGAAAAAGTAATGTTCAAAATTTGGCTCTTTTTCACTTCCATTGTAAGTGCCTCACGGGAACCAAGATTTTAGCTTTTTTTAAAGAAAAGGGGGGACGAGCTGAAATAAATTCTTGTGGTACTCAACATTATTTCAAAAATGCTGTCGATTTAGCTTAACTTGTATTGAACCCAGAACATTCCTTTAACAATATTTAGCGCTTTCAAATAAAAAATATGTACAGTAAGATTATCTTTAGCCAGTCAATGAGAAAAAGGAGCTGTGGTTTCCAGCACCTGCGGTGCCCACAAGCTCACATTTACTGTAGAGCTCAGAGATGCTTCTGAGATAAAAATGTGAACTTTCTTAAGGCTAAGGGCACTTGGGTCTGTAAATAGCCGGAGGGAATGTAAGATAGTCTGATTATAGCCCATCTATCCATTTCCCAAATGTTTTACAGTTCCTGACCATTAATCAATAGCAGAAAAAAAATTCTCCAGCTAGTGCTGTTGCAGTTCAGTTAGGTGGTGAATTTCTAAGAGTTGTGAAAAGTTCAAGGTCTCACTGTGACCAACTGAAGACCACTGAATGCAACTGTATAATATTTCACAATGAATCAGAGTGTGGCTTTCATGATCAGTGTAACCTCATTTAAACCTATGTAAATGATCACTGAAAAATGGCTTAAAAGCAACCGCAAGCATGTCTGAAATTCCCTTTCAATTACTGTGTTTATTAGGCCAAAAGAAAACTTTCACTCAACAAAATACATTTGCCTTCAGTTACATGTAAATAATAAATCAGACCTTTCCAATTAAATCAAATAAATAGTGTCTCCTATTATTATAACTTGCAATCAAAGGAAAAGAGTGCAGCCCTTTGAAGCTAGGACACTGCAGCCTATTGTGTACTGAGTGAATTGGTAAAGTAGGAAAATATTAATGCCTTTAAACCCACAGGGATGACACGAAGAGGCAAATCGTCACAGAGCATAATAAACATTAGCTCTCAGCACAGTCTTCACGACCATATCTGCCGATACATAAAATGATTTATTGTGCATGTGATAACAGACTCTGCATCAGCAGCCTAGTAGTAAAGCTAATAAATGTCATAGGTACATAATCCCCTACACGTTTATAGAAACAGATCTCTCCTGTTAAGTTATTTTACACTGTGTCCCCTGGGGGCCAGATATACTATATTGATGAACACATTAAGAAAGCATGATTTGACTAGGGAAACGCCTGTATTAGATGATGCTGTGAAAGATGAATTCAATTGTAATTTGAATAACGCAGCCGGGACCAGATTACTCAAAACGGGTGGCAGGGAATCGTCTGCTCGGAAATTGAGTTGCGCTTGTTAAGTCGAGTGCTCATCACCGAAAATAGCATTTGCGATCATATCTAGTGTTAATACAAAGACTCATTGATAAACCACTTTAGAGGCAAATCGTGTTTGCATGGCTAACCTCTTTAAACCCTCTTAATTTCATCTGCTCATTTATCATCGTGCCACAGAGCACAATTTCAATAAGTTTGTCAGATAGCTCATAAGAGCCACACTACAGTAGTGCACCACTAAAGGGCCACAGACAATATTGCAGTTAACATTCAAAATTATGTCCTAATGAACACACCATTGCTCTTCATAGAGCACAAGCAGTGCTCTGATATGAGTCAGTATTCTGACAGCTATTTTCTGGCAATGCATGTCTGTGTTAAATCCAATGTTATGCCACAGACATTGAAAAGACAGTGCTGTCAAAATGTCTCAAGAAATGTATTGCATACATACAACAGATACACCATTATTGCTGAAAAACTGCACTTTAAAAGTAGTAAGGGTAAACCGTGATTGGTTTTCATCCAAGATGGCTGATTAATGGCAGCTTGCCTTGTGTAATATGAGCAGAGGTCTGATCGGTATTTCTGCTCGGCAGGGCACTGGGCCGAAACGCAGTGGGTGAATGACATGGCTGATTTGGAATGTCATGCGTTAGGAGTGATCTGACTTCACTGTAGACTGGACTTTTTCAGTTTTATGAGTGCATATTAAATATATATATATATATATATATATATATATATATATATATATATATATATATATATATATATATATACTTTTTGTGAGTTTTTTAAGCTTCATTCAGTTTGGATTATACATAAAAGTAAGGCATTGGCTTCAGTCTAACTCAAAGCATATTGCAATATTGAACAAAGTTGATACTATTGATACTCTGTTCACTCTGGATTTTATAACTTTTAAATGCATTTAAATATATTTTGAATACTTAAGTCACACTATAAACCTTGCCATCTCCATTCTCTGTGACAATAATGATTTAAAGCTTGATTACACTTCCTTAAGCTTGACGCATGCATAGAGCACATATATAAATAAGTGTAATTGAGATTCAAATCATGAATGCAGCAAGGACACAGGAGATGTCAAAAAGGATTAGAATGAAAAAAATATTACATTTTGGCCTGTTTCCCACCCAAAACTGATCGTATCGCTTCAGAAGACATGGATTAAACCACTTGAGTCGTATGGATTACCTTTATACTGCCTTTATGTTCTTTTTAAAGCTTAAAAATGTTAGATCACACTGACACGCATTGGTCAAAAACACATCAAATCTCCATCAAAATGTCTTCGTTTGTGTTCTGCAGAAGAAAGATAGTCATGTGAGTTTGACACAGCATAAGGGTGAGCATTAGGCACAATATTTTACTAATATTTACTAATATTTACTCATAAAAGTATATGTTAGGCACAGTATTTGCCTAGGTCACCATTTACTTTCATTATATGGAAAAATTATGCAATGAAAGTGAATGGTATCAGAATACTACTGATACATTTTGCCTACCATCTCTTTTTGTGTTCCATGATAGAAAGTCATACAAAATGGAAACAACTTGAGGGTGAGTAAGTTATTACAGGATTTAGATTTTTGGGTATCCCTTTAATCGTCCAATTACTTTTTGAGACCACTAAATGCATTTCATATGAAACTTTCTCATTCCTGTGTAACATCTAATTAAAGAGCTGTTCTGTTCTCAATGTCAAAGTTGACAGCCAAAAAAAAGCCTAGCCATATCTGCAGGAGAAGATGTGTGGGAGAAAACATTGTCTAATGCACCAACCTCTCACACTTCATTTCAGTAAATAGACACAGAACATAGCTCCAGGTATCCCTCTTCAGATCTGAGGAAGATCAGTGCAGAGGTTGTTTCATCTTTTATGGATCCCGTTTGAAATAAGAGATTGCCTCAGAAAGTTTGAATGGAGGACAAGGAGGTTGAGGGAACAGGAGAGGCAGCAGCCGCCGTTTACTATGAGGCAGAGCTCTTTTGAAATTGTTTATATGGGAATAGATCCCCATGGCTGGCTAATCGCATGGTTTTGGCAATCCCTGTGGAGGCCAGGGCTTTGTGAAGCTTCTCTTGTTTGCGATAGCCTCTGTGATATTGCCCAACAGGCTTGAGAACTAATTTTCTGGATAGATGGTTTCATGAAAGCAGACAATTATCAGGCAGTGAGGTCTCTTAGGGTTATGGTTATAGTCAGATTATTTGTTTTATGTTCTTTTTGAAGCATTGGCCTTTAAGTTAAACAGCTTAAGGGTCCTTCTCCCTTTCTGTATACATTGTGGGGAAAGGGTTTATGATAATTATTGACTGTTTGTGGGCACTTACAAACTGTTTTATTACTCAAAGATTCCTCTATGATACGGAAAGAGCTTTGTGCATGCTGTTATGTGCTGTAAAGATCCACAGGGGCGATTGCTGCATGACCCAGCAAATACAAGAGCACAGACAGAGGACAGAGGACAGAGCAGGCAAAAAAAAAAAAAGGAGATACTACAAAATCTTAATTAGTAAGCATCAAGGGAATTAAGCGCTGCCTTGGCTGGTGATTTTTGACGATCAATAGAACAACAAGTCCTTAGGAAGAGACTGGAGCAGATATTATTGCCTTAGGACTTTCCATAAATCAAACACACTAATAAAAGTCAGCCGAATGAGACGAGTGTTGTAATAGAACACTGCTTCGTTTTCCAAGATTAGCTATGTAGAACTAGTCATCATTGCCGTTTCTCAGATTCAGAGGTGTCATGCACCTGTTTTTTGAGGAGGTACAAGTGAAAGTCCTAGCTTGACTTAGTACCCTGGGCAAGACAAGATATGAAAAACAAAAAACAAAAAAACATTGAAGCTACAAAAAATCCCAACATAATAGATAAATACAGTATATATAATAAGTAATTCCTTTTGTTTTCTTCAGGAAAAAAGTCATACAAGTTTCGAGCAACATGATGGTGGGTAGATGATGATGAATTTTCAGTTTAAAACAAATTATCTGCAGACTCAATTGAACTGACTATACTGAACCATGTGAATGAGTGATTTCTGACACAGCGTTTTGCGTAATGCAAACCAACCTCCAATAATCATGCAACTTAATTAAAGATATACAGTATATATACAGTATATATATATATATATATATATATATATATATATATATATATATATATATATATATATATATATATATATACACACACACACACAGTACTGTGCAAACGTTTTAGGCACTTGTGAATAAAGTTGCATAGTGAAGATGTCTTCAAAAATAATGCCATAAATAATTTTCATTTAACAATTAACATCATACAAAGTTCAGTAATCTTAAAAAAAAGCTAAATCAATATTTGGTATGACCACCTTTGCCTTCAAAACAGCACCAATTCTCCTAGGTATACCTGGACACAGTTTTTCTTGGTTGTTGGCAGATAGGATGTTCTTAGGTCTTGGAGAATTCACCACAGTTCTTCTATCTATTTAGGTAGTTTCAATTGCTTCTGTCTCTTCATGTAATCCCAGACTGACTCGATGTTCTGTGGGGGACAATGTGGGGGCCATGCCATCTGTTTCAGGGCTCCCTGTTCTTCTATTCTATTCTATTCTATTTGCAAAAGGAATGTTTAGAAGTCTAAAATTTATATTTCCTATTGACACACTAAAGCTGAAGATGTAAATAACCATCTTAAGACAAATGTTGTTGTGAAACATCTTATGTGCCTAAGACTTTTGCACAGTACTGTATATACACACAGTGCATTCAGAAAGTATTCAGACCCCTTCATTTTTTTTCTTCACATTTTGTTATGTTGCAGCCTTATGCTAAAATGCTTTAAAAAAAAAACGTTCACGTCAATCTACACTCTATACCCCATAATGACAAAGCAAAAACCAGATTTTTGATAACTTTGCAAATTTATTAAAAAGACAACACCGAAATATCCCACTGACATAAGTATTCAGACCCTTTGCTATAACACTAAATATAAAAATTTAGCTCAGGTGCCTCCTATTTCTCTGGATCATCTTTGAGATGTTTCTACACTTTGACTGGAGCCCACCAGTGGAAAATTCAATTGATTACACATGATTTGGAAAGGCACACACCTGTCTACATAAGGTCTCACAGCTATAAATGCATATCAGAGAAAAAGCTAAGCCATAAGGTCAAAGGAACTGCCTGCAGAGCTCAGACACATGTGTCAAGGAACAGATCTGGGGAAGGCTAAAATTTTTTTTGCCTGTATTGAAGGTTCCCAAGAGTGGCCTCCATAATTCTTAAATGGAAGAAGTTTGAAACAACCAAGGCTCTTCCTAGAGCTGGCAGTCCGGCCAAACTGAGCAATCAGGGGAGAAGGGCCTTGGTAAGAGAAGTGACCAAGAGCCCGATGGTCACTCTGCTTGAGCTCCAGAGATCATGTGTGTAGATGGGAGAAACTTGCAGAAGGACAACCATCACTGCAACACTCCACCGATCTGGGCTTTATTGCAGAGTGGCCAGACGGAAGCCTCTCCTCAGTACAAGACACATGAAAGCCTGCTTGGAATTTGCAAAAAAGCACCTTAAAGACTCTCAAACTGTGATGAAATGAAGATCGAACTGTTTGGCCTCAATTCCAAGTGTCATATCTGGAGGAAACCATGCACCGCTCATTACCTGCACAATACCATTCCCAACGGTGAAGAGTGGTGGTGGTATCATCATGCTGTGGGGGTGTTTTTCAGCGGCAGGGACTGGGGGACTGGTCAGGGTTGAAGGAAAGCTGAACAGAGCAAAATACAGAGATATCCTTAATGAAAACCTGGTCCAGAGTGCTCAGGACCTCAGACTGGGCTAAAGGTTCACCTTCCAACAGGAAAATGACCCTAAGCACACAGTCAAGACAACGCAAGAGTAGCTTAGGGACAACTCTGTGAATGTCCTTGAGTAGCCCAGCCAGAGCCCGGACTTGAACCCAATCAAACATCTCTGGAGAGACCTGAAAATGGCTGTCCACTGATGGTCCCCATCCAAACTGGCAGAGCTTGAGAGGATATGCAGAGAAGAATGGCAGAAAATCCCCAAATCCAGGTGTGCAAAGCTTGTCGCATCATACCCCAAAAGACTTGAGGCTGTAATCAATGCCAACGGTGCTTCAGCTATAGTAATGAGATAAGGGTCTGAATAATTATTTCAATGTGATTTTTTTGTTTTTTATTTTTAATAAATTTGCAAAGTTATCAAAAATCAGTTTTTTGCTTTTGTCATTATGGGATATGGAGTGAAGATTTATGTGAATTTTTTTTAAAAGCATTTTAGCATAAGGCTGCAACATAACAAAATGTGAGAAAATGAAGGGGTCTGAATACTTTCTGAATGCACTGTCCATATATATATATATATATATATATATATATATATATATATATATATATATATATATATATATTAGTCTGAGGTCCTGAGCGCTCTGGGCCAGGTTTTCTTTAAGGATATCTCTGTATTTTGCTGCGTTCAGCTTTCCTTCAACCCTGACCAGTCTGAATATTTCTGAATGCACTGTACATATATACACACACACACACACACACACACACACACACACACACACACACACACACACACACACAGACTACATTTAAAAGATCTCCTCAGCATTTAGCTGCTAGCCACTGGAACATTGTGCAAATTATGTGCTCAAGAGTTTTGATGGTCTATTAAAAAATGACTTCCTCTAAGCACTTCCTCTATGTGTCTATGAAAGTGAGATACATAAGAAGGCTGATTTTCAGTTACAATGGTGCGATCTGGACATGCATTAACAAGTTACATGTGAAACACTTCAAAACATTTAAATATGGGCAATAACAGCAGTACTGTGTGAGGGTTTATATGAGCTGCTTTTTTCCGGCTCTTTGACACTGTAATGATCATGCACTGTGTACAGATTGTGCAACATGTACAAGCAGTAATTAGTAAAAGATTGTCAATAAAATTGTTGCTGTAGGTGACTGAAGGCCAGAGAAGTGCAGTTTAGTTTCTGCAGTAAAGTCTAGCTCAAAGCAAAACAGCAGAATGTTATTGATTATGAAAATTTATTTACTCCTTTGAACTACAGAAATACACATGATGATATATAGTGTGCCCTATGTGAAGTCAGAGACTCAAGTAATTCCACTCACTTGAGCAAATGAATTATATCATTTACCACAATCATGGAGGAGGAAAATCAATCAATCTAGGTAATTATATTCAAATTGTGGACCTCTGCATCTTTTATGAATTTAATATGTTTCTTTTGCTTGGTGGATTCTTAATAAATGCAGTGACTTGCTTCCAGTAAAGCTCAGGGAATAATAACATTTCCTGTGCAATCAGCATAGTAACTTTCTCGGTGAGTGCCTGATGTCCGCAGCAATTACTATGTCTCTCTATAACACACATTTCCACAAAAATGGAAATAGAGCTGGATAATTCGTAGGAGATGCAGAAAAATGAAGAAATATAACAGGGGAATTTCAGTTTGTTTCAACATTTTTAACAGCAAACAGCCATAAGCATCTCTTTCCAGCATTTTGATTGTTGTGCTCACATAATGATATTCACCAATTGCTACAGAGCAACACCTGTGAAAATGCAACAAAAAGATGATAATGACAATCAGTAACATTAATCAGATTGCGCTAATTCATTCTTGGAGGCAGACTTTTACATCTGGACTGCCGACTACCTGTGGCAGGGCCCTAAACTTATTAAATTAGGTTTATTCAAAATCAAGACCTCTCCACACTCCTCTGTCATTCCATACATAAATTACTGACATAAGGCCTAATAAAACACCCTGTTTTTCACATAAGCACTCACATATTGGCAAATAATTAGAATCATATGGTAAAATAATAGGCTTTATCCCACTCAAAAATTGAGCAGCTCGGGGCAGTGCAGCAATCTGAGTGTCTCTGTTCTAAAATTTAGTTTTTACTAGTGCTTACTGACTGAAATGCCCCAGCAGTCTTTCCCAATAAAGCCCTAGGGATAACTAAACAGGCCTACAGAAACATGAGTGCTAATTTAAATCTGATACAAAGGATTAATGAAAGGTCAGATTTATAGATAAAGCATACCTTGGACTTAAATTATTTGACTCTGGTCTTCTTAAGCATTATTACTTGTATGAATTTTATAACATGCAAATTGCATGAACAAAGCACTCCTTTCATTAACCAATGGCCATTCATGCACATAACATGCTAGTAGAAGCATTACTACAGTTATGGCATTGATGATGAATAGTGTGTGTTATTTTTGGATTAGTACAACAGCTTAATGGCACATTCGGCTGCATGTGAATTCACTCATGTTTTACCAAATGTATTCCCCTAAAGTGTTCAGCTGAAAGCAAAGAGATCTGACATGGGGGGGGGGGTATGCCAAGTTTGTGATGGACATTTTATACAAAACAACCCAATAGTCCTCGCAATGTTTTCCAGCCCACACTTTGTTCTGCACACTGATCTTGTCCCTGGAAGTACATAATTACAGTCTGTTAGTGCTGGCTGCCGGTTTCTAAATGATAACACGACATTCATGCTCATTTTCTGGGCATCACAAGACATCAGTGTGCCGAGGAACAGCAAACGGAGAAAAAGCATGTGGGGAAATGCTAATTATTCTGCCACATCCAAGATGTCCATCAAAACCCCCCGCACCATAATAAAAAAGCCCAGTAAGCCAACCACGTACACAAATCCTCCTTCGAAAAAATCAAATGAAATGTAAAAAGCTTTTGCCTTGTTATCTTAACATATGGGCAACATATATGCGTTCATATACTTTGGCACAACCAATGTTGCATTTCGTTAGGAAGAAAAAAGTGTTGTGTGATCAAGCAGAAACTATGTGAGGACAATGGCATGGCGGAGATGAAAATGGAGGGAAGGAACAAGCCAACACAGGCAGACAGGCATACAAACATGTAGACAGAGACACCCCCAATATTCCTCATTCTTATGCATTTTCAAATGCTCTTGAGAAAGAAAAAAATCCAGTGAATATTCAATTGCAGACAATGCTCAGATACTTGACAACAGATCTAAGAAAGATCCCCAAGAATAGAATGTTGAAGGCTTCTAATATCTTTGATAGTCTCGTTATGATAATGAGAAGAGGTAATGCAAAATTCATGAAGTATACCTTGCAGGATCGTTAATAATTGTTCGGCAGGCACACAGAGGAGGAGACAATATGTTTTAGAAGCCATACATAAAGACACTGTTGCATTTTACGGTAATTGTTTATAGACAGTTAAGTGCAACTAAATTACTTTCATCTGTTGGAACATGTGTAGGGGAAGGGTTCAGAGTCTTACCTTTCCCAACAGCTGTTTGGCAAGAGCAGGCAGCAAGCTTGTCATTAGTCTCTAATTACAAAGATCCTTTGTCTTGTAATTACCCCGACCGATTAGATCTATTCATTTATTCAGTGGAAAAAAAATCGAACAAATAAATTGCGCCAGACACCAGAATAAACCAACATGTTGTGTGAAAACCTCTTGAGATCTGCAGTAAAAATACCTTCAGAACTTATTATGGATTTGTGCTTGCCTGAAAATCAGCTTTGGTCCACCTTGTCCCATCAAAAGATAACTTTAAAAGTATCACTGGCAGTTTGTGTTTGGATTTCTTCTTTGATACTTTTTTAAGCCTGTGCAGTACACTGAAATAAGAGTGTGTCTCTGCAAATATCTGTGAGAAATCAGTATAAAACAAATTACAGCATTCATCAAACTGTACACAGTTGGAGCAGCACTGGAAATGGTCTCACATGCCAAACTTGGAAATCAAGCTCAATTCAGATTAACCTATGCAAGAGCAAGTGCATATCCAAAGCTTTTGCTTAGGTCCTGTTGGCTATTCTGAAAAGCAATCACCCTGCACACTCATGTGGAGAATATACCAATGCACACAACCTTATTTAAACTCTTTCAATGGGCCACAAAAATGATGAGCAATTTTTCTCAATTACATCTCAGCCTTGATGGCTATCAAAACATGCTTGAGGTCTCCTCTGGTTGACATGTATGATGTGGTAAAGATTATACAGGGCCTGACCTCTACACATTTTGCCCATTTTAGCCAAAAGCATCTCATGCACCCTGTGAACCCTTGTTGACAGGCTGATGTCTATCTATGATGAGAGACGTCTGTGGTCCGGCCCCACACCTGTGTGCCATTTCACTACAGTGATTTCAGCTTTGGCAAGCACCAAATGACAGCTGCAATTCAAAGATCTGAGCGACTGTTTTTCTCCCAGGCATTGTCTGTTATGGCGGCAGAAGGGGGGCTCGGTAGCAATGTGGCCAATTTGGATGATTGGTCGTCAAATCTACGATAAATTGAGTTTGCCTGTGTTCTTTGAAAGTGACCCATGCCTGCCGGAGTAGTGTAAAATTAGACACAATGTGTTTGTGTTGTGTCAGATGTGGTGACTCTCAGAAACTGTTAATAATTGCCTAAGTGCTCTAGAGTGTCAGAGCTGTCCATCACTTTCAGTTCCTCTCTTTCTACAAGCTCTCATAATATTTTCACTGAACTGCAGAGGACAAACTACTTCCATTGACGGCCTTGTCACTTTAGTGCTTCAAGTTGTAAAAATATTTTAACTCTGTGCAAGACAAGAGCCTCATGTTTTAGGAGGCCATTCTCAGTTTTTACTATCTCAGTTTACTTCTCATTAGCACATAGAGGGGCGATTTAACTAAACAGATGTGCCACTTTTGCACTCCATATTTTAAAACAAAAACCTGTGTTTTATTAACTAAACACCCGCAATTCAGTTTAGCCAGGTGTTAAATATGCTGAAATAGCTCTGCACTGTGAGACTTTAAAAATATATAAATTAAAATTAGGTTCAGTGCAAACACAACTAACTTCTATGTAAATCAGGCTTTTAATAAATTGAAGTTTATTCACAAAACTCAGCGCAATTTGCCTGATGCAATTATCATTGCATTATTACCACCCACAGAATGCCGGCAGTATACTGGACTTTTTTTAAAAAGAGAAGCTTTTGGGGGCCTGGGTAGCTCAGCGAGTATTGACGCTGACTGCCACCCCTGGTGTCACGAGTTTGAATCCAGGGTGTGCTGAGTGACTCCAGCCAGGTCTCCTAAGCAACCAAATTGGCCCAGTTGCTAGGGAGGTTAGAGTCCTCGTGGTTGCAATTAAGTGGTTCTCGCTCTCATTGGGGCACGTGGTAAGTTGTGCGTGGATTGCGGAAAGTAGCATGAGCCTCCACATGCAGAGTCTCCGCGGTGTCATGCACGACAAGCTACGTGATAAGATGCGTGGATTGATGGTCTCAGAAGCGGAGGCTAGTCCTCCGCCAACCGGATTGAGGTGAGTAACCACGCCACCACGAGGACCTACTCAGTAGTGGGAATTGGGCATTCCAAATTTGGAGAAAATAAAAAAAAAGAGAGAGAAGATTTTGTACATTATTTGTTTATCATAGCAGCAGTAATTAATCAATTGATGATCAAATCATGGAGAACAGCGTTATAACCAGGCATATATCTAGATGTTTGTTGTTGTCAAGCGCACTTTCTGCCTTTTATAGAGCTGATACAGGTGCCTGGACTGCAGTGGTGGAGTGATGCTGTACAGTCCAAGTCTGTACAGATCAAGTACAGACTGATTGATCTCAATGTGAATTCAGCGACAGTGCTTATGGATATTTGAACCACTGCCCCCAGTGGCTGGAGCTGAAAGTGTTGTTGAATGTATGGGCATGATTGAGCTCCAGTTTCTGAGTGAAAAGTCCACAGAGTGGCCCAAAAAGTGAGCTATAAAGTGAGTTGTTTTTAGTTGTAAATGATGTCATACAGTCAACAAGAATGCATATTTTATTAACCATATGCCCTAACCCAAAGCCTAACCCTAAACTGTCCCACAAGATCAGGAATTACACAATACAAATTGCATTCAGCACTAGATTTTTGGTAAATAATAATAATTTAAAAAAAAATAAAAAAATAAAAAAATAAAAATTACAGCAAGCACCAATAAATTACATTATTAGAACATGCAATTCATTCTTAGTGAATATCCCCAAGTGCATGGCTACAAACAAAAATGTTTTTTATTTTAAAAAAAGTAATACACATATGTACATACTTTATGCATGCCTTATTATAATCAGATACAGTGTTTAGTTATTGGGATTTCAAAAATGTTACTGTGAATTTAATCTCCATTAACTGGCAATGCATTCTTTTCTTGTACATTCATGCACATAATAGTGCAGCTTTAGTGCTGCAAGTTGAACATTTATCGAATTGTGTCCCTATTAGTACTGACTACGATGTCATTGCTGACGGCCCATAAACAGCAATTTAAACTCTTTGAATGTGGGCGACCATAACCTATTGTGCACCTTCATTTAGTGAAGTAATTTGCTATGTCAGTTTTGTATTAGTATGAGTTACTTTGGGGCCCCTGCCAGGTTGCTATGAAAGAACAGCACAAGGCATTAAGGGCCTTCCGCCATCCAAATAGAGTTTCTTTCACTTATGTGAGGCAGCAGAAACTCATTCATTATTTTAATGGTTGTCAAATTTGTTTTCCAAATCTACTAAAAGATTATCGTTGTTACATGCGGACAAGTTGTTATAACTGAATCAATGTTAACTTTGTTACCAGGGTAATTTACTGCTCTCCTCTGACCACACTGCACAAAAGTAATCTCCGTATTTTTACAAAGCACCAGGTGAGGGAGATTTATGCCTTCTACATAAACTGACTGTTCTTTGATTAAAAAATAAAAAAATAGATTGGCGTAAGGGTAATATATCATAAAAGATGGCAAAATGCATAAATTATGGTTTCCACCTGATTAATATGCCACACATGCCTCAATAATGTATTATTACAAGCTTGGTCAAGCTTGTGGTCTATATGATATAGGGCTCCCTGAGCATTTTTCCATGCCTGGCTATAACTGTTACGGCTAATGACTTTCAAGAGAAATTATGTGCCTTCACTTTGGGTGGTTCAGTCCCTATGGACTCAACAGTGGCTCCAAGTCCCAGAATCAGAATATGAGGGCACATTTATTAGCATGTATAATTGGCCATGATTGGCTGAGCTCCTCTGTGACACGGCACCATTGGCACGCAAAGCGCAAACGGGAAATGTCACAAGATTTACAATGAAAGAGCAAGGCTGTGAGAGTTAAAAGATCTCATTTTTCTCTGGCAAGTTATCTTTATTGAATAAAACGTCCTCTATTAAGATGGATTCTGCTAGCAATCTTTTGTTTACACAATAACTGTAAAGGGAGGAAGAATTCTCACATTCTGCAATGGCAATTTATTATTAATATGCACATCAGTGAGCAAGAAATGACCCAGGGTCCACAACAGTCATGGAAGGAGCATTTATCAAAGATACACAAATATCGCACTACACAAGATACACTGCTTCCAATATTTGCAAACAAAAGATGAATGTGTCAAACAGTATAAGAGACTCTTTTGATATATAACGGTACCTCTGCTGTGTGACCACAGTACCCATCCAGTTTTCAGCTATCAAAGTGTTCATTCATTGCAGCCATTGGCATGATCTAAATTCTCATTCCGCAATCAGGTTCTAAATAATACCACGCATAAAATTAGTTTTATTAGCCCCTGTCTATCCAATACCTGACTGAAAAAAGGACCGAACATGGTATCATGATCAAGAACATCCTATTCCACAATGCGCCCAACCCTCTCGTTATCTGTACAGTATTTCTGGAGGTTCATTGATCTCCTAATTAACGAGCATAACAAGGAGAGGTGTTCCTGCATGTAAGGGTGAGAATAACTAAATGACTCTGATATCTTCTCTCTTGGGGCAGACGTTCTCTCAAAGTGCAGAGGCATCTTTCAGGGGACAGATGGGATTGACAACCTTATTAGGGATGAGCCGATGGGCCTCCATCACAGTCTAGATATTGGATTTCTTGCGGTCCATATCAGTGCAGACACATGTAGATGTAGTAGCTGCATCTAAGGGCAGAAATTAAATCAATACCACCAGCTTCTCAACAAGCTTTAATGCATTACAGCAGCTGGGGCTACAGGACCATCTGGCCTGCTCTCAAAAGCTCCCGTACATCTCTGTCAGTGAAGTCACTCTTATTTGGTTAACAGTAATCAACTGCAGCAAAACAGTGCAATTCCTCTTGCAGAGAGCCTTAACTTGATTTTTTCTTTTTCTTTCTTTCAGGCGTGGTGGGAACATCTGTCCTCCCCAACGAATTGGGAAAAGTGTCAATGTTCTAAGAGTCTGCATGAGCTGGCATGGACTGATTGGTTATGGCAGATGACACATAATGTGAGAAGAGGTGTTATATATTTTCATGTCCAAACCTAGATTGTTCCATTGGGAGAAATTAGTAGCAGTGTACAAAACTTTTTTATTAAGGGGTATTTTTTATTATGAAGGCATTTTTTTAATAAACATATAAAAAAACACACAGTGTGCTGTTTATCAGTCTGATGTCAGGAAAATTACAAGAACATGGCAAAATATTTTCCAGTGAGGGGCATCAAAAGCCAGTGAAATGGTGTCGTAATCACAAAAGGTTTTAAGACGAATGTTAGATGGAGGTTTTAATAAGTAAAACATACTGTACCTCCCTAACCTAAAACTTTAACCTAAACCTAACCAATAGTGTCCTAAAAGCAAATGACAGGTAACCAAAACAGATATCCTTACCCTTAACCAACACCTAAACCTAACTGATAGTGTCCTAAAAGCAAATGCGACGTAAAAAGCACATTATCTGAAGTAACCATGTTATTTTGTGTCCCTTTTCTGTGACACTTTGGTCTCACATCACCTTGCGTGCTTGACTGGGTTCGAGCCTCTGTCTACTGCTAGACACTCTTTCTCCATGGTGCTGTACTTAGTCTCTCTCAGCGAGAGCTTACGACTAATGTACAGCACTGGTCGCTCCTCCCCCTCCACCTCCTGCGAGAGTACTGCCCCCAGCCCTCTGTCAGATACATTTGACTGCAAAATAAAGGGGAAAGAGAAATTAGGAGTATGTAAAAGTGGCCCCCCACAAAGCACGGATTTTACTTTTAGGAAAGCCTGTTGGCATGACTACGTCCACTGGACCGGATCGGGGGCCCCCTTTCTAGTAAGATCAGTCCCGCTGGTGACGTCAGAGTAACTAGGCACAAACCTTCGGTAGTAGCCAGCCAGCCCCAGAAACGTTCTCACCTCCTTTTTGGTTTTGGTCCTCAGACAGGCCGTGTTCCTGCAGTTTTGTTAACCTGGGGATGCACCTGCCCATGACTCAAGTGGAATCCCAGATACTAAACTTCCACCCGCCCAATTGTGCATTTCTTCGGGTTGGCTGTGAGCCCCGCCTGTCGCAGCGACCTCAATTAAAATCAACCAAGCCAGTATTAAGGACTGTAAAAAGATGGACCAATGAAGCAGAGCAGGAACTACAAGCCTGCTTTGATTGCACGGATTGGAGTGTTTTTGAGGCTGCAACCACTGACCTGGATGAGCTCACAGATACTGTTACTTCATATATCAGTTTCTGTGAGGATATGTGCATTCCTACTAGGACTTATTTAAAGTTCAACAACGACAAACCGTGGTTTACAGGCCAAAGAGGATGCTTACAGGGGTGGGGATAAAGTCTTGTACAATCAGGCCAGGAACACACTGAACAAGGACATCAGAGTGGCTAAAAGAAGATACTCTAAGAAGCTGAAAAACAAGTTTTCATCTAACTACCCTGCATCAGTGTAGAGTGGCATGAAAGAAACTCACAAATTACAGGACTCCTACCTCCAACCCTGTGATGGACCAACAACTGGCTGACGACCTGAATGTGTTCTATTGCAGATTTGAAAGGCCCAATCTCACACCCCACACCCATTCTGACCTTCACTTCACACAAATACCAACAACTCCTGCAACCCCCCTCCTCCCCCCTCCTGCTACTCAACCTACACTTAAGATCTGTGAAAATGATGTGAGCCGGTCTTTCGGAAACAAAAGATGAGGAAAGCTTCAGGCCCAGATGGGCCCCCATCTTCACACAGATCTTCAATAGATCACTGGAGCAGTTTGAAGTCCCATGCTGCTTCAAACGCTCAATCATTATTCCTGTCCCAAAGAAACCAAAAATCACAGGACTTAATGACTACAAACCTGTCGCCCTTACGTCTGTTGTCATGAAATAATTTGAGAGACTGGTGTTGGCCCATCTGAATAACATCACTGGACCCTTTCTAGATCCCCTTCAATTTGCTTATTGAGCCAACTGTCTGTGGATGATGCAGTCAACATGGGATTGCATCGTATCCTGCCACATCTGGACAGACCAGGGACATATGCAAGGATTCTTTTTGTGGACTTCAGTTTGGCTTTCAACACCATCATCCCAGCTATACTCCAGAATAAATTACACCAACTCTCTGTTCCCATGTCTATCTGTCAGTGGATTACCAGCTTTCTGACGGACAGGCAGCAGCTTCCAGCACCTGTACAATCAGCACTGCTGCCCCCCAGGGATGTGTGCTCTCCCCACTACTCTTCTCCCTCTACACCAATGACTGCATAGCCAAGGACCCACTGTCAAGCTCCTGAAGTTTGCAAATGACACCACTGTCATCGGCCTCATCCGAGATCACGATGAGTCTGCATACAGAAGGGAGGTTAAACAGCTGGCTGTCTGGTGCAGTCAAAACATCCTTGAGCTGAACACGCTCAAAACGGTGGAGATGATTGTGGACTTTAGGAGGAACACCCCAACACTGACCCCCCTCACCATTCTAAACAGCACTGTGGCAGCAGTGGAGTCATTCAGGTTCCTGGGCACTACCATCTCACAGGACCTGAAGTGGGAGACACACATTGACACCATTGTGAAAAAGGCCCAGCAGAGGTTGTACTTCCTTCTCCAGCTGAGGAAGTTCAACCTGCCACAGGCGCTGCTGATACAGTTTTACTCAGTGGCCATTGAGTCTGTCCTCTGCACTTCAATAACTGTCTGGTTTGGTTCAGCTACGAAATCAGACATCAGAAGACTACAAAGGTCAATTCGGACTGCTGAGAGGATTATTGGTTGCCCCCTGCCCCCCCTTCAAGAACTATACACTTCCAGAGTGAGGAAAAAGGCTGGAAAAATCACTCTGGACCCCACTCACCCTGCCCACTACCTTTTTGAACTGTTGCCATGCTTCAGAGCTCTGAGCACCAGAACCATCAGGCACAGGAACAGTTTTTTCCCTCAGGCTATCCATCTCATGAACAGTTAAATTGCCCCATTGAGCAATAACTATGTGCAATACACAGTTTAGTCTTTTTTATATTTATCCAACATATCCAACCTCTTCTGCCATTTCACTCCTCTGAAAAAAAAAAAGTAAAAAAAATTGCACTGTACATAACAGATGACAGATTTGTATTAGATTGCACTACGTATGTGTATGTGTGTATGTATGTATGTGTGTGTCTGTGTGTGTATGTACGTATGTGTATAACTATTTTTTATTTTTTATTATTATCTTGCTGCTGTTTTTGTATTGTTTTTGCATTGTTGTACACTGGAAGCTCCTGTCACCAAGACAAATTCTATGTATGTGTAAGCATACTTGGCAATAAAGCTGATTCTGATTCTGATTCTCAAGACAGATATTGCATGTGCCGCCTCCAGTCATTACTTTAAAAAATAATATAATCCAAATACGTGGTGGCATATGCAGTATGCGGTCTGAGAATTTTATCAATGAGACGCTGGAACATGGCTGAGGCCCCGAACAAACCGAATGGAAGGGTCACAAATTGGTGTAAGCTGAACAGTGTGGAAAAAGCAGTTTTTTCTCGGGAGATTGGAGTTATAGGGATCTGCCAATAACCCTTTGTTAAGTCTAGTGTCAAATAAAATCGAGCCGTGCCCAACCGATTGAGCAACTCGTCAATCCGAGGCATTGGGTACATGTAAAATTTGGACACTGTGTTCACTTTGCATAGTCTTCGCAGAACCGGACCATCCCTTCACACTTAGGTACCAGAACCACCAGGTTAGCCCAGTTGCTGTGCGACTCTTCTATTACAAATTCAAACATTGCCTCCAATTCTTCCTGAACAACCTTTTTCTTGTGTTCAGGAAGGCGATAGGGTTGGCTACGAACCACCACCCCCGGGGTGGTCTCAATATGGTGTTCTGTGAGGTTCATGTCACCTCTGGCCTGAGCTCCGCCCTCTCCAGGACTACCATTGCCAAGGCAACAGGGACCGCCTCCCTCCATGATTTTAGGAGGTCGAGGTGGTAAATTTGATGAGCCCCACCCCTGTCCGTTCGCCTAACCTCATAATCGAGATCTCTGACTCGCCGTGTGACCTCAAAGGGCCCTTGCCACTTGGTGAGTAATTTAGAGCTTGAGGTGGGCAGCATTACAAGCACTTTATCTCCCAGTGAGAATTCCCATAGTTGAGTGCCCCGTCATACAGTTGGCTTTGACGTTCCTGAGCTTAGAGCAAATTCTCGTGTTAGTTGACCCAAAGTATGGAGTTTTGCTCTAGAACATATTGAATTTCATTTTTACTGTTTGAAGGTCCTTCTTCCCAAGCTTCCCATATGACGTCGAGCACGCCACGTGTCCAATGCCCATACAGCAGCTCGAATGGGGAAAACCCTGTGGAGGCTTGTGGGACCTCTCGCACTGCAAATAACAGGGGATTGAGCAACTTATCCCAATTTCTAGCATCCTCGTTTACGAACTTATGAATCATATTTTTTAAGGTTTTATTAAATCGTTCCACCAACCCATCCATTTGTGGGTGGTAAACACTGGGCAAATTGATATAATACCTAACAATTCGGACAGTTTGCGTAGTGTTCATGACATAAATGTAGTGCCTTGATCAGTGAGGATTTCTTTTGGAATCCCCACTCGGGAGATAATTCTGAAGAGTACCTCCGCAACACTACTTGCTGAGATGTTGCACAGGAGCACTGCTTCCGGATATTGCGTTGCATAGTCCACCAGAACTAATGCAAAGCGATGCCCAAAGGCTCTTTGGTACTAATAATTGGGTTGTACTTTCTTTTGTTTGAGTGTCCTGCGTTACTCGATACGACCTATCTATGATTATTGAAAAATATGGGTATGTGAGTGTGAGGTTAGGCTGAAGATCTAAAGGTCCCTGGTTCGATCCCAGGTTTCGGCACCAATGTAACACTTCGTATTCTGGATAATGGAGGAGTCAGGAGACAGCGAACTGTACAAGAAATAAATAAACGTATTATTATTTTCTGATTTCATATTTCAGAATAATTTATTTCCCAGACTATTGTGATTGACTTGTTAAGATCTAGACTTCAAAAAACATATTCACTTTAATCTGGGTGATTTTAACACCCTGACTGCATGTAACTACTAACCAGAGCAATGAAAAATAAATAAATAAACAGATCAAGAAAAAACTCTGTTCTGCCAACAATAACATTAACATCTGAAATGCAAAGCATCTAAAAAAACGGCACCTTATCACAGAAACTTCAGATGACCTTTGAAGTGTTTGTGTGAAAGGATAATATTTAAGCTTCAAAGATCCCTTTTAGATTTCCACCAAAATAATAACCCTTGACACACCAACAAACAAACAAAAGGCGAAAAAAAATATTAAATATCCCAACTTGGCAAAGTCTAAAAGCAAAGAAAGTTCCAGGTTGTTTTTTTGTTGTAGTTGTTGTTTCATCCACTGGCACAGAGCTTAGAGGGAGCAGGGAAGCATCTATTATTTGGGGGCTGATTTAAGCATCATGACTGGTGTCCGCTCTGTTTTCCAGGGAAGGACTCGACAGCATGCAGCTCTCTGCCTGGTGCCTCTACATCGTGTTAGGTGATTTACAACTGACTTGCTCGGTTTATGTAGTGCAGTATTTTCATTTCTTCCCTGCTGAGTACCGGGTTTAGAACTCCTGAAGAAATATTTTGCTTTGCTGACAAAATCCAGTGACAGCCGTCTCCAGATAAAAAAGTGTGCCACGGTGTTAAACTGTATGAAATCTGGGAGACAAGTCAGGGTTGGAGGTATCTATAGCAGCCCACTGCTGTTTGATCTGAACCAGCACTGATTGAGTGGAATGATGTTTATAGCTGACTTTAAAACCAACTTTCAATTTAAAAAAATGACGCAAGTAAGAGGAAAGGTCTGTAAAACAGATGGTGAAATTTATTGAAAAGCTTTTATGAGGGTCTCGCCGACGAAACATGTGGAAGAGAAATGAATTGTTTGTTTCAATGGCTTTGCCTTTAGACGAGCAGGTAAATCAATGCACAGGACATTTTCATTAACCTCCGGTTTCAGCTGTTCTGTTTGATGAAGGCTTTGTGGATGAACACAGCTTGATTTAGAGTGAAGAAAATAAAAGTATACTAGGCTTCAAACTGCTTTTCTACAGTTTAAGTCCCCTCAAAATACCAATCGCAAGCTCAAGAATGTTACAACCGTCAAATTACCATTGTTTTTCAAAGGAATTGCTGCAGCACGTGTCTGTGATTTAATTCTCATGCAAATGGAACATTATCATAAGCACGGATGTGCCTGCCTTTGTGTAGGAGCCTGACCTCTTGCAAAATGGGAGGGGTTATCACAGACCTAATGAGTCGGGTGAGCTCTGAGCCTTTCAGGCACAGAAATGGATGGACATTCTGTATGCTGTAATTACCCCTTAGCTACATGAACAGTGTTTGTTTTAATTTGGATTGCCACAGCAAGACAAACAGAAGTTAATTTGAATTCGTCACTACAAAAGCTTCCACTCCCTGTATCTGAGGAGGACTATAAATAAAGATTGTCATTGTAACCTAATCAAATTATGTGAAATATTTTGGTGGGGCTGTCAGTGTCTGAGTGCTCTCGGAAGACGACGCGCACGAATCCCCAGAGGTCTTCTCATCTCGCTTCAGGAGCTGCCAGGTTGCTTTGCTTCCGCGCGCATGCAGACGTATTGAGCATAAATGGCACTCACATGATTTCAATGAGCATGATGAGACGAGCCAAGTCTTTCAGCACATTAGCTTTTGTTCTGAAAAGCACAAAGTAAAAGCAAGAGAGCTGAGAGAAGAAAAGCAAGCGAGAAGGCAAAAAACTGATAATAATAATAGTGGACTGTGGCAGTGCTTGAGAAAATGGAATTCCACCTGCCACAAACAGGCTATAAGTGGCTATGCCAGCTGTAATTGGCCTGAATTAGACATGAACCGAACATGACATGCTGAACAGGGACCCGCGATAGGGCAGATAAAGCCATTCTTTGGGAAATAAAGTATGATATCACAATGGGTTCATAAAGATGTCCAACTTTTGTCAGTAATAACTGCAAGCCATGATACAGTCTCCTCTCATGGCCAATAAGCCTTCTAATATTCACCAATCATAGTCTATAAAGCTGCCATTACGGGAAGCTCTTTCAGACTTCTCAATAAATTTACTGATGTCAGATGCAGTTTTACCCAATCTGGCCGTTCGATGGAAGGAGAATGTGCTCTTATTAAAACCTTTCAATTCTGCATAAATTTAATAACTGACTCTCTGGCTTTGGAAGTTCACAGCAGGGTTATTACTTATATATATATATATATATATATATATATATATATATATATATATATAATGTATTTTGAATTTAGATTTTATTTTCATTTTGTTTTTGTTTGTTTTTTGTTAATACATTTTCGATCTAAGACTATATAGCCAAATTAACTGATATCAATAAAATATGATATTTGGATCAAATGTCTCTGGGCAATCTAGAGTTATCTTCATGTTTAATGAAGGTGGATTGTAAAGGTTTCAAAGTCAAGGGAATGTAATTTAGTTTAGTTTCAGTTTTTCCAGTTATTTATTTATTTATTTATTTTATTATTTATTTCCATTTTATTTATGTTTAGTTTTCATGCTTTTTCATTATTACATTAGTTTAATGATACTAACATTGGTTCACAGAAATATGTGTGTTTATGGAAATAAAAATTAAGACCAATAAGCATAGGGGGGTTAAAGAACCACTTCTTTTGCTTCAAGGTAAGGACAAATAGCATGCTGTTGACAAAACCACTGAATACTAATATGCTGGTAATGGCAGTATGAGAGTGCTTCTATGCAATACCATTCACACTGATGGGTTTAAAAACGGCTCTGATCTGTAACACACCACAAACCAGCAACAAAAGACAGTGGTCAGTGAGAGTGCTAAGAAAGACCCATAGCCCAGCTGGACAGAGCAAATCCAAAACAAACCTCTCCGCCTCAGCACTCCCCACAGTGAACTGCAAGCGCTGCGTGCCCCTGCGCCACACCAATCAGCCCCTGCCACACCGCCACTACCCTGTGTCCTCTTAACTCTGTTTCCTCAGTGATTTTTCATCCACCTCGTTGGCCTGTTTTATTCATTGTTTCCCAGATCGAGTGATTGATGTTCTACTCTCTTAATCTGTGTGAATGATAAGAGCTGGGGTGTGGAGACTGTGCATGTGCAACACGGGCCATGCAGCCAGGGCCAGCGTTGACTGCTCACTCCCTCAGACTCATTTACATTTCAATCTCAGCCTCATGAATGTGAAGACTCCGGCCTAAAATTAATAATGCCAGAAGTTGGAGGTGGGCACCACCGCGAGAGAGACAGTGAGCACGATTGAGAGAGGGAGAGAAAGGGAGAAAATGAAGAGAAGGGGTCCTCCTCTCTAGCTTCTTTTGTTCTTTACCAAAAATGCCCCTTTTTTTTATTTCCCCTCTCTATCTTTCTTCAGGTCTCCAATGAATGGCATTACAGACAAAGGCATATGCGGAGTGACACAAATGTATTACGGTTGCACCGCCACAGTATATTGTCATAGAACCAGGGGCGATTTGTCTGGGGACAATTTAGTTTCCATAAAGGATTTAAATGGTTTCTGTGGAGATAGTAGGGAGAAATTTAATTTGTTTCTCATTTACTACAGCAGGTATGAAAAGGAGAAAAATTGGATGGCTGATGGGCTAAAAATTGGTCCTGTCCCTCTGCTGTATCCCCTAAAGGATTAAACCCTGCATCATATAGATTGAGTTCGACCCCCACCCCCCCTCCCAACCCAAGCTGCCGCACGTCGACCGCCCTCCAGCCACCTCCCCCCCCCCTGCCTCAAGCCCTATCCGAGTGGTAACCTTAAACCAACTTAAAAAGTAACCTTTGGGGTGGCTGCCAATCACTCCAAAAACAACGTTTCCATCGATCTGGCTGTCCCTGTGATTTATGGCTTCATTTTACAGTAATTGAGAATTAGAGGGAAGATTAGCAAGCCTCAACACTTCAGCTTGATATGCTCTCTGAGCGCTGTAATTTGTCACGTTGGGATGTCAGACACTCTCTTACTCACAAAGGGGGGTTCCCTACTAATTGAATTCCCCGATAAGCCTGGAATTAATTTGACACCGGTGAAATCTGAATACAGCCCTCGTGCCTCCCCTCTGTGACGGGCTAAAGCCCTGTTGCACGCCCGCCATACAGGCAAACACTATTGATCCAAATCACTTTGAGTTGAAGCCAACTGAAGTATGGAATCACTAAATCTTATTTACACTCATATTGGAAGAGTTCATCTGCAGCTATCCTGAGCAGATAAATAATATTATCTTTCATTTTGTTTGACTCCGCCAAGATGAATTTTTGCCCATTTCCTTCTGAGGGCAAACAAAGCAAATGCCTCGAGTCAACAGTCACGATTGAATTACCTGCCAACTTTAGAGGTCTATTGTCTGGGTAATTTGTTGTCTAAGTGGCAAAATGAAAGCCCTCTCCACCGCTCTCTGAACGCCCGCTGGGATGTCATCCAAAGCTTAGCCTTAGACAGTCAATTCAAAATCTGTTGATGCTACACTTCCCTTAAAACAGAACCCTGTGTCGTTTGTTAAAACCTCTGTCTTACATGTATAACATCAATCTCAAGGAAAATTATAGGAATATCTTGCCTGAAAATGGAAATTCTGTCATCATTTACTCACCTTAATATCATTCCAAACACTTTTTCTTCTGTGAAACACAAAAGGAGATATTTTGAAGAAAGTTCACACTACTCTTTTCCGTACAGCGAAAGCATACAATAATCAGGGCCTTCAGACAAAAAAGCATCATAAAAGTGGTTCATATGACTTGTATGCTATATTCTGAGTATTCTGAAGGCATACAATAGCTTTGTGTAGAATTGTTGGGGGGGGGGGGGGGGGGGTTAATTGTATAATTTACTGAATAATATGACCATTCAAATATTACTTGCTTTATATCATTTATCTCTTATAATTGGACATTATCAGTCTCAGAAATTTTTTTATTTATGGCTGATTAAGATTAGCGCATTTCTATGATGGCATTGGAAATGTTTACTTGGTGTCAGTGCAACATAAAGAAAGATTACTGAGTGCACCTTCAATTACACATGCACTTTATTGGCAATACAATGTGAACATTATTAGCAATGAGTTTTTCAAAACATAAATGCTAAATTTGCCATACTGAGTCAAAACATGCAGTCAAATTTATTATGCTGAGACTGTAAAGTAAAGTTTGAACTTCCTCATTTTTCCTTGTTCAATGGTACTAACATGAACATGTTTTCATCTCTGTTGAGCACCATTGTGCATAAGTGCTATTTTCAGTGGGCTGTGTTAGTGTTGGAGCTCTTTAGCAGTCTAAGAGATGCATTTATCTGCTTAATGAACTTTTGGCTCTAACTTAATACCACTAATGCCTGTGTGAGTCAATTAGCAGCAGTGCATGTGCTGCACTATTTATGAACTGGAGCGGGGCCTTGTTCTGCTCATCACAGCGCTGTTCCTCTGTGCTAATCTCCCTGTAAACATGAGGCTCTTTTGTAGCCAGACAAGGCTCTGACATTATCAGATACATGGTGTCATCGAGCCCTCAGCAAGTCCTTAGCATGTCACATAGACAAATATAGCGATGCACAAAAGGGTAACCTCCTCCTTTTGTTCCAATGACAGCATCTATTAGTCCTTTGAATCTAGTTTTAACTGTATGACTTAGTTTTTGTTACAGTTTTAGTTTAGTTTAGTTTTTCAGGGTTTCTAGTTTCAGTTTAGTTTTCGTTTTCAGTATATTTAGTTTTATTATTTTATAGCTACCAGAGTTAATGCATTAATTACATTTAAATATGTTTATTACATTGCACACTGAATTAATAGTAATTTTAGACAAAGATCACAACACACTGAACACAATACAGCAGTATTTTACCTTGAGAAAAATTATGAAAATGAAAATTAATGAATTAATTAAATGAGTTAAAAGCTCAATGGCATTTTTTAAATTGCAGTGCGAAAACTTATATTGTAATCACACCAGAGAGTAAATCAGAACATAATAAACAATGTCTCCAGCAAGGTCTTGCCAAAGCTACTGTCACAGTATAATTGCGCTTGACACAGTCTTTTAACCTGTTTAAATTGAGATGGGCAAGACATGTGTCTGAACACCCAACAGGTTCCAGAGGTGCATGTATCTGTCTAAGCCCTCATTTCCCATTCTGAGCAAGGTGCTCAGCCTGGGCCGCGCCGGGGCCTGGAGAGAGAGAGAGAGAGAGAGAGAGAGATGAAGGATGGAACAAACAGGGGAAGGAGAGGAGGGAGATAACTGAGAGGCTGATAGAGACAGGCTGGCAGGCTCGAATGGCCCATCAATAGATCCAACACACTGGTAATTTGGAGCACATTTAACATACATCAGTTGAGTGGCCGTGGGCTGTATGTGTCTTGTCGGGACTCAGAGTAAATAACAGTTAAATCCGGTGTCATCGCTGACCTCTGTGACCTTAGGAGCAGATGTGGTTCCCTGCACAGATGGGAAAGCAACAGCACGCCAGGTGAGCAGGACAGACCATTGCATTTAACAACTTGAGGACATCATTACCACCTCACACACTCTCCGTTTCTCTATCTCTCTCTCTCTCTCTCTCTCTCTCTCACACACACACACACACACACACACACACACACACACACACACACACATAGACACCTAAATGTTGTAGATGAATCATTTTATAGTCCTAGGCTAAAGAGTCATAGGTATTGATTTGAGAGGGGACATGAATTGTCCCCAGTAATGCATTATTTTTAAGAATAATTTCAGAAAAAAAGGAGATGGTAAGCTGAATGTTATCCTCAGTCACCGTTTCCTTTCATACAGCATAGAATATTTTTTACATCAATAAAAGTGAATGGTGACTGGGGCTAAAACTCTCCATTATTTCATATTTTGTGTTCCACAGAAGAGAGAATGTCATATGGGATTGAAACAACAAGCGGGAGAGTTAATAATGACAGAATTCAAATGTTTTGGTGAACTATTACTTTAAAGGGACAGTTCACCCAAATATGAAATATCTCCCATCATTTACTCACTCTCATGCCATCCCAGATATGTATGACTTTCTTTCCTCTGCAGAACACAAACAAAGATTTTTAGAAGAACATCTCAGCACTGTTGGTCCATTCAGTGCAAGTGAATGGTGGCCAGAACCCCAAAACTACATAAAGGCAATATTAAAGTAATCCATATGACTCCAGTGGTTTAATCCATGTCTTCTGAAATGATATGATAGATGTGGGTGAGAAACAGATCAAGTCCTTTTTTACTACAAATTCTCCTCCCTGTCCACTATGTGGCAATATGCATGAGGAATGCAAATTGCCAAAGAAGAATGTGAAAATGAAAGTGAAAGTGGAGCTTTATAGTAAAAAAAAGGACTTAAATATTTATCTGTTTCTCGCCCATACCTATTATATCACTTCTAAAGACATGGATTTAACCACTGGAGTCATATGGATTACTTTATGTTGCTTTTATGTGCTTTTTGGATCCTTCAGAATTCTGGCCACCATTCACATGGACCTACAGAGCTGAGATATTCTTCTAAAAATATTTGTTTGTGTTCTGCAGATTAAAGAAAGTCATACATATTTGGGATGGCATGAGGGTGAGTAAACAATGAGAGAATTTTCATTTATGGGTGAAATAACACTTAAGCATTGCAAAACTGCAAATATGTAAAGGCAGCAAATCCTAAGGCAGTCACTTTTGTTAAGCCAAATACAATATCAAAATATATATTTAATTCTTTCATTCAAAATATCCTGTTTTCCTTTGCTTGAAAGACCGGACCAGGTAAATGCCCGGAGTCTGCCTCGGTGACACTTCCAGAAGAAAGCCAAGCTAAACTACATGTCATGGAAAGCGAAAACAAATGATCTGTGTGCTTTGAAAACTCAGCATAGCACCACAGGGCAAGTCACTGAGCATCCCTGTGCACGAGACAGGCTGGGTACATATATGAAGCACAGCACCTGAGGCTAACCAGTTACTATGCCACTCACTCACCTCTACAAAGCACTCAAGCACGCCAGAAGCTCTCAAGTGTCATGTCACATTTAGATATGGAGTATAAGGTAAAGACTTTGTCAAGTCTCAGCACTTTTAAAAGGGCATGGAACAGGTTGCATTTTACCCCAAAACATACTGTAAATTGGGCTGCTGTGTTTTAATGCAATGGGGGCTTGAATCAAATAATAATGCCTCAGTTATTTCATTCATAAGAATTAAAAATCCTCCTGTCCTTGGCTAAGAGAAGAGCGAACACTCAATTTATGTGCTTTATACAGTATTCTGTTTTTTCCAAGAAAAAAACATCCCATGGGATACATTTTGGACAAACAACTTTAAAGGGGTCATATCATGGAAAACCGGATATTCCAGAAAATCCAAGGGTTGTTTTTTACCAAGTCCCTGATCATTTCAGTCCAAAATTAAGAGCTTGTGAGGCCCAATTTCAGCATGTATTGTTTTGTAATTCTAGCAAGTAAATCAAGCAAACACAATATTTACTGAACCTTACAGCAAACCTGCAATCCACAACCAAGTGTTGTTACTCAGTTCACAGGTGAAGTAATTTACATATAGGAGTCTTAAAGGTACAGTAACAAAAAGAGTAGTCTGTGTAATTTAAGGTTCAGAAAGTGGAAAATGGTCATGTAGAACCAAATTTCAACAAGAAACCTCAACTAAAATTTGAAGAGGACAACAAAAGTGTAGCATATGTCCCCTTGAATAATTCTAATATTTTTGGACAGTCCTGGACAGGTTTATTTCCCATGAGGATGGGAATGTTTATCATCTCCCTCAATACATTTAGCCTGGCACAACAAGAGATGTTTGGCTCAGTGATCTTTTCCCCAAACTATTGAACTCTTCTCCAGCCCTCTTGCCCTTAACTCAATTTCAGCAAATTAGACACACTGCATTCTGCATAACTTAACTGTATTACATTGATATCATTTAGCCTCAGTTCCTTCCTTTAAGTGTGTGTAGCTCCCTAATAAAAATTGTCAGTTAAAATGAATATACAGCTTGTGTAATTAAATTTAATTGGATCTTGTCACTTTCCATCAGTGTCGTTTTTTTATCCTTGTTGAGTGTTACTGTTCTAATGCTGCCTCTGGTTTGTTCATTGCTTCATTGCAAGCTGTGCTCTCAACTCAAATGAAGCTAAATACATCTAGACCTGGTTTGAGCTCAAAGCCTTTGAACCTTGAATGCAAGCACAAGGAATCAGGCTAATTTAGGGTTGGTTTATTTATTTAGAAATGCTGTGCAAGTGCTTTTTTTTCTCTCTCTGCAGAAAAAGTTGTTTGGATTCATTAGGCCTTCGATATCAGACTAGTCTCAATGATGCACTCTTAAGCCGTGCCAGCACAACATGATTTCTGGTCAGATTTTGCTGCCGCAGACAGATTTAAGTTTTTCTCCTGCAACAAAACACCCTAATCACAGCCAAATCGGTGCTCATGTAACTAGTCCTGCTCGACAGGCTTTGAGCGGGATTCGAACCGGTGTCAGCCCGCACGGGAGGTGGGCATGCTAACAAGGAAGCTAAAGGCTACAGCCTCTACCGTCAGTCACTAGTGCGCCTCTTGAGGCCAGGGGAGTAGGGTTTACACATACCACACAGTTATAACATTCCAGCTGGCTCCCGTTACACTCGCTATGGTCTGCGATGCTCATTAAGTATGAGAAATTCAGGGACGTTATCTGAGCCAGTCTTGAGCTGTCACAGATGCTGCAACATTTTCAAGCACCTTTGATATTATCAATCACTTTATTATAAATTATGCTGTGAGAACGGTGATCTGCTCCAGCCAATCACATCTTATCATGCATCTTTATGTACAGGAATTGAAAGCCAAAATTTGAGAATAGTGTGTTCTATTGTAATAAAGTAACAAGAAATTATTTGACAGATAAATATATGGTCTGAGCACTCTACTTGTCAATGTGCTATACTTTATTTACCTCCAAATCTTTTCCCAAAACAAACACATAGACATCCTGCCCACCTCTTCCCAATTATTGTTCCTGCCATATTTTATTTTTTCATCTCCTCATTTGTTTTTCAGACAAAATCAGTACACACAAAACCTTTGGACAGCGAGCTGATCATGAATCACAATTCGTAAGCATCTATTTCTGGAAAAACTATTGTGATCACTCTAATTTCTCACATGATTTATGAGAATAGTTTTTTCTCTCTCTCCGCTGTTGGCTGGGGATGTCTCTTGTTCAGAAGATCTTATAATTTGTGCACATTGTCTGCATTCTGTTGTGTAGTATGTGTGCTGCTGATGCTACAGATGAGAAGAAACCTTGATGTGTAATGTGAGCAGAGCAGCGTCTCAGTCGTGTAGTAAGAGTGTGGCTTTACATGTATCGGATTGATCTTATGCTGGGATAATTATGAACCAGCAAGACCATAAATCTGGATGCTGAGAGCAAAACTGGCACTTTGATCAATTCAGAACACAAAGTCTTATTTGACTAAGATATTACATTTAAATTTGAATCAGGAAACATAAAAACCTTTGGCTGAATTCTTCTAAATATCTATGAAAATGTGTGAAAATTACTGAGTGACAGCAATTCTGGCTTAATATAATGAGGCTGTCATGTTAAAAATTGTATTTCTATATTCTGTGGCATAACTGTGTGTATATTACTGTATATATACCTATTCGTTCAGCAAAGATTTTGTGGACGTGTTTGCACTGTTGCCCAATCTGCACAATTCCTTTAGTGAATCTGGAGTGTGCAAATAAACAACGCTTTCACCAGGCGCAATTCATTCTTGGTGAATTCCCTTCTATGTATTTAAATTGGCACACAGTGGCATGTACTGACCCCATTTCCCCTGTTTCTAAACACTTTTCCATGCACCTCTTTCACATTTCCGGGTTTGGAATGTAGAAGGAAATGCTGCTGCTGGTGAATAGAGGTAAATGGGAGACCATAGCAAATGTTATTGCAGCGTTCCCTTTTGCTCCAACTGCAAAAGAAAAAATCCACTACTTCGTTTCCACAATTTTCCAAAAGAAGGAAAACAGCAGTAAAAAGAAAAAAGTCCCTCTTACTAGTTTGACATATTTTACAGAATGTTTTTTTTTTTTTTCATTCATGCCAGGGTAATACTACACAAAGTACAGTAATGTAAATAGGCCAATACAAAGAATAATATGCAATTGAAGTCAGAAGTTGACATACACCTTAGCCAAATATATTTAAACTCAGTTTTTCACAATTCCTGACATTTAATCGTAGAAAACATTACCTGTCTTAGGTCAGTTAGGATCACTACTTTATTTTAAGAATGTGAAATGTCAGAAAAATAGTAGAGAGAATTATTTATTTTAGCTTTTATTTATTTTATCAAATTCCCAGTGGGTCAGAAGTTTACATATAATTTGTTAGTATTTGGTAACATTGCCTTTAAATTGTTTAACTTGGGTCAAATGTTTTGGGTAACCTTCCACAAGCTTCTGACAATAAATTGCTGGAATTTTGGCCCATTCCTCCAGACAGAACTGGTGTAACTGAGTCAGGTTTTTAGGCCTCCTTGCTCGCACATGCTTTTTCAGTTTTGCCCACACATTTTCTATCAGACTGAGGTCAGGGCTTTGTGATGGCCACTCCAATACCTTGACTTTGCTGTCCTTAAGCCATTTTGCCACAACTTTGGAAGTATGCTTGGGGTCACTGTCCATTTGGAAGATCCATTTGCGACCGAACTTTAACTTCTTGGCTGATGTCTTGAGATGTTGCTTCAATATATCCACATAATTTTCCTTCCTCATGATGCCATCTATTTTGTGAAGTGCACCAGTCCCTCCTGCAGCAAAGCACCCCCACAGCATGATGCTGCCACCCCCATGCTTCATGGTTGGGATGGTGTTCTTTGGCTTTCAAGCCTCACCCTTTTTCCTCCAAACATAACGATGGTCTTTATGGCCATAAAGTTACAATTTTGTTTCATCAGACAAGAGGAAATTTCTCCAAAAAGTAAGATCTTTGTGCCCATGTGCACTTGCAAACTGTAGTCTGGCTTTTTTATGGTGGTTTTGGAGCATTGGCTTCTTCCTTGCAAAGCAGCCTTTCAAGTTATGTCAATATGACACATTTTACTGTGGATACAGATACTTGTCTACCTGTTTCCTCCAGCATCTTCACAAGGTCCTTTGCTGTTGTTCTGGGATTGATTTGCACTTTTCGCACCAAACTACATTAATCTCTAGGAGACAGAATGCGTATCCTTCCTGAGCAGTATGATGGCTGCGTGGTCCCATGGTGTTTATACTTGCGTACTAATGTTTGTACAGATGAACATGGTACCTTCAGGTGTTTAGAAATTGCTACCAAGGATGAACCAGACTTGTGGAGGTCCACAGTTTTTTTTTTTTTTCTAAGGTATTGGCTGATTTCTTTTGATTTTCCAATGATGTCAAGCAAAGAGGCACTGAGTTTGAAGGTAGACCTTAAAATACATCCACAGGTACACCTCCAGTTCAGTACACCTCCTATCAGAAGCTAATTGGCTAATTGTCTAAAGGCTTGACATAATTTTCTGGAATTTTCCAAGCTGCTTAAAGGCACAGTTAACTTAGTATATGTACATTTCTTACCCACTGGAATTGTGATATAGTCAATTAAAAGTGAGACGATCTGTCTCTAAACAATTGCTGGAAAAATTAGATGTCCTAAATGCAGAGGTGGGTAGAGTAGCCAAAAACTGTACTAAAGTAAAAGTACAATTACTTAAAAAAAAATTATTACTCAAGTAGAAGTAAAAGTACTAACATAAATAATTACTTGAGTAAGAGTAAGAAAGTATCCAATTAAAAGAGTACTCAAGTAGTGAGTAACTCGTTACTTTCACAAATGACATAATAGACGTTAACTCCCCTATATTCCATTACATAATACACATTTAACATGTGTTACAGAATTATTTGTATTTTTATTTTTTTATTTGTATTTTTTCGGGGGGGATTTTTCCCCTTTTTCTCCCAATTTGGAATGCCCAATTCCCAATGTGCTCTAAGTCCTCGTGGTCGCATAATGATTTGCTTCAGTCTGGGTGGCGAAGGATGAATCCCAGTTGCCTCCGCGTCTGAGACAGTCAACCTGCGCATCTTATCACATGGCTTGTTGAGTGTGTTGCCACAGAGACATAGAGCATGTGGAGGCTTCACGCCATCCACCGCGGCAACCACGCTCAATTCACCATGCGCCCCACCGAGAACAAACCACATTATAGCGACCACGAGGAGGTTACCCCATGTGACTCTACCCTCCCTAGCAACCGGGCCAATTTGGTTGCTTAGGAGACCTGGCTGGAGTCACTCAGCACGCCCTGGGATTCGAACTAGCGAACTAGCAAACTCCAGGGGTGGTAGCCAGCGTATTTTTACCACTGAGCTACCCAGGCCCCCTGAATTATTTTTATTATTAATGGAAATTCTGTCATCATTCACCATCATGTTGCTCCAAACCCGTATGACTTTCTTTCTTCCATGCAACACGAAGTAAATATTAGACAGAATGTTTGCCTGAGTCACTATTTACCTTCAGTGAATTTTTTTTTCCTTTATATGTTGAAAGTGAATGGTGAGTGAGACTGTCAGTCCCTAACATTCTGTCTAACATATTTTGTGTTCCACATAATGGAACAACATGAGGAAAGGGAAATGATGACAGAATATTAAATTATGACTGAGTTATCACTTTAAAGGGGCAATTTACCCAAAAATGAAAATTCTCTCATCATTTACTCACACGCATGCCATCCCAGATGTGTATGACTTCCTTTCTTCTGCAGAACACAAATTAAGATTTTTAGAACAATATTTTAGCTCTGTAGATCAAAATTTTGATGCTCCAAAAAGCAGATAAAGGCAGCATAAAAGTAATCCATAAGCCTCCAGTAGTTAAATCTATATCTTCGGAAGTGATATGATAGGTGTGGGTGAGTAACAGATCAATATTTGTCATTTTTTCTGGACAGCAGGGGCGATATGCAGAGAATTTGAATCACCAAAAACACAAGAAGAAGAATGTGATCTGTTTCTCTGTTTCTCATCCACATCTATCACATCGCTTCTCAAGATATTGATTTAACCACTGGAGTCTTATGGATTACTTTTATGCTGCCTTATGTGATTTTGTTTAGCTTTAAAATGTTGCCACCCATTCACTTGCATTGTATGGACCTACAGAGCTGAGAAATTCTTCTAAAAATCTTCATTTGAGTTCAGCAGATGAAAGAAAGTCAAACACATCTGGGATGGCATGAGGGTGAGTAAATAATGAGAATTTAAATTTTTGGGTAAACTATCCCTTTAAGGGCTCTTGTCAGATCTGGATGAATTTGTCAATAAGAGAGGTTTGGAAACATTTCTAGTAATTATTACGGTGAAAACGTGAAAATGTGCCACAAGGACATTATATATAATGCTGAAATATAAACCAAAGCAAGATCATGCTTATTAATGCCTTCTTTCACGATTTCATAGCTTTTAAAGTCCTGCGTGGATTCTTATTTCAGAGTAGTTACAGTTTACAGAGTCGAAAGAATTTAGATCGTTAGTTCTGTACAGCAGTACCTCCTAAGCGCAGAGTAGGCAGCCTGTCTAGGGTACCAACCCTGGTCGTTTCGTTCACTCACTGCTAAAATTTAGTGCACTAACTGCCATTCACTATATAGTGAACGAGTGAACGATTTCAGTCACAGCCACTCTCTTCGCCATACGAACGCCTTGCACCCGCACATCTCTCACACGCGCGCCCCGCGCACCTTGCTGTGCACGCGCAGAAATGCTGTCTGTTCGCGCTCCAGTTGTCAATCACGTGAACAGCAGATCCAAGGCATTTATTTACAGTTAATCCGCCTGAAGTAGCTGCGATAGTTTCCAGTACCCCCGTGAGGGTGCGTGGTAAATGCGTAAATACTGCTCATGACACGCGGGACGCGGGACAAAGCGCACTGATATATTGCTGCACTGATTTAAAAATGTACACTTAAAAACTGATGTCATAAGAGCCCAGTTACAGAATCACCCTGAAAAAGACCATCACATTACACAGAAAACCCGTGTTAGGATTAGAACCAAAACTTATCTCAGCATGCTGCCTTAAGTTGAAGCTGTGATTTTAATCTTGAAATATCTGCTTGTCTTGGTGTTAAATGAAGGCATTGCATAATGAAACTATTCTTTTTTTCACTGTGCGGAGCGAAGAAAGTGTTTCACTTTGAAGAGTTTGATGCTGCAGCAGTGATTGAGTGACAGTCTGTGACAGCGGCTCAGCGCGTGCAGCTGTGTGAACTTCCACTCTCCTACATGTCCCATTCAATAATCTCTCAATAAATTACGCATTAATTAAAATTAAACCCAGTAATGTAACAACAGGAACGCCACCCATTGTAAAGGAGTAAAAGTAAAAAAAATTCATTAGAAATTTATTTGAGTGAGAGTAAGAAGTACCCACTTTTAAACCTACTCTAAAAGTATTTTTCCCAAAAAAGTTACTCAAGTAAATGTAACGTAGTAAATGTAGCGTGTTACTATCCACCTCTGCCTAAACAACTTGCCAAAACTGTAGTTTGCTAATATTAAATCTGTGGAGTGTTTAAAAAAAATAGTTTTAATGACTTCAACCTAAATGTATGTAAACTTCTGACTTCAACTGTACATAAAGAGAGAAAATCAGTTAAAGTTTAAATGTATCAGACATCTGTGAAGTCCATAAATTAATAGGCTAAATACCCAATTTTTTTAAAAAAAGTGTTCAACTTGTGCTTGTGTGTATTTTTCAAATAACAAGATAATTGCATGGCTAGGTACAGCGAGGCAACACAGATGGTTGTGGTGCCACAGCCTATACGCGCAGAGAATTGAACATGCAGCCCATTACCTTGAGAGCAGGGAAATCTTTATTCACCATATCCAGGGCTGCTAAAGTACATTCCCCTTCAATCCATTAAAGTCTTACATCCCTGTCTCCTCATCACGCCGGCCGCCTAATTTGACAATGACAAAGAGCTACTTGCTGATTTTAAATTTCATAATTTTAATCTGTCAAGTCTGACATTTAATTAGTGGCTTCCTAACCTGTGTCTGCCTCGCTTGTGAAGGGCACTGTTGTTCCCCGCGTCACACAATCTTGCCCATGCGAGTGGATTAATATATATGTACATTACCAGCTGCTACAAAGACAATACACAGAATGGGGCTCTCAGATCTTAATCTAGACAGATGAGGTTAATAATACTTTTAAAGAGCGGCTCCATTAAGGACTGACTGATTAATACCTGCACTGGCTCCTTTATGAGCTGCTGATTGGGACCTGGGCTGTAGATTTTTGTTCTGTGCCTGGCTGTTTCAAGCAAATCCTTTTCTCTGTTAGTGGTGACAATGAGCCCTGACCTAATGAGAATCCGGACAGGCCCCTCTGGGATTATCTCTAAACACTTCTTCCTACCAAAAGCGGGCACTTTGTGATTTGAATACATATTAAAGGCACAGTTCACCCAAAAGTGAAAATTCAGTCAACATTTACTCACCCTCATGTTTGTCCAAACCAGTATGACTTTCTTTGTTCCGTGGAACATAAAAGGGAGATGTTTGGCAGAATGTTAGGAATTTTCTCCCTACATTCTCAGTCACCATTCCCTTTCATTGCATGGAGAAAAAAATAAAAAGACATGAAAAACAACATGAGGGTGAATAAATGACTGAATTGTATTTTTCAGTGAACTTTAAGAGTAGGAATTCTAGCATGACAAAGAATGGAATCAATTGCAGAATGCACCATATTTTCCTCAGTTGCTACAGTCATCTATTCAAATGTAAAATGTGTCCTTTTACTGCTACCACTAACAGATTAACTAAAAGCTTGCTTTTACCCTCTAATATCTTTCTCTCTGAGCTAGCAGCAAGGGCAGCTCTCCCTCTTTTTCTATCTCAGGCAGTCTGCCCTCTGAAAGGTGTTATTGATTTGTAAATCAATAAGTAATGAGACAGGATGGGGGGAACATGGACAGAGACAGACAGGTTTGAGAGGAGTGTCAAGTTCACTGACGGGACAGGTAGCTGTGCCTGTGGGCAGCCTGTTAATGAGTGCCCAAGTGCTACCCTCTGCTCTCGGCCAAAAGGCATCACGGTGTATCAGACCGTACCCCATGAACACAGCATCATCTCGTCTACTTCACTTCTAGAGATGCATTTCATTGTCTTCTCTACATCATACTGTAACCCTCTCATATGCAATTTGTAGTCAATAAACAGTGGCTTAAAGTGGGCCTTCACAATTTAAACTAACAATATACAAGACCAGGTCACCGAAGCAAATAGATTAAAGGATACAAGAGACAACATACTTATCCACAATGTCATTATTTAAATAACCACATTCATTCTGGCTGCTGAAAACCTAAAAAACCTAAAAGCTGCTGCTGAAGTCAGTACAATTCATGGCTGGATTATGTCTTTAATGTGGTCATCACAAACCACCTACTCTCCAAAATTCTCTCACGCCTTCTCGGTCTCACATTCCTATTGCATTCCATTAGCAAAGTAATAACAGACATAAATCACTATAAATATTAAAGGTCATCCATATCCATTATTTCTGAATTACATCTTAAACTCTCTGCAAAAAGTCAGCAAAATGTTTGATTGATATTACTAAATAGCACCCTATTTTTTGCACTAATGTTAGAGTCATTTACATCCACCTTCCATGAATAAATTATACATTTGTACAATTCTATTCTCTTTCATCCTATTTTCTCTCAAAAAGAATGGAGGCCCACTAGTGGTTGAATGTATATTTCAAAAAGATTAAATGAAGGTACAGCCCATATAACAGACACTGCAAGACAGTACTTCAAGTCAACAGATTAACACATCAATAAGTTCTGAACTTTTTGAACTTCCTTTCAGAATGCTTATTGGGGATCTTAAATAGTAACAGCATAAACTATGTGAAAATGTCTGGAAAACCATGAATAGGACTACAGGCATAATGCACAGAATTACAGCTGTACCCACAGGTTTATGGCAGTGCAGGTATTTGTATGCACTAATTTTACAGTGTGTTTACTGTATAAATAATACAGTATAAGTATAAATATCAATTTAGGAAAACTTATATATGTATAAATAATTTTTTTAAAGATGCTTCTGATAGCATAATGCAGTTTAGCCTTCCTTTATACATTGTTAAGCAGTGATTTTTAGGAAAAAAATGTATTATTCTTCTATGTGTAGTAAATGGCCAGTTAATGGGTTAGTTAATTCCAAAAAGAAAATGTCACCCTCATATTATTCCAAACCCATATGACTTTCTTTCAACTGTGTAACATGAGAGGGGAGTGTTGAAGAATGTTGACACTGCTCTTTTTTCCATACAACTAAAGTGAATGGTCACAAATGCTCACAGTCCCTAACATTCTGCCTAACATTTGCTTTGTGTTCCATGGAAGAATGGATGTCAGTTTGGAAGAAACATAATGGTGAATAAATAATGACAGAATTTTAATTAGGTGAACTCTCCCTTTAAGCATTTTCTGTTCTGAGTAAGGCCTTATTTTAATTTGTTATGATTGCAGCTTAGCTGTTCTAACTGACCTATCCTCCCAATCCAAGAATTCCAAAACAACAGGGAAGACCAAAAGAGAAAATGGGCTTTAGTGTTGGAACAAAGAATAGTTAAGCAAGGGAGAGAGAGTGAATGTTCTCCACATGTGCTGGCAGATTGAGTGCTCAGTGGATGAAAGCACATGAGCGGTCATAAAAATAGATAACAGGTGAAAAAAGTAAAGGGGAAAAAAGTCCCACCTGCTTAGAGGCTGTAAATCACATGGCAGTCTAATTGATAATTGATAACGGGCTAATTTCCTGCAGTGGAGAACTGTAACTCACTCTCGCTCCCTGCAGCCATAATCGACTTCCCAGTCACATCAAGAGCCACAGACTCCCTCTGCATCCTATTGCGTCTTATTCACATAATGAGCAGGTCTATGAAAGTTTTTTTTTTTCCCTAAGATAAATGCGTGCCCCATATGCATGTGGATATCTGAAACACATTAATGTGTCAGGGTCGGTTACGGCATGTGCGGCAAAATTGATTTGCGTGAACGCCGCCGTATTGTTCAGCTTTGCCTTCACAAACAAATTCCTATAACCTTAGGCTGATCATACAAATATGGCACACCTCATTAGTACCAATTTCTGGGGCAATTATCAATTAATTAGCATGATTAAAACGTATAATAGATTATAACCCCCACCCCACTCCCCTCCACCTCGGTTGAAATGGGATATCGGTTCTTGATGTCTCCTGAGTTAAAGACATGAAAAGAATAGCGCATCAAAAGCAGAGGAGGGCAATCATGAGGGATTTGCAGGTGTGGATCATGCAGAGTTGGGAATCACCCAGTGCTGTAATTCTTCCCATCAGAATGTGGCTGTGCTCACCAGGGCCTGGGCCTGCTCGGTCACACACCTTTCATTAGATGCACTGGACAGACACTGGAGGCCCTAATTAAGGTATGATCTGAAACATACTCATCCTCCTAATCTTGCAAAAGCAATATTCACTGCAAAAGAGCTGGTCCAGAGGAAATGCAGATTGCAAAACTCAACATGTGCTTGCTATGAAATACGAAGATACAAAATGATTATCTAGAAGATTGCTCCCGAGATTGAGGTACAAGAGTGGATGATTAATTATATTAAACCATAAATAAAGAAAATGTTTTTATGAAGTTTGCTGGCTGATGGGTGTTCTTCAAAAATCAGCCAGCATAATAACAAGAGCGAATAATCCAATTGTGAAGTCAACAAAAATTGTGCCTGAGAAACGCATTGTAATTGTGCTCTTCAAATTTTGGGGGAAATGTCATCAGAAACTTTTATTTGTTTTTTTGTAAAGCAAATATGTAAAAAAGATAATAATAATACATAATTGATTTGTTCTCAGCCCTCAAAATTGGAATTTGTTGCCGCTATAATGTAATATTCATCGTGCATATTCAAATGTCCAGACAATGTACTGTACCTTCCTTGCATTACACATTAATATTCTAATTTGCAGACAATTTCTTTAATGTGCCTAGGAACAGAGGGAACAATTCTCATTTATATTCATTATTTTCAAATAAAGAAAATTTCAAGGGAAAACATCATGTACTAAAATATGTAAACACTCATAAGGATATTACTGAAGTTGAAGATTTAACTTTTTTAACTAGTCTAAATGTGTTCTTCACGGTGCAAAAATTCACTTTGTTGAAAGATAATATTTACTTTATTGCAGAAGCCCTTTATCATTGTGATGTGAGCCTGTGTTTTTATTAGGTATGGGTCAATAAATGCCTTTGGTACAGAATTTCCAAGAGCGGCCCTGATTCTGTTGTGCATTAAATTTCCTATTTTTAGCATCACATAAATATCAGACAAAATAAAGGGTAAACATTTTGCTTAAAGTTTTAAATATCGTTTTTATTGAAGGTTTATAAAATCATAGAAAGTAAAACAAAACACATTACCAAACTAGCTTGAACATTTTGTAAAATATTAGGACGTCATGTTTATGTGAACATACACAGTAAATATCCAAAAACTGTTGCCACTTATTTTACAGTTGGCATGAGTGTGTGTGTGTGTGTGTGTGTGTGTGTGTGTGTGTGTGTGTGTGTGTGTGCGCCTATTTAGGGGCGTGGAGTCCACACTCCTTCCCCCAGACTCACTGATTGAATCTGTGACTCCCTGCAGGATTATTAGGATTCTAATTCAATCTGAATTTCAGGAACTTGTTTGCTTGGTTACCTGTCATGTGGCATCAGCTTGTCATATTAGTGCTGGTCGTTCTCTGAACCTAATCTACTTTAAACAATTTCATTGGATGGTGGTCTATAAATCATTTTATAATGGGCCTGACATACCCTGGCTTAGGTAAGTAAACAAATCAGGTTTGTTTTATGTTAGGCAGCAATGAACTTGGCTTATCAACTTCATATTGATTCATGCACACCACAAGGTCAAAATTTCTCTAGACCCTCATTAATGTAAGTAGGGATCAGCACTTAACAATTAAAATATTTTCAAATGCAAGAAATCCAATCTCATCACGCGGCTTGTGATCCTTACGGCCTACTTTTGTAACAGAGAACTAAGAGATGATACAGAATAAGTTGCATAATCACTAAAATAAACTGAAAATAAGATCCCACGCCATAAAGCTACATCACACATACCAAGGAAAACTAATTTCAGGCAGTAAATTAAAATCTAATAATGTTTAGTTTTTATATCTACTCAATAAAACACTTTATAGTGACTTCGGTTGCTCTTTGAATGTGTCTGGTGTTTCCTATTCATATAAAAACTGAGTAAATGTTGAACCTTTTTTAAATTGGTTTACACTGCCAAACCAGAAGAAAATGTGTTTTGTTTTGCTGTTCGAACACATGCAAAACATATGCTTATTCATTCACTCCGAGAGATTTGCAAGAAGGCCAGGCTTACATGTAAAAAGCCAAATATCATTAAACTCATTAAGATAATTTCACTTTAAATCGTTAAAGATTCATCTTGCCTTTTGGGTTATTTACTTGATTAAATGTGCACTAAGGAAATAGCTTTAACAGGGGGAAAAAAAGGTTCCAATGAAGAGTTTTACCAATGGCTAGTTTTATTCAAAGGGGGAAATGGAGTAAAATTATGGCCACATTGAGATGTATCATATGTATCTCTACATGGGGAATAAGAATAAGGTAAGGCTAGCAAAATAGAGTACTGCTCTAATGAGAACATTACAGAAATACAGGTACACTGCCAGAAAAATACCAACAACGAAAGAACAAAGAAAATGTGTCTGAGCACAAATATGTTAACCTAGTTCAATGTTAATGTCATGGGATCTTTTCACACCAATAAATCTCCCTAATGCCAGCAATTTCCTGGAGCTTTGAGCCTTGAGATGGGATTTGGCCCTGGTCGGTGCCTGTTTTGAATGAATTCTAATGTTTGCCAATAAGGGAGAGATTAAACACTTCTCGGCCAGCAGGTAAGCCATGTGCTTGAGAAGAGCCCTTACTCGTTCAGGGTCTCTTAACCTTAAAATCCCCAGCCTGACACCCCCTACAACCCCACGCATGTGCATACAAGCATGCAGAACACACACAAAACACAAAAAGATCAAAGTTGCTGGTCTAGATGGCAAAATCATTATAAACAAGATGGATCGTGTTTTACCAGCAAGTAAAACTCTTGTGCCTAACAGCTCTGAGTGAAATGGCAGTAATCTGTGGCTGTTCTTTTCCATGAAAGGAGGCAAGCAGGTAGCACAGCAAAAAGATAAAAATGTCAAAACCTTTCTTCTTCTTTTTTTCTGGTGTCTTGCTCACACCCAAATCACTGCCGACATACAGAGGTTAATCTCTTCAATTATAGCACCCGTTGTGCTGTGTCTGGTAGGCCCACTTAATTTCTTCCTCAACGAGTTCACAGCTGACAATACCAGGTAAACAACGATGGTGAGAATGAGGGAAGTCTCAGGAGGCGAGGGGAAAAGCCACATCCGAGGAGATACGCGCAGATACTCCTACTGAGCGGCTGCAAACCACTGCCTTTATGCCTCTAACTGACAGCAATTACTGAACCGCTCTGATAACTAAGAACAGGAATAAACCAGGCCAAGACACTCCAAGCAGCAACTGTTTACATTTCACCTGTTCTTCAGAGCCACATCAGTCAATCACAAGCATTTCAGATGGGTGTTTACAGATCATCTTGCCACAAAACCACATTAGAAATCAGTGAGTCATTTACAAATGCAACAACCTGAATGTGGACTGACGTGCGGTGACTATACTGTCAGATGACAGTCACAGTTTTTAAGAGAAAATAGTGTTTGTTTGTTTTTCAGTTGCTACAATGAGGCAGTATTTCGGAAATTAAACATAATATTTCCTTTCACACATTTTAGTGAAACCAAAAGATATGATTTTATTGAAGAAGGATGGAGCTAAATTTATTGAGGATTATTCACACCATGCTCATATATTACCTGGCCAAAAGTATGTGGACACCCCCTTCTAATGAACGGGTTTACTAATTTCTGCTACACCAACAATCTTTAAACTTTTTCAAAAATCAGTTGCATGCATTCAAGCATGCAGTCATGCAATCTCCTAAGAAAAAACATTTCCAGCATGATTGCACAGAAAAACAATATGTTGTGTCCGAAAGTTCACGTACCCTGAAATCTACCCCATTCAATTCAAGCATGAATACATTTTCCTCTAGCCCAACTGATTGCGAGTTGCAAAAGCAACATCCAAGATTTGGGTTCTGGTCCCATGGGAATGGTGCATGCCATTTGGAAGTTGCATTATATAAAAATAAAATATAAATATATAAAATATATATAAATTTTACAACACCGATGATTAGGTTCAGGGTTGGGTTTTGGATTTGGGGTAGGGATGTTAACAAATAATCAATGATCGCTAATTTTTAAAAATAATTTGATTGATTAAGCTTATCGATCATCGAGTAATCAATTTTAGCACAGTTTTGTTCAGTAATCTTGCCAGCAGATAGAGAAAAGTCTATCCACCTTTTTCCTGGGGGTCTTACTGGGGAAACAAATGTGGGTGGGACTTCTGCCAGAAAATGTTCTACAGCATTCCCTAGCTCGGGCTGCAGTCATAAGACCCTGTTTACAGCTGGTAATAAGACGCATTTCGGATGATCCGATCACAAAGGTCAGTGCTAAATATAGTTGTAAACAAGCGCAAAATGTTTTGTGATTGGATCACAAAAAACAAAAAACTTACATGCAGATTTAAAAGGAAATAACCGTCTGACTGGAAAACTTGAAAAAGCGATTACATATCCAAGTATGAGAACTTCATAGCTCTTCCTCAGTGCTTCTGTCTGATATGAACGTGCAGGGTGACAAGATGACAGCACATCTGAAGCTGAACTATCACAGGTACTCTACTAAAACAACTAATAATTTTGAAATGTTGCATTTGTGCTTAGATAAAATCTCAACAGCATCTGGGAGAAACAGCGTGCCGGTCTTCGCTCTTTCTTTGCAGTTTATTATCGTTCAGTAACACTCTGATATAGTGGTTGATGTATGTCCTCACGCAAATCATACACGCTCTTCTCAAAATCCCAACATCACAAAGAAAGAATGAATGGACGTATGCCGCAGCAACAGCTGTATTAACTTGACAACGGAAGTAACGCCCATATTTCTCGCTAAGCATCACGGGATGTAGGAAAAAGGTGGATACAGTCATCCACCACTAGAGGGCGCACTGCCCCTTGCGCGCTGCATGTCACATCCTGTCAGCAACAGAATAAAAAACAGACACATATCCTTCACTTCCTTGCTTTTCATGGAGTGTTTCACTGTAGAAAATTATTATGTCTATGGCATAAACAGTGATAAAGTACAACATGAAAACAAGCATTGTTAGTTAGTAAAACAAATCATGTTAGTTCTCGCCAGGAGAGCATGCAGGTTTAAAATCACAAATTTATACTAAACACAGCCTGAATGTATTAAAAGTACACTAAATTAAAAATACTGTATATTAGGAGGAAAATATCATTACTCGCATTAAGTGTATTTATTTAAATTATTTTTAAACACTAAGCGACATGCACATACTTCCGTGACTGGTTCATGGTTTCACGTTTCCTTTTACAGTAAGGATTTCTTTTCTGATGTTGATGTTTTCAAATTTGAACGGTTGATCAGTCAAAAATCAAACTTTAAATTAAAGCAAAAATAATTATGAAGAAAATAAGGGTTTTTATTTTTTGAGTTTCAAGCTGTACACCACTTACTCATTTTCATTCATTAACGTTAATGATTGATGATTATTAAAATATCTTAAAATGTGCAACCCTGACCGGGGCCTGGGTAGCTCAGCGAATATTGACACTGACGCGGAGTCGTGAGTTTGAATCCAGGGTGTGCTGAGTGACTCCAGCCAGGTCTCCTAAGCAACCAAATTGGCCCGGTTGCTAGGGAGGGTAGAATCACATGGGGTAATCTCCTCATGGTTACGATTAAGTGGCTCTCACTCTCAATGGGGCGCATGGTAAGTTGTGTGTGAGAGAATCGTGGAGAGAAGCATGAGCCTCCACATGCTGTGAGTCTCCTTGGTGTCATGCACAACGAGCCACGTGATAAGATGCGTGAATTGACTGTGTCAGAAGCGGAGGCAACTGAGACTTGCCCTCCGCCACCTGGATTGAGGTGAGTAACTGTGCCACCATGAGGACCTAGTAAGTAGTGTGAATTGGGCATTCCAAAATTGGGGAGAAAAAGGGGATACAAAAAAAATTGCAACCCTAGTTAGGGAAAAGAGTTAATACAATTTGCATTCCTGTTAAATGATGTTGCCTGTTTTAAATCATTCATAACTAAAAATACAACTCATTTGTGACTCAAAAATGTGGGCATTTCACATAAAATGTGGACATTTCAGCCAGAATTTGGAGCTAACCCATGCCATGATTTAAATTTCAGTAGGCACAGACGATTTCAGCAGAAAACCTTTCAAACTACTGTTGCTGAATTAACAGTATAATCACTCTGCATTTTCAGTAGAATGGGGCATACCAAAGAGCTCAGTTTTTTTTTTTTTTTTCAGTTTATTTAATTGTAGAAGAACTTGACTGACCTGCACAAAGCCTTGACCTGAACCCCACAGTGAGTAAACCTTTAGGATGAATTGGAGCGGCAATTGTGAGCCAAGCCCAGTCCTCCAACATTAGCACCTGATCTTGAGGATGCTCTTGTGTCTGAATTGGAGCGAATCCCTGCAGCTATGTTCCAACATCTAGTCAAAATCCTTCCCAGAAGAGTGGAAGCTGTTATAGCAGCAAATGGAGGCCAAACTGCCTATAAATGCCTATGGTTTTGAATATAAATGCTCAACAAGCTAAGTCAAGCAATTTCCAATGCTTTCCTTGCATTTTAACACTTCCAATGTGAGATGTGGCAATTTTATTGGTGGGAGAAAGCCAGCAAACACAGAAAAAGTGAAAGAGCAAAAGAGGCCAGCTAAATGACAGATCCATTTTAAAGAATGTAAAGAAACTTGAAGTCAGCCAGAGGACTATTTCTCCCCACTCAGCTCCGAAATGTCCATCTCCTGTGCCCACATTTGTAGTGGTCAATGAGTAGATCATGAGGGGGCAATGCAATCAGAACCTGAGCTAGATTAGTCTCTGTCTCAGGACATATCCTTCTCCCTGCAGCTGACAGCGGACATCAAACCTTACTTGTGTAGAAAGTGACTCTAATTGTCATTTCAGTGGACAAGAATCTGCTACCATTCCAGAGATGCTCTTGAAATTTAGTGAGCTACTTCATCATATGGATGGTGCCAAGCAGAGACCTCATTGGAAGGGACTTTTATGCCAAGATGGACTTCTTAAATTGACAGGGCTCGTCAAGCTGTACTTATCATGCATACAGGATTAGGAAAGCTTTTTAGATGCAAACCAAACAACATTACCTGACAGGTGGATTTTAGAAATGTTGTGGTATTTATCTTCCCTGCCTCATCTTCTCAGTATATACAGAGATGATAAGGCTACAAGACAGAATGCTCTCGAAAGGCTCAATAACATCAACGTGAAACCTAATGTGTGTCATTTTATCAGGTTAATTCATCAAAAAGAAGTGATCACAAAAAGCACATTGCACTCATTTTGGATAAAAACCAGTAACTAATCCTTATTGGGGAGACTTCTTGTTGGCTAGTTGTCACATTTTTTACTCAGTGGGTATTTCTCAGGTAGGTTTATTTTTATATGTAAAGGCCCACACTACTCTAAAGCTTTATGACACTCACTTTATCTCAGTAACCCCCCCCCCCCCCCCGCCCCCCGATAAATTACTTAATCATCATCAGTGACCAAAATGCCTTTGAACAGGGTATTTTTACAATTGCATTGGTAACCGAAAATATTTGCATTTTATTTTTACCTCCATCAAAGCCAACAGGTCTCAGTATAAACTCTTGTTGTCAGTATTGTCAAGACCATGACTAAAATAATATGGATTTTAAAAGCAGGCAGCATGGCAGAGAGTATAGTCCAGCAAATGAAATGTAAGCCGTATGGACATATGGACATGAACTGCCAGTGCAGTGGCCCCTTCAACCATTTATAGCATCAAAAAGAGAATTTCACTCACTTTGGGGATTTTCTTTCCAAACTGACCTCCAAAGGTGAAACTTCAGGGCCTTGTGAGAATAGACTTTGAATTCAGTCAGTAAATTCCTTTGGGAATTAAACGGTTGTGGTTAAAGGAGAGAAAAAAGAAGGAAAGTTAAGCTGTTTTGTTGAATTGATAAAACTAAAGCAAGTGCAGAAAAAGAAATAATTTCCAGATACTTCTAAAGTGATGCAAGTTTAAAAGAAATTTACCTTTCATACCTTACAACCAGATAACTCAGTTTTGTCCAAAGGCTACATTTAGAAAATTCTTCTTAAAAGGATAGCAAAGAACATTAATTTTATGAACACCACTTTCAAAATATAGCTACAGTTATGAATATTTAGAGCATTTAAATTACAAAACATTTTAGTCATGTGCATGTTCTGCTCCAAAAAATGCATTCAATGTGGAAAAGAAATTTACTGAGACATACTGTTCAAAGATGTGTCTTCGTGGGTTGGATTTTATGTATTCCATTAAGGGGAACTATAACTTTCAAGAGCTTCTAAAATTCAAGGTAATGTCTATTCACTGTCAACCTCAGCCCAAAATTGAAAGTAACTTTCCGTGTAACAAACAGGTCAAATAATTCCAAAAAAGAACTGATCAAAACTTAAGAAAAAAAGATAAATAAAACTGAACTATGCTGCACTAGCCAAAAGAGTGAATTATGCTCAATTCCTTTCATATGAGGTTGAAAAATAGTCAGATATCTGTGATTTTGCTTTTTTATAGCAGTGGGCCCCAACTAAAAATCATAACAGAACTTGCTCCCCACACAGAATTTAGAACATTCTCTACATGGCCATTAAGCGCTTTGACATGTTCCACCAAAACATGCATAGTGCTGAGAACAAATGAGCCCAGTCATTTTTGGCAGACGTAGAAACTTCCATAGAGGTAAAACATCCTCTGATTCGCTTTTTAATCATTCACAATTAGTTTTGTTCCAATAAGATCCACAATTAAGGTCTCCCTTTGCATAATTCATGCCACCTTGGCACTGGTGTCAGAAATAAAATGCAACAAATTAAAAATAACAAGTTTGAGACAGTGTGATTCAATTAAAAGGCAAGGAAACATTGGGCCCTGCATAATTGAGAGGCAGCATGGCAAGGCACATGTCAAGGTTGTCAGCTTTAGTGGCACTATTGGATTTGGCCTGCCACTGCCACTTAAATCAGTGCCGTAAAAATTGCAGCTTACATTGATTTCTTATTTTTATTTGTAGGAGTGTACGATGAGAGGAAAGACCAAAATAACAATAGGGTCTGGGATGGTGGTGGAGGGGAGGCAAGAGAGCTGACAGAACTCCCTGAGGTTCATCTGTACAGTAAGCGTCTCACATAAATTAAAACAAATCCGACTTATATTGATGAGTTGTATTGATTCAGAACTATTATGTGTATTGATATTTAAATGCCCCTTTTTCGCTTGACATCCACCAGGGGAAATTTTCGCTTTTGCGGTCTGCTCTGCACTTCAGCAGACCTTGGCTGCTTTGACTTTCATGAAAGATGCCGTGAAAATCCTCTCATGTATTAATGATGGAGATGAGGGAGTTATGATCTTACAGCGTGCTCGTAATGGGCGTTATTAAAATAGATTCAAACGCTCTTGTCTGTGGTAGCTGCAGAGTTTCTTTTGCATTTCTGTCCCACGGTGGAGCTCATCAATGCAAAGCTTGCTTTCCCCAGCTGGAGGAAGGGAATGTTCTGAAGTGTTGCAGCTGGGAGCATAAGCAGGATATAAATTTGAGGTCAGGAGGCATACAGAGGTGATAGCAATGGTCACATCTGGATTTTTCACTTGATGCTTGAAAAATAGATCGCTGAATGAAGCTGAAGTTTATTGTTTGCCAGCACAAGAGTTTGCAGTCCAGAGGTCCATTAAAGTAATCATCATCATGACTAATAATATTATTCAATTAGTATTTTCTTCACTTTCCACAGGCTTTGTTGTGTTTGACACAAGGGCAAGCTCTGCCCTACATATGTGTGCACAATATGTCTGAATGCATCTGCCTGTAATGGATACTAAAAATGTGTGAACACATGTCTTTAAACATATGCATATTCATGCGTTAAATTGTCTTCGGTGTAATAGAAAAATCCTGCCTGAAAATAATATTGCTTTTATGGATTGGTAAAGTCATTGCAAGAACATTATGTCCTCAAACACTACTAACAACTAATCCGTAGCAACTTAACAACAGGACTTCACTGCCTGCAATCTGGATAAATAAAATAACACACATGTGTTTAAATTTTGAGATTGCCACAGTAAATGGGAAAAATTACCTTTAGAGGTGAGCATTTCTCTTGGGTAAATAACCTTGTTTTTCCTCTATTGTTTAAAGAAAGTCTTACTCCTTTTCATTTCTTTAGACATTTATTCAACACTGCTTTAAAAATTAATAATTAATTTGAGATTTTTGAGGCCCCTGATATGTGACTTTTTTTGTATTTACATGTAATTAGCTTATTAGCATAGCAAGGTACTCAAAATATGCAAACATATGCTAGCTGTCATATTGGTTGCATTCACCTTTTCATGTACAGCTTTCTGAAAATCAAATTCAGAAGAAAAAAAAACACATTTTAAACTAAGTTTAAAATTTTCTTTTCTTTATGTATTCTTTACTCAACTGTAAGAAAAATACAATAGGTACACTTTATGCCTTGCCACTGTATGTCAACAGCATCAACTTCAAACATAACATAGACTTTTCTTTTAATTGCTCAGACCATAAAAAATCAGTTGCCCTGTGGTCACATTTTATCAGCAAAAGATGTGAGATATTTCATGATCTTTTGCTTATGAAACACTTGTGTAGTAATCATAGTTGTGACAACCAACAGCTGGATAGCAGTATAAAAAAATTTCTAAAAGAAGAAAACCCTCACTCTTTTTAAATTAAGTATAGCAGGGTTTATTAAATTTTACAGCTAAAAGAACATTATGAAATAAACTGAAAACTGATTTTAAAGTGTCTTGTTAAGGAACGCTGATGTGAGATTGACAGGTTCTCCTATTTTTTAAGACAATCTGTTATGAAGAGAAGATGAAGCAAAGTTGTATAAATGCAGACAGATCTGAGTAACTTTAGCCTGTCCTGCTCTGACATAAATTTTATGAGACAAATATTTGCAGTGAATACTGATGACTGTGTTAGTATGGTTGGCAGACCACTACTATGGGATTATGGGTTTGATATGGAATTACATGAATGGCTTCAGTATGGGAAGACGTCTTTCAAATGGTGGTGGTGGGGGGGGGGGGGGGTTAGGGGCTAAACAAACAAGTCACTGTTTAAAAGTAAAATTCATCCAAAATTGAAATTTCTTATTTACTCAACTTGACTTAATTTCTTCTGTGGAACACAAAAGAAGATCATTTGAATGATGTGATGGTTGCTCTTTTCATGTAGTTATAATGTATGGAACTTTCAAACTTCAAAAATAATGCAGCATAAATAAAAGTATCATAAAAATCGCCCATATGACTTGTGTGCCAAGTCTTGAGGTAGGACGATTATGATACAGTTAAAATATTTCTTACATTTTGGATGAATTCAAAGCTGTTGAATGACATGAAAGACTTGGAATATGGGAAGTTCATTTTATCATTATAATGCTTTGCATAATTTTTGAAGCCTGAAATCTCCAGTCCACATTCATTGTAATTACATGGAAAACTTCACTTTGTACATTTTTAAAGGTGCACTCAGTAACTTTTTTGTTTGTGTCATCTTGAACTTACACTGACACCTAGTGGCTTGGATGCAGTGATTTGAAGGGGTGGATTTACCCTTGTTTCTTCAGCCTATTGATGAGTTGAATACATTCAATAGTAATTGTTATAATCAAAAGTTCCAGCTGGATAAGGCCTGTGTCCCAGTGAGGTATGAATCATCCTTGAGAGAAAATATAGCCTATTTTGTGTTCTGTCTAATGATGTCATTGGAGGGATTGTTTGTAGTTTTGAGAATCATGACTAAGTCAGAGGAACTGGATGCCAGTTTATCTCGAGAGAAGACTCACCTCTGACCCATTTCTGCTTACCAACTTGACTTAGTGTTGACTTAAAAATATAATCTTTTGAATGACTGCATTCATGTAGTTAAACAAAAGTCTTGCTTGTAAGATTTCTAGAATTTTCTGTACTGTTCACCTATCAGATCTCCATACTCATAATAGATGATGTCAATTCATTTGCATATGCCTATAATTACTGTTGTTTCTGTAATCTAAGTTAGTTCGAGGTTAGATCCTCAAGTCATTTTCTCTTTCTGTCCTTTGCCTTTGGAAATGTGGAGAACTTTGTCTAAAGTAAACTCTCTCTCTATTGATTGAAACTTCAACTTTGACTCCTGGTCATCATTGTAACATACTGGTCTTTCTCATGGGTATAACTGTATTTCCTTACAGATAAAAAAATAAAAATAAAATAAATACTGTGCACATTTAAACTCTTGAAAATCTCTTATGTTAAGTTTTGCTAAATTAAAATGTTATATTATTTGGTAACACTTTACAATAAGGTTTCATTCGTTAACATTAGTTAAAATTAGTTCATGTCAACGAATGTTGTTAACTAATGTTAACAAATGGAACCTTATTGTAAAGTGTTACCAATTATTTTTTAAACAAGCGACAAAATAAGTCCAATAAAGGGCTGAAAATTCCAAAATCATTTCCTTTGTTCACTGTTTTGTGTTTGATATAGATGATTTAACTACTGTCCAGTCAAGTCATTGTCCTTGATCCAAGTACTCCCAGTTTAAAATCTCAAACTTTGCACCTCACTTTCACTATATATAAGTTCATGGCGTGTGGAGTAGCACGCCTTTTTTGAGGCAAACATGTATGTAAAAGATCAAAGAGAGCCACACTTTGCTTTTCGTGGCGAGTAATTCCTAACTGACTAATTGCAAATGACTGAGCTGCAATAGCTCCCTGAAGCATCATTCCAGTTTCTTCTACAAGTGGCTAATTGTAGCCAGACATAGTAACCTTAAAGTGGCCTGTGTCCTTGCAGTAACCCTTGGCCCTCTCTCTTTCTCATCATTTTCCCGTGCCATATGGGGATTTTTTTTAAAGCTGATTGCTCGAATCTGATTAATGATCGCAATGTAGCTGCCATTTATTGGTATTTTTGTGAACTAGCAAACAGCTGCCTTGCAAAGGTTCTCATTTAAGATATTTTCTGCCTGTTCTAATTCCAGTGCGTCCATTAGCTTCACTTAGATAACAGCGATTGGGTATGGCATGCCAGGGCTGGCCTGTAAATCAAAAACACTGGCACTAGTACAGCTCTTTCTTGGTGAGTCCAAAAAATGCCACGACCACTTAACCACAGAGTGGCACTTAAAACGGATGGGAACTTAAGAGAAAAATCATCTGTTTGGGGGAACTTACCGAAGCAAACTTTTATGTGATAAGCGTTGTTATTTTTTCCTTGTTACACATTAATACCGTTAGTTAGGCTCTGCAATATCTGGAGTTGGCCCGAGGTGCTCTTCGCAAGTGGGGAATTAAAGCATTTAGCCATCTTTACACACTTAGCGCCAAGTGGGATAAATGAGCCTTATGGCCCGCCTGTTATTTAATCTCCTTTGCATTTCCTTTCAAGATCATGAAAGCGGAATCTAATCGCAGCCTGATTGTTTGTTTGCAGAAATTCTCATTTTGGACCCTCGTTCTGGCAGTGACCTGGCTGGTCAGCGAGATCGCTCCCAGCGCATGTAGAACGGCAGGCGCTAGAGCTGAAAGCAATGCCACAAATTAAGACAAATAAATAAGAATGTGAGCATAGAGCAGGGCCGGCAAAACAGTGTCTCAGACCAGGGCTGCACTCGCTTTGTGTCATAAAAATAACAAGAGGAAAAGAGATTCCTCATTTACACAGACAGGATGCACTGTGCTGTGTGTTTCCACGCAGATCAGAAGTGCACAGGCCTACCGGTTGTGGAAGCAATGTGTTAGGTGAGCTTTGCTTGAAGGAAAGTCTAAGTAAAGGAGTAAATAGTAACCTCAATATGTCATAAAATGTATTTATTCATTATTCAGTAAGAAAAGAACGGTTATTCCACAGATGAAGAAGTAATAAAGGTAAAAATGTTAATTATGGGTAAAACACCTGAAAGGCTAGCTGCTCAACATCCAACATTTATTGCAAATTCACATGTAATCAAGCTCAAATTAAACAACAAATTAAAATTAAAAAACTAACAAATAAAATAATATAAAATAATAAATTAGTGTTTATAATTATAGGATTTCTTATACAGTACATCAATGCAATTATTACATCAAATAGCATTTTGAGGTTCTTACTAAATATAAAAACCTTTAAAATAAAATATAAAATGAGACAATGTTCTGGTCTTTAAACAAATAATCTTTAAAATGCTGTTATGGGGCTGAAATTAGACATCTGACACCCACCTAAAATCAGTCATATGTTTGACTGAGGGCTGGGTGATCTACACTTCACAACTTCACACAGCTCCATAAACTGAGGGTACATGAGGAGAAACTGACAACTTTGACATGAGCCAATGTGGTAAGACAGGTGTCAATTCATCCGCAGATCAAGACCACTGACATTAGTCAGAGGGCAATCCCTAAAATTCTCTTTATTTGATGGTGCAATAGCCAGATGAAGGTCAGAGTTTACTTTCAGTTATCTGTCAGGTTAGTTTACTTGAGTCTTTGTCAGCTGATGGACAGCTGACATTGCTCCTCTTTATTAATGTTTAATGAATTGAAACCTGTGTATTTACTCAGTATATAAAGGACACTAGGGAATATAAATCACAATGACATAGAATGACAAAAGGAAAAATAAAAAATAAAAAAGATCAGTAAATGTTTCAATAGATTAATCTTACATCAAATACCATGTAAGAAAATTAAAATATATAGATTTTTCTCTAATAGCTCAGTATTTATGAAAGCTTGATTTCATTGAGTTTTTCATTCACTGTTCTTTACCAACACAGATATATATTTAGGCCATAATCTTTGGCCCTCATGGTAGTGTCATAAATGTGATTTACAGTTAAGTTTACAATGCAACTTACAGTGTTTCTGCTTTAACCCTGAAAAGACAATCATATAAAGGTTCCTCTAAAAATTAATTCATTGTTATTTTCTAATTTATTAGGTCCCACATAATATATTTGCATGCCTTTTTCTAAAATATTGCTTTTATTTTCAATTTTATAGCTTGTTGAAATCATGAAAATAACAATGACAATAAAGGAGCGTTTGCCTTAAGGTCAAAAAATGACCCAGAGACCTGAAAAATGCTGCCTTTTAACTTTTAGATAAAGTTTTAGAGTTGATGCCAGACTATTTATACAAAGTCGTGTTTCCTCAGTATTTGTAGGGACCCCCTTTTCTATATATATATATATATATATTATTATTACCATTTTTTTTTTTTTTACAAAAAATTGACAGACTCACACATTGCTCCTCTTCCCAGCCTCTTAACTGTTTGTATCCCCCAGGATACAAAAACCTATTTAGAGTCAAAAAGTATCTGTTCAGGAAAACACCCACTTTTGCCAAATTAGTACACTGTACAGAAGTACACTGACTTTATACTAAAACTACACAATCTTTTTTTTATTTTATTTTTTTTATTTATTATTATTATTATTATTATTGAAACATGGCTCTCTGTGTTATTTATTTTTTTCTTGTCTAGCACCAGATGTTGCACATTATATATTAATGGTGTGGCTTTTTAGAAGTTTTTTCCATCATTCTAAAGCAATTAACTTTCCCATGGACATAAACATTGTGGTAAATGAACAATCATCTATATTATGTCTGTGATTGTGAAGATGTATGCTCCCATAATAGACAGCCAAAAATCTTTATACAGGATGTATTTCAATTACATATATTCTCTGGAAACAAAAGCCTGCTATGAGGAGTTAATTTTACAGTACTGTAATCCACTAAATAATAATTGTGAGCAATTTTTAAAATTGTTTTCTTGAAAATATGCTGAACTCTATATACTTGAAGACTTAAATCATTTTCAGTCTATGCATGAGTTAAATCCTCAGTGCTTAACGCTTCACATTAGTTAGATCAATATTATTGAACATCCTACAGTTTAATCCCTCCTTCAAAAACCATGAGGCTGAATAACATGTTAATGAAACCATAATGAGACATTCCCTGCAAAAAATAAATAAATAAATAAAAATTAAACCAACCTAAACTGGTTCAGTTTGCTAGTTTTAACAAGGATTTGGACACTTTTCAGATGCGAGACCAGCTCGGCTGAGAGACCAGATAGACCAGCTTGGCCAAGCTGAAAGATCTGCTAAAAACAGCTAAGACCACTTTAAACCAGCTTAGGCTGATTCATTTTTTTTATTTTTTAAGAAGGAATATGAGAGGACCGTAACCTGCAGAAAGTACACCTACAACTCTGCATCTAAACATAGTATTTAATGCATCATCCAGACAACCAGGAGCTTTTCGTGTACATCTTACGGCCTTCTGCTCTTCCATGGTAGGCCCTGACAGAAGCCAGCTTGTCCAGCCATCATGTCTCACTCCCTGGGGATAGAGAATCAGCCTGTGCAGACAGCCACACAAAGGCCAGAGCTCTATCAGCAGGTGGCTCCATGCAGATAGGCCTGTTAAGGAGGCTTTTTCTGCCAAGCTGAGGCTGTCCTTAGGGGCTCTGGCCTAGCTGGATCCAGCACAACCAAGAGCAGGGCATGAGGGACGGGCCGGGGGGCGCTAATAGTACCTCCTTTCAGCGGCAGTATAGATTACAATGGCCCCTCTCTGAGCAAAAGCAAACACCTATCACAACAATGGGGTCATAGCAGATGTCTGGGGTGCTGTTTAACCTTGCATGTTCCCACCCCCTTTGCCATTCCATTTCATTCACACATTTAAAAAAAGTCCCAATCTCCATACTCGTTCATGTTTGCAGCTCGCACAAATTTACACAAATAACAGAGAGGTGCATATAAGATATTTATATAATCTGGGATGGCCGAAATTACACACTATTTAGATGAAAGGCAATTAGAAAATTAAGCCTAATGCGAGCAATCCTTTGCTTTAACCCCAAAAAAACATGCACACTAATTATCAAATTAAAGAATACTTCTTTCTTGCTAAGGAGAAGACTTCCCCCTCATAAATGGAGCAATATATCTGAAAGCCAAACACTGGACTTGGTCTGGCAAACTGTGGCAGGCGTTTAGAAAGTGATGGGGGTATTAATCATGTATGAAGTCAGGCCCACTTCTGCTCCCTCTGCGGCTGGCAACTGCACTCAAGTTTGGGCCAGAGCAACAGGAAGTGCAGGGACTAAGACCAGCCGCAGACGGCCTGCAAGGCTCTGCAGGATTTCCTTTTTCAGCTCTAGTGAGCAACAAAGTGGTCAGAAACATTTCACCTGACAGCGAAGAGGCATCCACTACTCTATTACTATTAGTACTATTACAAGTACTACTACTACTACTAAAATTTACAGACAAAGTATTGTTAAAAAGGAGAATACAAGTAAAATTAACAAATACAACTGACTAATTATCATGTGCATGAATTCAGGTTACACTTGTGCAAAACTGTCACTTGACATGTTTAAAGGCAGTAAATGACAACTAAAACGGATCTCACCCTGAATTCTGTGATACTAGGTCGAAAGTTCTTTTAAAAATTGGTGTGTGCTTAATGAAATTCGAAACAATGTCCCCTGTGTTTTTTATATATACTAAAAGCTGTGAGTAAGACTCACATCTGTTATGGCTCAATTAGACAGGCATGGAGGGGGCCCCCTTGTGGCCCGCGAGGGAAAGGAGAATGTAATGATTGTGGGGGCCTCCAAGAAGGATTTCGCTTAGGGCCCCCCTATGCTCAGAAACATCACACACTGACCTCTTGGCTTAATACAAAGAACACGTAATTTAAAGCTGGGTGTTTTTATTGTTGCATTAAAGTGAGTGGATGGTATATTATAACATTTTTAATATAATATTATTTGTTATTTGTGATATATTATTTATTAAAACTACAATCCCTTGAGAGTGACATCATATCCTGTCCATTGTTGGTGTCCAGAGTAATTTTGCATGCTGAAAGCCTAGTGTGACCACAGCTTTATGCATAATGCTCACCTCCTTCTACATGATTATGCTAAACTAAAAAAAAATTATCAAACCTCTGTGACTTAAACTGCTGGAAACTGACTTGGAAACTGCACTCATGCACACCCAGTATTAATCAGCTACTACTTCACACCAGCCATTATTTAATTCGAACATTCATTTGTCACGACTGCTGACAGAGTTACTTTTACAAATTTACCTTGGATACAGTAGCAAAAAAAAGCCCCAAACAAGAAGGCAGATCCCACATTATGATGCAGTGTCCTGCACCCCTGACAGTCTCATATTAAACAGAGCAATGTCTTTATTAGGAAGTCTAATTTCACTACGGTTGGCTAATCAAGCGTGGTTTGCATGATCTGAGCCGCATGCCAATAGTTTTGATCACTGCCTTAATATAATCATGGAAGCTACTGACCTGGCTGCATCAGCATAGCTTTGCTAGTATGAGGCCTGGAATTCAGAACCACCACCCCCCCCCCACCCCCCCACCCCCCCATCTCTTCTGCTCCAGCTGAACCACAGCTGCACCTACTGGTAAAGTACAGGCATACTCTGTTAAATCCCCAATGTAACTCTACTGGAAAAACACAGATGAAAGGAGCACACCATGGTCTGACTATCTGAGCAGTACAACCAATTGCAGAACCATTTTGGACTGATCTACAGAACATCAAGTTCATTAAAAAGGTCTGTGTACTTATTTACCATCCACTATTCACTTTAACACTTCAAGCTTTCATTTCTGACCAAAGTCTTGTAGATTTCAGTAAACTGGGAGTTTTTTTTTAAACTCCAGCTCATTTCATCTTCACCTCAACTGCAGCTGCATCTTCCAGTGCTGCCAGTCCTATGCTGTTCTGAGATCATAGGTTAAAGACAGGTTATTTTCACACTCCCACACCACCCCCTCCATAATTCAGAGGAGCGCAGCAATTTTACAGGTTCAGGATGTCTCAGAAACGACTTAACTGCCTGATCCCAGCCCGACGGGGGCAGAGAAAATAGGGACTTAATTGTCCCCTGGCACTTCTGAGACACTACCCAAATGGCACTTTGTTATTGTATCTTTTTTCTTCGACAGCTTTCCTCCTCATACTATTTTCTTAGTCCTAATGGGACCGGGTCACATAGTGCAGCACTCAGTCCAGAGACAGTAACTGTGTCTGTCACAGACTTTCATATGGCAAAAGAGAGCAGAAGTTTGAAAAGCTGCCTGACACCTTTGACGTGGGCAGCGGTAATTGGAGTTGATGCCCACTTGTCAATGGAATGACACAGTAAGTGGTGTTGTCACGAATCAGGTGAGGAGTTTTATGTGAAACGATGGCTTACATTTACTTGCTGATGACCTTCCGAAGTTCTCTCCTTGCCATGGTCGACTAGATTAAATTTAATATCTCTGTGTGGGCCTTTTATCACCTTGGAATTATTTGCTTTTCCCACCTCTTCCTCACCTCAAAAAGTTCAGCCCCATGATAAGCTGAAAGTTTTATGGTACTGCAAGCACCCATTAACAAATTCAGTGCAAACAGCGGTGCTTTAAATGTTTCTTTAGTTAATGCAAAAAACATGCAAAGACAAAGATAGACATGGGTTGTTTGGGAAGTTTAGAAGTAAACAACTGAGTTGGGGGACTTATTGGTATGCATCTATGTGCACTGGGAAAAGTGGCACTGGCCTTGGAAAAGCTTGGGAACTTGAGAAAAATACAGTAGAACTTTGCACATGAGATTTTGTTTTGTTTTGTCTCTGGGTTTTACTTATTAACAATTTAAAAATTGTAAAATATAATCATGTTACATCAAAACAAACAGTTTGTGCATGAAGAATATTCCTAGATTTCCTTCCTGTCCTGTGTATCTGGATTTGTGCTTATTCTTTAGCAACAGGCGGTGGATTTCACAAATATATAAACAAATGTAATTGCACGTCCGTTGACACTATTCTTGCATACACTTGCCTTTACGAACTGTGCTCAAATAAGGAAAATATGAAGAAGTCAAATAAAATTAACCCAGTGTGGTCAGCCGATTACTTCGGCAAACGTAGCCGGATCTTTTCTGTTTACCAAACATTGCAATTAACCTCCTGATTCAGTGGTGATCGGTGAGTTCTGATAGCCATGATATATTACTTCTCCTATTGAAAATGATTGAACTATCCATCAAATATAGACTTGTTTGAAATTGGTAAACTGCAAATCTCAGCTTGGTTTAATAAGTCAGAACTCCTCAGCATGACTGACCTTAAAGGAATAGTTCACCCAAAAATTAAAATTCTGTAATAATTTACTCGCCCTCATGTTTAAAGAAAACAACCTATATGACTTTCCTCTGTGGAATACAATAGGAGATCTTTTTTCAATACAATGAAATTAAATGCTAACTGAGGCAAACATTATGCCCATGCATGACATCTCCTTTTGTCTTCAATGAAAGAAAGTTATATGGGTTTGGAACAACATAAGGGCGAATAGGCCTAAATGAATGAATTTTTCATTTTTGGCTGAACTATCCATTTAAGAATTAAATACATGTTGTATCTCAAGTTTGTTATATTTGTGTACGAGGAAATGGTTTCCTTTTCATTAATTTGACTATGATATCAAAAATGTTATGAAGAACTAAATACATGTTGTATCTCAAGTTTGTTACATTTATGTGCGGTTTCCTTTTCCTTCATTTGATGTCAAAAATATTATTAAAAAATGTATTTGTTGCACTGTTGTGAGCCATTCACTGCACCAAGCACTGAATTTATAGATACCCACAATTTAATTTATCAATTTTTACCCTGTCCTTTCACAAAACTGACTTGTGAATCAAATATGCTTAACAAAAAGCAGTTTTGTACCATCAGTCCACATCATAAACATTGTTTTCACATTTTCCTCCACAGAAGTGGCAGAAGCACCAGAATAATGATGCCATTATTCAACTTATGAGTCACTTGGAGTAATTTACATAAATGTTCACACCGGCTGAACTTAATGTGAATTGAACAATGTAAGTTGACACTTAGAGCACACTCATGTCTGCTTTGGGCATCCAGGATCTTTTTGGTGGGAGTTTGATGAGGTAAGAATCAGTCACTTCTCACTGGATGTGTAAGTTATTTCATTTTGAGCATGGGGACTGGGAAAACAATTGTACATGACTGATTGTCCTCTAACCCCTTAATCAACCCCATGTGGACAGCGTCCCTTTCAACAAGCAGCAAATCTCAATGCGCCCAACTCCCGACCAGATTAAAGCACCAAGCCTCGTCTGCTCTTCATTACTGTGGACAGGAAAACCCAAAGTGAAATAAGCTAGCACCTGTATGTTCCAATTCGGTGTGTTTTCTGCGTGTATATAACTTTTAAGTGTATTGAGCTGACAGTCTTATAAATGATGGAGTTTGAGGCTGTTTGTGCTGGGGTAGTGGTAGACTGTGCGGAGGGGGGCAAAGACTTGAGCTGGAAAAAGAGCAGATACTTCCTGTGCAGCAGGGCCACAAGGATGAATTATGGCCTAAGTAGGAAACAGGTTATTTGTAATAGTGAGGGAATAGGCAGTTCATTCAAAATAATACAATAACAGGTCTACAGTTCGTTAAATACTTACTATGCTTATGTTGAATTTATAGAGTGGCCTAATCTAATTGCATGTTTTAACTGTGGTAAAAATAGATTAGATAAGCAAGTTATAGAGCCCGATATGTGGGCAAAACTGCAGTGTAGTAAGATGTACGATCCAACACACATTGTTTGCTCTGTGTTCAGGTGACCGATCCCTGGTTAGAATGGAGGCCATTAACACACAGGGCTCCGAGCAACATTTAACTAATTTGGCAAATTATCTTCAGGGCTGTTTTATAAGTTGTCCTCATTATATGCTGGAGCAGAGAGAGTCAACGTGTGAGAGTTCCTGTGCCTATTTCCATACATTATAGCCCTGCATTCCTAGCAGAGAGTAGAGGAAGCACCTTTTCGGATCCCCCTGGCCTCTTTTCCTCCTAGCTGACCACTTTCATCCCTCCACCACCTCATAAACAGGTGGTTTCCTTCAAATCTCACTCTTTTACTTGAAAAGGGGTGAAGATGGTGAACTGTTGGATGTGACCCCTGCCAAGGCCCTGGGAGAGCACTTCTCACCATGTGTTTAATACAATCACAGGTTATTTACTCCACTGTGAGATAGAGTTGTTCTGCTAGGTATACCTAGGTCCAATTCTAAACAAATTTAGGTAAGAGGAGCCTTGAAAAGAGATGTCTGTTCCGTGGTCAGAGGGGTTAAAGTTAATTCAATCAGGCATGTGTACTCTCCGCAAAAAGGGGAAACATCTGCATTCAGTGGCATGGCCCCATTTGTTGCAATTTTGGGTCTCATTTCCATTTGCAAGAAAGATAACTGCTTGCATATGGAAGCAATAGATAGAAGAGGTCAATACAATTTCTTGCACTTGGGGGAAAAATCCATATGCAGTAATCTTAGTTGGCAGAAGACAAAACAAAGACATGGGGTTGGGTAGGTATACCTTGCAATAATGGGCTTACTAGCCCCAAGAATTTGACCAGATACAGTTACTTCCCTTATTAATGGTTGGCTAAGACGACATGATATTTCAGAATGTTGACTCTTCTAACATTCATGCTCTTTGAGAATGAAATCATCCACTCTGCTCCAACATTGCTATTTAGTCTCCAGATGGGTACAGGATGTGAGAAAACCATGTTTTTATCATATATAAGAATTTGGAGATTCTGGCCAGAAGCATACTTTATACAAATACTCGTAAGCACCGGACTATGCATGGGCAAAGCACTGGCCAAGCACTCGCATCTTGCATTACTGTGGCAGTAACAAACCTCATTACTCAAGGGGGCAATGGAGTTACCTTCAGAGGTCTGTGCCATTAAACTGTATTTGTTATTATTCAGGCAAGATTTTTTTTTTTAAATATGTTGACTTATAAATATATTGGCTTATATAGAAAACTCACCATAGGAGCAGACAGTTCAGTAATGTCCACCATAGCATCCCTTGTGGCAACATTGAAAATGCAACATGTACTTGCATTATGTTTTAAATTGCAGTCTGACACATTTAGGAATGCAACTACATACACATATAACTACATATAAGAATCTGTGTTCACATACTTGTTTTTGGCCGGTAAGAAGTGAATAATGATGGATAATAGAAACTCATTTAAGCAAAAACATTTGTTAAATGACATTATAATGCAAAATATCGTTTCCATTGAAGGCAACTAATGGCATCTCAGCAGAAACATTTGGGGAGGGAAAAAATTACAGACAATTATAATTGCAGTTATGGAGAAACTTTTAACTCTAAGAAGTCATCATTAGGAGAAGTTAAACCTCGAGCTTAAAACTGATATCAAAGTCACTGGAGAGCAATTACGCATCTAGCCTGAGTAGTTAAAAGATTTTCCCCTCGACATAATGCCAGGACATTTGAGGGAAATCTAATTGAGCGTCTTTTTGTGTGATTATTTATGATCAGAAAGCACCAGAAAATCTAGAAGAGAAGATTTTTTTAGGGACTGATGTGAATGATTAAGTGAGTGATCTTTTTGGATTAATTATGACCAGGCAGAAGTCTCTTCATTTGGAAGGACCCTGTTATAAGGATGGTCTTGGAACATTAAAAGTGGCTTTGAATCAAAATTGCATTCTGAAACATGGGGAAACATTAGGATAATGAACTAGGTCTGGGAATAAAGGTCCCTTTGCTAAGTTATGCATTATAGGAGGAAAACCGAATATGGCAACAATTTTGTGCCATGTCTTTGGCTCCATTGGGTTTTTAATACTCACAAAGGACTCACCACTTACAGTACATAGTCCGGAATAATTCTATTTCTTTATTCTTTAGTAGATGGATTATGATAGGAACTGTGTTCTTTAGACTTGCAATAAAATTAGCTGAGTTATTTGGGAAAGATAAATGCACTCTTTTCCCTGCCAGCTGGTTCAGATGCCCCTTATATGTCCCAGAGTAGAGGTCAGCCTCTCATTTCCTGTGACTGGTTAAAGGAATAGGAGGTTGAGGGCCTCAGCACTCCCTTGGGAGTAAGAGTGACCCTCCAGGACTGTCCAGCACGTAACCCTGCACTGACTCCATCCAGAGGTGGAACACCAGTCAGCACAGAACTCTTTAGCCCTAATCCGTGAATGTGTTTAACAGATACCCTGGGCTTTCCCTTCCTCTCATAATGACTCATTAATTAAGTGTTTGTGGATCTAGAGGAATTAGTCAGGCTGCAGTCATGAATCACAAGAACAGTCTGTTTTGTATTGTTGGTATTAATCTTGAAAAACAAGAGCACCCAAGAAAGCAGCATTATCTAAAACGCTAATAATTCCACCAATTATGAAAGCACACCTCAATAAGAATTACAACACTTTGAGAATGAGTGTGATCCTGTGTAGTGTGCACATGGTTTCACATGGTTCTTAAATATTTTTGACGCAATGCTTGCTATGTCTGTTTGGATATGGTCAAGGACAGCAGAGAAAGAACAACGCCATGGTTCTCCCTCCACACAAAAATTTTCGTCAGCCGCCTAAGTGAAATTTTGGGGCCCCTGAAGCAAATTTAATGATAAATTTGAGTTCAACACTTTATACATGCTAAATATGCTTCTCATCTGCAACATGATATTTTTGCAGTGCATTGGTTTCAATGATTTAAAGAAATTATCTGCTCTGCTCTATATCTCTAGAGCGCACGCACTGGGTGTGCAGGCTTCCCTCTATATCTCGGCACAGACCATAAAACTGATGCCACCCATTTGCATTGTAGTGAGAATTTTCTAGTTTTTCCCATTTTTATTCTGACCATGCTCTACGTGGACCATCTCTGTTTTTATATCACAGTCTCCCACTGAACACTTTTTAAGAGGTTTTAGGATTCTGAAAAAGAAAAGCAGACATAAAATCAAGAATGAATATTTAAGATTCTGCTCAAGGTCACTTCAAGGTCACTTATCAAATTTAACCAAATTTGTGACACTGATCTTTTGTGCAGCAGTTAGCATGGCCGTATTTCCTTTCTTCCACTGAAGCACAAAAGATGCTCAATGAAACAGTCAAATCATGCTGGGAAAGCATGGATTATCAGGCTTTGCACAAACTTCCATGGAGTCCATGACACCTTGAGGCTATGACGTGCACAGTACGGGGGCAGCAGGGGCGTAAGCCCTTGCCCCTTTCATTCACAAATCTAAAGGTGCCCTTTTGGTCATCCAGAAAAAGGGGAGACATTTTATTAATTAAATTAAAATAGTTAAATAAAACAAAATTAAAATCTTGTAATAATCTCACAATAACAGTGTGATGAGAAGGAGGGCGGGGCCGGGCCATGACTATGCACGCCCAGCCCCCAATCGGGCTAATCAGCCGAGGAGAGGGATAAGTGCAGCAGGATGTGATAGTTCAAGAGAGAGAGAGACACACGCAGCTGCCGTGTGTGCCTTTGTGTTGTGTGTCTTTTAGTTTCATTTAATATTATTTTGACTGTTCAGCTGGTTCCACCGCTCCAGGCGGCCGGCAGCGAGCCCCTCCTCCCCTCATGGACGGCGGTCGGCAGCGACTCCTCTGTCCCCCGGTGGACGGCCGCCATCCGTGAGGGGAGGAGGGGCTTGCTGCCGGCCGCCTGGAGCGGTGGAACCACTTGCAGGTGGGGCTGGAAGCAAAGGAGGGGGTGATGTACATCATGACGGGGGTTCTCCGGCCTGAGGCTAAGGAAGGAGGAGTGTGACGAGGAGGAGGGCAGGGCCGGGCCATGACTACGCACGCCTGACCCTCAGTCGGGCTAATCAGCCGATGAGAGGGATAAAGTGCAGTGGGATGAGAAAAAGAGCCACACGCAGCTGCCGTGTGTGTATCTGTGTTGTGAGTCTTTTTGTTCATTAAATATTATTTTGACCGTTCAGCCGGTTCCTGCCTCCTCCTTTCCCATTTTTAACCTTGTTACAAACAGTAATAATGTGTTATAAGATTTCTTTGTAAATCACGGGCATATTAAAGAAAATTAAGCGGAAGTGCCTTTAAGAGTGCTCTATAGCAGATTGGTGGCGGATTCCAATCACAAGTGATCCTCCCTATGCCCTACTCACTCCAAAGTGCAGAGCCCTTGAAGTGGGTACTCTAAACCAGAGCAGATCAGGCGGGCGGCCAGGAGACCAGGGAGACCAGAGCAGATCAGGCAGACGGCCAGGAGACCAAAGAGACCAGAGCAGATCAGGTGGACGTCCAGGAGACCAAGGAGACCTGAGCAAATCAGACGGACGGCCAGGAGACCAAGGAGACCAGAGCAGATCAGGTGGACATCCAGGAGACCAAGGAGACCTGAGCAAATCAGGCAGACGGCCAGGAGACCAAGGAGACCTGAGCAGATCAGGCGGATGGCCAGGAGACCAGGGAGACCAGAGCAGATCAGGCGGGCAGCCAGGAGACCAGGGAGACAGAGCAGATCAGGCAGATGGCCAGGAGACCAGGGAGACCAGAGCAGATCAGGCGGACAGCCAGAAGACCAGGGAGACCAGAGCAGATCAGGCGGATGGCCAGGAGACCAGGGAGACCAGAGCAGATCAGGTGGACGGCCAGGAGACCAAGGAGATGACCTCAAGGTGGGGACTGGGTCAGGAGTCCTGGGAGGTGGCCGCAGGGCCAAGACAGGGTCAGGAGGCCTGGGAGGCGGCCACAGGACAGGGACTGGGTCAGGCAGCAGAGCCGCTGTAGGAGGAGTCTCTGAGGAAGCGCAGTTCCTGCATCAATCTTGGGTCAGAACTACCCTCGTGCAGTTCTTTTAGCGCCTTGGCTTGGTGTACTTGCAGGAGAGCCATGACGTGCAGAGCGGAAGTGGCTTGTCCAGCAGCACCGTAGGCTCTAGCCGTCAGGGACGATGTAAACCTACAGGCCCTGCACGGGAGTTTCGGGGACCCACGCCAGGTGGCGGCACTCTGCAAACACAGGTGCACCTTATCCACCTGGGGGATCACCGAATACCCCCTGGCCACTCCGCTATCGAGGGTAGCGAGAGCGGGGAAGCTGAAAGACAGGGACCGGGCAGTAAAGGTGCCTCCCATGATCTTGTCAGCTCCTCATGCACTTCCGGGAAGATAGGAACGGGGGCGGGGCGTGGCCGTGGGCGGCCCCCTAGCCCAGGAACCAATCGTCGAGCTGCGAGGGTTCAGGGGAGAGCGGAGGGTTCCACTCTAGCCCGACGCTCATGGCCGCCCGGGAAAGCACGTCTGTCATTTCCGCGTCGGCCTGGGACTGGGCGACCACTCCCGCAGGAGGAAGCCTCTGCGCCCGACTGGACGAGCCCACTCTCCGATGCTGCGCTCGATAACTCGTCGTCTTCCCGGGCTCCGAACGAGATGTCGAACTCGCCCTGAGACGAGCCGGCGATTTCGTCCGAGCACCCAACTGGAGCAAGCGAGCATGCTGGGGAATGGGAGGTCCGTGGGGGGATACCCTGCGGAGGTGGTCCCATTGAGGTCCCCAAATCGCCCCCAGTGCACAGCCTCATACCCATAAGTAGAAGGACCGAGGCGGGGAGCCGCTGGGATGACCGCAACGTTGCCATGGTCATGTTCTCGCAGTGAGGACAAGACCCATCCACGAACAATGTCTCCGCGTGGGCAGCACCCAGACACGAAAGACAGCGATCGTGGCCGTCAGAAGCGGAGAGATATCGACCACAACCAGGAATAACACACAGACGGAGAGGCATCTTTAAAAAGACGTTCCATGTGTGCTGCTCTTTTAGAAAGAAAATATACTCTTTCTTTCTTTTTTTTTTTAGAATATACTCTTTTAGTTGTTTCTGCTGAAGCGCCCAGGGGTGTTCTCTGCAAACCACAGATGCAGAGGGGTCGCTGAAATGCGCCGTAAAATCCAGCAGAGAGGTGAATGAACTTGGCGGATGAATTCAGCTCAATGAATAGAACCGCTCGGCTCCGAAGAGAAAATCTGAATGAGTAGTTGCATACCAGCTCCTTTTATACCTGTATGTCTGGTTGAGTGGCATGCAAATTCCACTCGCCAATTCTCATTGGCCTTTTTTCAAAAAAGCAGAGGTGTTTGGGGCTCCCAAGAGTGACCCCTAGTGTCACTACATCGACACAACTTCGAGTGAGTGACAGATAGGGAACAAGGGCTTAAATACACAGGAGCAAACAAGGGAAGGAGGAACACCTTTGGAAACAATCAGGGGAAAACCAATCAAAAAATGAAACTACAAAAGGACTACAAACTAACAGGAAACAGGAACATGGGAACTAAACAAGAATTTCAACATAAAAGTCAATGCAAAAAACGGGGAATATGTGACACCTGCTACTCAGAGGACTGAGCTAATTTTACAATTCCCTTAACAGAAATAACACATAACAAACAAAGTATCCAAAGAGAATCACCCGTTTCACATGTGTGTACTGTATGTGTGTGTGTGTGTGTGTGTGTGTGTGTGTGTGTGTGTGTGTGTGTGTGTGTGTGTGTGTGAGTGAGTGTGTGTGTGTGTATGTGTGAGACTTCATGGGAAGACACGATTTGAGTTTTCATTGCATCTGTACTGTGTGACTATAAAGAAAATAATTCTATAAGTGATTTCTGGATTACTACATTGACTTTTTCCTGGGAAGATGGATATAAATAATCAGATTTTTATTGAGAGTGGGTAATTGAACTTTATTGTACACTAAACTATCTTTAAATCTAGTTTACATGAGGGAAGTATTGCGTGCATTTTACTGCGTGGTTAACTTGCAGCAAGACATCTTTTTTAAGTCAGTGAGTGAGTATTTCAGTACAGTAGTTTATGCTGAGTCATAAAAGCCTTATTGTAAAAGATTGTGTTGATAAATAGGTTTATAGTGCATTTTCAACATCATGTTGCTAAATTCAGTGCTTGTTGTGTGGTAGTCTGATCGCTCATCTCATCTCTCACTCCGACTGCAGCAGCAAGGATAGTTCACCCAAAAATGAAAATTCTCTCATTATTTACTCACACTCATGATATCCCAGGTGTGTATGATTTTCTGTCTTCACCAGAACATATTTGAAGAAAAATAGAAAATATCTTAGCTCAGTAGGTCCTTAAAATGCAAGTGAATGGATATTTCTCTTTTGAAGCTCGAAAAATCACAGACAGTCAGCATAAAAGTCATCTATAAGACACCAGCTGTTAAAGAAATGTCTTCTAAAGCGAGACGATTGGTTTTGGTGTGAAAAATATCAATATTTAAGTACTTTTTTTTTTACTCTAAATCATGCTTCCGGTCAGCAGCAGTACACGCATGTGATGTAATCGCGTTGGCATTTGAAACACACGAGAACTGATACATGTGCATTACAGCAGTGCTGTTTACAAGTTTGAAGGAAGAACACTGTACAGTAGCTTGGTTGGTTTTGGTTTAGATCTGTATTGATCTGTTTCTTTACTCACAATGGTGCATTTGTGTGCTTATCCTGCATGTTTCAACCGAGTGGAGAACATGAGATTGCATCTGTATCATGGCAATGTGAATACGTCACACAAGAGACCGCTTGGACTCCACCCTCTCGTGAAGCATTGGATTATAATTAAAAGGCACTTAAATCTTTTTCGCACCAAAAGTGATCAAATCACTTTAGAAGACTAGATCGCTGGAGTCATATCTAATACGTTTATGCTGCCTTTGATTTTTGTTGCTTCAAAAAAGAAATCTCCATTTTCTTGCATTTTAAGGACCTACTGAGCTAAGATATCTTTCTATTTTTCTTCAAATGTGTTCTGGTGAAGAAAGAAAGTCATAAACACCTGGGATATCAAGAGGGTGTGTAAATAATGAGAGAATTTTCATTTTGGGGTGAACTATCCCTTTAATGACATGATACAGAAAATACCATTATATGAATATTAAAAGAAATGTAGAGAAAGCAATATAAGAAGTGTCAAGTGTTATATAAAGGTGATGACGAGGTCAGAGTGGAAGCAGCAGATATAACAGGCTGAAGTGTGGGAGCAGAGATGAGAGAAAGTGAAAAGAGTGATGAGACAAGAAAAACATACAAGTCCCATAACAAAAAATGACACAGTGCAGTTACCAGGGTAATGTCATGGTACTGAATGATTGATCATGTTCATATTTCATGATACTGTCATGGTACTCCAAGGTACTTTAAAAAAATACCATGGTTTTATTATGACACATGTCAAAAACATGGAGTTATCACAGACCATGTCTGAAAATAAATAATTAAACAAGTGTAATAGCATGGTGCTTTTTGTGAGAAATATAACAGAATAGGCTATTATTTGTGATAAAGGAAAAATGTTATCAATATATGTACATAGAAAATGGTTAAATACTCAAAAAGCAAATAAATTAGTTAAGTATTTATAATTATTACTCAGGGAATTATTACAAAATTCAATGCCCTTTTTTATCCTTCTACCCCTGTCCCTGTTAAGGCCTGTGCATGTCACTGCCTTGAGGGCATGTTGTGTATGTAGTATTCCCCTGGTTTTGTCATTTCTGTTATATTGTGTATAATGTTGACTTTTATGCATAATATATTTGAACTCTAATGTGACCTGCATTACACCGTGTGGAGAAGACAAAGCACTTCTGTCTATTTTACTGTATCACGCCCCCTTGGAATTAGGTGGTGTTTGGTACCCTATCACTGTGCGTTCATGGGTATATTAGGCTGGCTACGTGTCACCTAGACACACGTCACGGTCTAATGACTGCCCCCTTTTCCGGTATCGGACGCTTCCGCTCCAAAGCGGTTGTTTGTGCGAGGCTCGTATCGAGCTCCGCTGGCTGACTGCTGCCTTCCTCAAGTCTGCCTGCTCCATATACCTCTTGTGTACTCACAGCCGTAATTATGGCAGTAGCTTTAACACTTTTGGTGAAATAAACTGCGCACTGGGATGTGTCTGTAAGCATTGAAGCTACAGGGCTGAACATCCGATGCTGCTGTTTAGTTTTATATAGTTTTGGTTTTTGGTATGTTTCCATTCAAATCTTTGAAAGTGCTGTTTTGGGTGTGATCCTTGTCTCAGTATTTGTATAACTTGAGCCAATGAGAATATCATAAGAGTTTGGAAACTGTGTTTTGTTCTGTTTGAAACTATTTTATTTTGCTATTGTTTGTGTGAAGTTGATCTTAGCAGGGTGATTTGTCATCAGCTCTCTCCATTTCCCCTGCTCTTCACACTAACATATATTTTCTTTTGTGTGAGTTAAAACCCTTGTTTGAGTTTGTTAGCTCTGTGTCCTCTTAATGGTGGCTATTGAAAATGTAACATTTTAATTTAATTCTGCTCAAATGAACAAAATGACTTGAATAAAGATTCGTTCATTTTGCTGAACGAGACTCAAAGTTCCAAGTCAGTAAAATTATCCGATCTTCCCACCACTAGTACTGTGTATTCACAACTGATTCACCTGTGTGCTTTGTGTGTGTGTGTGAGTGTACACCTGTGGGTGAAGTGCATCTTTGCATGGGGGAATCGCTGCACTCGGCTATCCTACCTGCTCCTGGTAAGCCTCAGCTCTCTATGTTTAGCAAATGTATGCTTTTCTATTCTTGTGTGGGTGTGTGTGTGTGTATATGTGTGTATAGCCTTATTGCGAACCACGCAGCTATTGCTTGTGCTCATAATTTTACTACACTCTTTAAATGATGGAATGAATGTGCAGTGCCCATCTGACTCATCTAATGTTGAAATAAATAAAAAAAAAATTGTAATTTGGTATCCACATCTCTTTTCTTTTGTTTTGAAACAATGAACCTTTGTGCCCTGTCTATTTGTGATTGGATTAGTATTTCCCTGTTAAAAACAGCTTGGCATAGTTGGACTTTTTCCAACTTCAGTTAGTTTATTTTACTCTGCCCCCCACTCCACTACATGAATATGTGACCAAATACAAAGGAATTCTGAAATTCCTGTTAATTTTTATTCAACATTTCTCTCAAATTGTAATGCTGATAATATTGTGCAATGAAACAGTTTACATTAAATTAGATTTAAAAAAAAAAAAAAAAGCTAAATAGAAGCATTTTCACTAGTGGTCTCAGACTTTGACCCCACTGGATGTGTTGTACATTGTAACTTTAACAAAATGAGCTGAGCCATCACAGCTTCACTATATCTGATCATGCACAATAACAGTCTCTTCATTTTGTGAGGGCACTTTTATGAGAGCAGTCTTGTAACATTAAAAATGGCTTTTGCAGTTGTAAACAAAAGCAAACTATAAACAGCTTCAAACAGACTTTGATATAATCATTCTTACATTCTTACTAAATAATATACTGGACATAAACTATGGAAAAAACAAAACAAATATATCACCCTGCAAGAACAGTTTATTTTGTAAAAGTCATAAATTTGAATGACATTTCCAACTTATAATGTTTATAGAACAGACTAAACTTAATGCCAACACAAAATTCTGGTGTGGATAACTGCATTTATGGAGCATAATCAGATATCATTGCAATGATTAATGATTTATGTTTTTTTTTTTTTCACAGTAAACATGTTACGTGTACAATTACACAGACGTGCCTTATTGCCCAATACCTGCTTGGTAACAATAAAAAGAGTGCCCTGCTGCGGGGACAAAAATGCAATTAAAAAACAATAATAATTCTTTACACACAATAATGGGGAGAAAACTGCATTAGGCTCTCTTGTTGGTTTTTCTTTTGCTGCATTTTTATGTTTGTGTAGACTGTTCTACAGAAAAGAATGAGTCCTACTTCCATGTTATTACCTATCAAAATAGTTTTTATGCTGTTCTTTACAAAGCATTTGACATGGGCAAAACATGTTTAATAGCTTGCTAAGTCAAGGCATGTCCCCATAAGTCTTATATAATCCTTTCAGAATGTGGCGGAATGTGAAACATGTGCTTTGATGACATTATGCTTTTTATTGCTAGTTTGTGTTCAATGAGGACTTTGATTGCTGGGATCTGGAAGCCCTTCAAAATCCATTAAAATCTTAAATTGATAAGAAAAAAAATGTGCATTTTACATTTGTTTGCTTTTATGTAAAATGTGAATGCCATTGTGGCAAGTGGGCCAAGAGGATTCTACGGTATCAACTCTGTATCTAGAAATAAAGCTAAATCTGGCTACGCCACCCCAGGACTACACACTTAGGGACACTTACAGCAATAGGTAACCCCAATAAGGGCACACAGTTTCGTTCATATACAAGGAAGGGCAAAAGACGTGGGTTCAGAATAAAAGTTGATTCTGTTCTTTAATTTCATAAAAAATGTATAATTTAGTTAAAAAAAAACACAGTCCCACTGGGGCAACATCAAAGCCACAGGAGTTACTGCAACAGTAAGGGGGTAAATACAAAAACGGTTCACTAAACCAAGAAAACAAACAAAACATAACAGATACCTCTCATACCAAAGATACACACAGGACACCTCAATCTAAACTCTCAAGCATCCATTGGGTACAGGGCTGCAGCTTACCGATAGAAAGGCTGGCTGTCACGTGGAGAGATGGGGGACAATCAGTCTTCAAAGAACAGATCACCCCACAGTGCACACGCACATACGGCACACACACACACACACACTATGGTTTCCAAATATGTGAACACCACACCACCATGAAGATAAGGACGGGAACCTAGCCTCTCTGCCATGGCTCGCAGCTCCTGAAATACAAGAAACAAACAAAATGAAAATTTACTAACACAACACACACCTTAACAATTTTTCTACCTTAGAAAGAGCAGGCACAGTGGACCCAGCCCAGTTGTTCTAAATTGCCGGGGCTCAACTAACAGCAAAAAGGGGTTCACACACATACACATAAATCAAAACACATAATAAACCCCCCAAAAATACACACAAACAAAACACTAAATTAACTCCTAATATTTTCCAGCACTGTGGTGTGGCCGTTGTACGTTTTCACACACAAGTCACAAAAATAAACAAGCAAAATTAAAAAAATAAATAAAATACAATAATGTTATCTCAGATTAAAGAAAAGAATAATAAAAAATATTCACGGCTCCAGTGTGGCCATTATACGCTTACACACACAAGCCGAAAAATAAACAAGCAAAATAAAAAAAATAAAAAACACAATAAAGTGGCCCTAAAGGGTACCACAAATGGTATAACAAGAAAACATATCAATGAATAAACTAAACCAAAGCAAAAAAATAATGATGCCAATTTTAAATGACCTCTCACGCTATGATCATGGAGATATACCAGCTGACCCTCCTCCAGTGGGGTATCACATACATGTTGATCACACTGCACCCTACGGCATTCTGCAGCAGCCTTCAGCCACTTACAGGTACCCTCATATGACATTTGCAGCCTCGTTTGGTGCTGGAGAACACATTCATGCACATTACCACTCGACAATAAATCAACTGGCAATCGGGGCTCTTGGCCAAACATTAGAAAGTAGGGAGACTCACCAGTCGCTTGATGGGGGGTGGTATTATAATAAAAGAGTATCTGAGGAAGACAAGATGCCCAATCTTCCTTCCTAGAGACTGGCAGTGTATGCAACAGATTATGCAGGGTCCTGTTGAAGTGTTCGCACCGCCCATTACCCGCTGGATGGTAAGGGGTGGTGCGAGACTTCTCAACCTTATAAAGAATACAAAGCTGTTTAATCAAGGCGGACTCAAAAATATGGCCCTGATCAGAATTAATATGGCCGGGAATACCAAGCTTGTAGAAACACTCTACTACTAGTATCTGGGCTACTGTCTCTGCCCATTGATCCCGGGTGGGAACCACAAGCGTATACTTAGTGAAAACATCAGTCATAACTAAAATGCTTTCCAATACCAAACGGGATGGTTCGAGAACTGTGAAGTCAAGGGCCAAGATCTCATTTGGCCTCGAGGCCAACAAGTGTCCCATGAAAGCATGAAAGCATGGGCAACTGGCTGCGGGTCCTTGACGAGCTGACAAGGCACCATCTCACACTCCCGACACCATTGAGCCACTGCTGCTGACAGGCCTGGCCAAATAACACTGCTGACATACCAACTCCATAGTATGCTCAACACCCTGATGTCCATGCTCCTGATGTAACTGTGTCAAGACTTTGCGGTGCAAATCTGCAGAGAGAAGCAGCTGAAAAATGTCCTCACCTCCATCAGGGCAGAAAATACGATGATAAAGAACCTCGTCCCTTTCCACCAGCCACTCCCATTGCCAAAGCAAAACCCGGGTGGCTTTAGACAACTGTTGACACTCTTCAGCTTTTGGAAATACCCTCTGCTTCCAAAATACCAACATCTCTCCGATCACTGGGTCAGCCTCCTTCAACGACCGCAAATCCACAACCGAATCTGGCAATACAGAAACTACCACTTGGGTCACCCTGGTAACTGAGTCCACCCCTACAGCTTGTCGCACTCCGGTTGGGATTTCAGTGCCTGGCTGTAAGCTGGGCCTAGATGGATCCTGCCGGAACAGGGCATCAGCATTCTTATTACTCCTCCCAGACTGATACCTGATCTCAAAATCAAACGAGGCCAACTGGGCAGCCCAATGCTGCTCTGTGGCCCCCAACTTGGCAGTGTTCAAGTGGCTAAGAGGGTTGTTATCAGTAAAGACTACACACCTCTGCCCCAACAAATACTTCCTAAACTTCTCAGTCATGGCCCACTTGAGTACCAAAAACTCCAGCTTCATAGAGCTTTAATTTGACATATTGCGCTCAGGGGTCCTAAGACTGCGGCTAGAATAGGCGATTGGCCGCATCTTACCTCCCTGTTCCTGGGAAATGATGGCTCCTAGCCCCCCATAGCTGGTGTCGACCCCCAGGATAAATGGCAGGGTGAAGTCAGCATAGGTGAGTATGGGGCAGCAGTGAGTCTAGTCTTCAACTCCTCAAAGCTCTGCAGACACAGCTCGGTCCAAGTACTTGAAAATCCCAACTCTGCTTGCTTCGGAGACCTAGTACCATACAACTCAGCCACCAGTTTATGCAGCAGGGCTGCCAATTTGGCAAACCCCTCTACAAAGCGGTGATAATAGCTAGCGAAACCCAGGAATGAGCGCAACTCAGCCACATTACTAGGGTGCCGCCACGGTGTCACTGCCTCGATCTTACCCGGATCAGTGGATACCCCCTCGGATGATATTGTATGTCCCAGGTAAGAAAAATGTATTTTTCCAACCTAGCCTTCAAACCCTCCCGTTCCAGTCAGCTCAAGATGACCTGCAGCCATTCAAGATGTTGGGCAACTGAAGAGAACACCACAATGTCATTGAGATAAAGAAACAGGGACTGACATTGTTGGTCCCCAAACAACCTTTGCATTAAATGTTGAAAGGTGCTTGGAGCATTGCAGAGCCCGAATGGCATTTGATTCTATTCAAATAGACCAAATGGTGTGCAAAAAGCAGTCTTATACCTGTCATTCTTAGCAACAGGGACTTGATTTGTACCCACTAGCCAAGTCCATAGTGGAGATTCAACAAACCCCCATCAGGGTGTCCAATGACTCCTCAATACGAGGTAACAGGAAGGCGTCCTTCTTGGTCTTAGCATTCAATTGGCGGTAGTCTACACACATGTGTAGACTACCATCCTTTTTCTTTGCCAGGACGATCAGGGAAGCATAGGGGCTGCAGCTCTCCCTTATGACTTGTGCCTCTAACAGCTGGTTGATGTGCACCTTAACGACCTCGTATTCAGATGGTGGTATCCACCTATGCCGCTGCTGGATGGGGACCGTATCTAGGAGGGGAATATCATGAGAGAGAATGTCAGTACAACCCAAATCACCCTCATGGGCAGAGAAAACTGACTGAAATTTCCGAAGCAGGGCCCTTACCTGCACTTGCTCACCCTCTGACAGGCCTGATAAATCGGTAGCCTCCATTTGTTCCAACACTATAAGTGTCCTTTCAGAAGTTTGGGAACTCCCTGTGGCCACTACGGACTTAACCTATGTAACCCCTGTGGGCAAGCTAACAACATAAACTTCATGCACCATACCAAAAACAGAATTTGGATAGAGCATGACATCTGTTGTGCCCACGTTCACTACTGGCAAATAAACTGTGCCCCACGTCACCCACACCAGTGCTGGAAAAGCTAAAAGGCCAGCCGGCAAACCAGCCTCAGAGGGTTAAACACCACACCCCCAGCATACTGCTCTGAACATGTTGCCACTATGAACTTCATCATTCCACCTGGGATACGACACACCCCTCGGCCACGTACCCACACTCTCGCTCCACGGCCTTTGAAAGACGTACCTTCCACATGATGACAATATTGTAGCGCCTGAAAAACAGAATTTGGAGCTTCTGCCACAGAGGGGAGTTTAAACAAAGTGGGGCCATGCTGCCCGAAGAGCTCCTGGTAGCAGTGACTCAAAACATTCATCCCCAGAATACCAGTTCAACTCAATATACCCAATGTATACACAAAGTTCAACTCAATATACCCAATGTAAGGAATAGCGAGACCAGTTGCTGCACGGAGTTGCAGCCACTGACAGGACTTATGCCGATCCTGGCCCCACGGTTCAAAATGTTGCATAAAGAAGCTCTCAGTAATAGTTGACACCATGAAACTGGTATCTATCAGGCAGGGCACTGAGACCCACCAATGAGAACCACTAAATGAGGGCATGATGACATTCAATTTGACAGTAAAACAGAACCTAAAACACTTAAGCCAATAGCCTCCCCAACCGAGCTGTGGCTCCGTAGCTCGGTGGGGACTAGTTTCCAGATGGTCCGGAAGGGCAAGACTGCTTATCCCCCAGTGACACACCTGTGCAAGAGGAAGTCTACGCCAGATGTGGCAAGTGGGCCAAGAGGATCCAATGTTATCAACTCCATATCTAGAAATAAAGCTAAATCTGACTACGCCACCCCAGGACTAAACACCTAGGGACACTTACAGCATTAGGTAACCCCAATAAGGGCACACAGGATCGTTCATACACAAGGAAGGGCAAAAGACATCGGTTCGGTACAAAAGTTGATTCTGTTCTTTATTTCATAAAACATTTATAATTTAGTAATAAAACACATAGTCCCACGGGGACAGCATCAAAGCCACAGGAGTTACTGCAACAGTAAGGGGCAAATACAAAAACATTCATTAAACCAAGAAAACAAACAAAGCATAACAGATACCTCATCATACCAAAGGACACACAATCTAAACTCTCACGCATCCATCGGGTACAGGGCTGCAGCTTACTGGCAGAAAGGCTGGCTGTCAAGCGGCGAGAGAGTGGGGACAATCAGTCTTCAAAAAATAGATCACCCCACAGTGCACACGCACACACGGCACACACACACTCTAAGATTTCCAAATAAGTGAACACCACACCACCATGAGCTGCCATTTAACTCCACAAACAACCATGAGACCAAGCAGAAGATCTCACATACTTGGGAGGGAAAGGTTTGCCCTCATAAGGAAAATTATGCAGTTGAAAACACTAGCTTCAATTGTACCTATAAGGAACAAGCAAACCAACTCACATTAAAATAGTCATAGCACAGGCACGCAAACACCAGAACACATACCTCTCTAACAGGGCACCCAAACCGGAAACAAAACAGACATTAGGGTGTGACACATCCCCAAGAGGGAAACGTTGATAGGTGTCAATCACTGACGTCACCATCCAGTCCTTACAACAAGGGAATACTACCTTACTACACCATAAATAAGGAAACATATTTTACATTAAATGCTAATTAGAGCACTACTGTATGTAGGTATCTCTATTCAGTATAGTGCATTTGTCTGCTCAACTATATAAAGATACATCTATTCAATAATGAAATGCTTCTGTACACTTAAATAACATAAACACTTAGGGATTTAGGTTAATTGTGAATACATTTGTTCATAAGCATTCTGTGAGAGAATTTCACAGAATGAACCAAATATGCATGTACACACATATCAACGACTGTCTAATCTAATCACAATCATAACAAGTATTCATAACACAAATCTTTCATCAACTTTCATTGCTTAAGACTCACTGCATGGTAAGCAAAGACTCTGCAGCTGATTATATACATGTAGGATGAAATTTGTAACAATGCAATAATTCAACACATCAGTAAGGGGGTGGGACATATTGCGTTTCATTCCACAACGCCATTAAGAAAGCATTAAACATGTAGCCTGGTCATGAGCAATAAGGCATTGCCCGTTAGCCATGTTGGGTTGGATTTATTTTTAATTCTCTAATCAGGGCTTTTCTCCACAGCCTCTCAACAAGTAAATGACAGTTCTGATGATGGAGTTATGTCTCAAGGCCAGTGGAGAATTCACAAATCTAGTAAGTGCCATTTGACTCCATGAGCTCCAAGAGGAAGGACCAGAAATAGGCAGGCAGACAAACACATGAAACATTCACCCCAAAAAGCACCACTCTTGAGAAGAACCCTCCTAATAGGGAAATTATTTACAAACTATTTGCAGTGCACCTGAAAATACCTCCAGTGAAATTATGTTTGGCAACCTGAAATGCTTTGAAGTCAATGGAGTGGCAATAAAAATTAGCCCTTCATTAAAGAACTGCACCCTTCAAACGGAACTGGCCAATGCTCAGAGGGTCGAGAACAGCTATGCAGAGCCAGCCCTTAGCAGCAGGGCACACATGTTAGCACTTTGCCTGATTCTCGGCTGTTTTTATGATTTTCTCCCAAAAATTTCTCTCCACCGCACTCCTTTTATGTCGCATTTAGGAAATTAACACTAACCGACAAATTACTTTGTAAATAAAGGAGTATAACTTAAGAATGTTGAAACCAGGACTTGCCCGAGGCAGGGTGCTGCTTGCAGAGCAACAAAGGGATCCTTGATAGCTGTTTAGATATGCCAGCCCAGAGCCAGGCTTTATTTTATCAAGTGCGCATAATTTTTCAATTGAATTTAATGTAAGGCATTCATTTCCCCGAGTGTACAGCACTTGTGCTACATGTCCACGCTAACTTGGAAAAGGCTGGACCTGCGTAAAAGAAGGCCTTCAAGAGAAGTGGGGGTCATTTATAAAGTGCTCTTGGTTTTACCCAAGAACAAACAATTCTCATTCACAAATACAGAAAAAAAAGGGGGAACAGTGGAGACTAAAAATCAACCACTGTGATCTACAGAAACCAGATGCTCAGAACTCTAAGGGACTGTGATCTGGAGTAATGTATGCTAATTACTTAATCACTTGCATTTGTAAATTGTATTATTGTAAAAGAAATTACTGTACTGATTAAAGTACTGATATTTATCTCCTAATAGCACTGATTTACTGTTGATGATAATCTGTCATTGTGAAGGCTGATATTAGCTGCATCAATCTTTCAGAACAATAAACATCTAATATGAAAGCAAACTTTTGTCTGTTCAGGGGCCAGATGGTGCATTTTTCAAGGAATGCACTATGTTCTTAACAGAGTGGCTGCAATTTTGATGATGGGAACCAAAACTGTTTCTTTTTTTAATTGAGTTGTTTTGCCCCATTAACCTTCATCAGGCACCTACATCAAATTAAGGATGAAAACAATGACAGCTTTGTCTTTGGTTATAAACTAGCTTTATGTACATTTTCGTTTCTATTTATTAAAGCAATGTTCTGGGTTTACGCAAAAGTTAAGCTCAATTGACAGCTTTTGTGGAATAATGTTGATTACCACAAAAAAATATTGACTCCTCCCTTGTTTATTTTATAAAAAAAAAAAAAAAGGCACTTACAACTGAAGTTAATGGGACCCTTCCATAAATGTTGAATATACAGTTTCAAAATTATACCCACAAGATGTGCATTATACACGTTAACATGGTTTTAGTGTGATAAATCAGGGGTTTACGGGTGTTTAAAGTTCCAATATTGGCTATACCGTTACACAGCTAAGATTAGTAATCTACTTTATTACAATAAAATCACGTTTACATGTATTATGTTTACTTTTGTTGCTATAATTCTGAAACAGTGTGCATTGTAGTGTTTATGAACAGCCCCCATTCCCTTCCACTTTAAATGCCTTTATGTAAGCATGATTTTTCTTTGTTTTTTGCTCTGTTTTTTTGTTTTTTAAATAAACATATGGCACAACAGTCTGTCAACTTAACTTGTATTGAACCCCCAACATTTCTATAAATTGACAGATCTTTCTGTGCTGAAAATGATTAACACGTTACAGCTGCAGTACTGCAATCTACTACATTTCATGCTAACACAGCAATCGATTCAATTTCCCAAAGATACAGCAATCAGTCCTGAAAGACACCAGTGTTGAAGCCTTATAAAAACTTAATGTATTTTTATATGAACATTCAGTTTTAAAGCACTCCCATATGTTATTAAAACAATATAAAAGTATTCATTATAGTACAGTGCCTGTAAACCTACAGTTCATTGACAAAATCTGTAAAAGAATAAGAAACTTTCGTCTCTAAATATTTGGTATACCGGTCAAATAAATGTGGAGGGAACTACATTTGGGACATTCACCCAATTCAGTGTTTGCTGAAAGCTCTGTAGAATTCCCTCTAAAGTCTGGTGCTCCTCCTAAAACAATTTGAAGGCAATACAAAAGTACAAAGTCTGGGAAGCTATTCTCCCATGTTGGCGCTACATGCTGCTGGTATAAATTATGCATCAGACATATGTATATGTATTGACTTTAAGAGAAATTTAATACATGCCAGCTATTGTACCTGCACTATAATCACTTGGGGGTATTGGCACTCAAAGTACATGCTTCCTCATTTACACTGCTTCGCCTTTCACCACCGCTGACTCAGGGTAAGCCTGGGGAAATAAAAAATAAAAAAAGAGCCTAATTAAAATAATAATAAAATCTCCTCTTGTTTGGAGCTCAGGTGCTACAGATACTTCCATACAGCTGCATTTGATATGCTTGTGGAGATATTTGCAAGGACTTTTGAGATTCGTTCACTCGAGCTACGGATTCCACCTCAGCTTCGCTCCCTAATCATTATAGCATTGACAGCTCTCGGCTTGCTTCTTATCATGGCCTTGACATTTTGTTGCATTTTTTGTGTGGAATACTTGATGATGGTGAGAGGGGGGAAGTGGAGAACTCCTAAAGCGCCAAACTCAACTGCTTCGAGACTGGATATAGAACGGCAGAATGAAAAGCATCACAGCAAAGTCTTTCCATGTTCACAAAGGGTGGCACCATAATCGCAGGATTTGGCAGTTGCAAAGTCTTACGTTTACAGCTCAGCTCTCTGTAGCATAAATGTAATGTCTGAAGTGGCAATGAAAGTCTGAGATGTCTTGCTAAATTTGTTAGACACTGGGCAAAAGGCATAGGAGGGAACAATCCAAGCAGAAGTTGTGCAGCTTCTGTAGTCTACAGTCCGCAGGCCACCCTTTAGAGCATAGAAGGGGAATGTGAAACACCTGTTTAGGGTAAAGCCTTGATGGCACACCCTGTCAAAACCAAATAAATCTGAGTGACTTAAACTAAAGCTCTGGCCATGTGGTATACGTCTTTCTTGGGAGGTATTTCCAATGGGAAAGAAGATCTGCTCACTCAGTACTCTTTTGTGCTGAGTCTACAAGCTTTTTCGTCAACTTCTGTTATTCTCTGCAAATATGATTTCCTCTTACAAATCCAAGTACAGTTATCTAGAACAAGTTTTCCACTAAGTGAAGCATATCCAGCCATCGGTGATCACATATAATGGGCAAGATTGGAATATTATATATGGTAAATCAATACTCATAGTTGCAGGTAGGAGAACCATCTGTTTATTATCCAAGTAGTTAAGCAAAGTGTGAGGACACACAGGTCGATGGGTTGGTGGCAGTGACCACATGCTTAGGCACCAAAAAATGCTTGCATTTCCTTGATGAAAGATAAATGTTAAACAAGGGGGGGCTCTTAAAATCAAAGGAGAAAGCATCTAGGCAGCTGCAGAAACTGTCTGTTTAATACAGGGATGCCAGAGAAGGGAAAATACAAGCAAGTCTCAGAAGAACTCATGGACAACTAGCAACAAGGGGAACAATCCTCTCAACAACCTAACAAGGTGATGAGTGAAGCCAAATCTTTGAAGCAGTGCTCTTGAGAGGTCACTAAGCATTTGGTCTCCCACAAATAAAGGCCATTAACTGTAGAGGAGGTCCTGATGTGTAGAGCAAATGAGTAAGGTGGGGACTATGCCATTGCAAAGCTTAATTGAGCAAACAGCTGTGAAATGACATCAGCCAAGTGCGCCTTGTTTTCACTCTGCAACAATTTCACTCTTAAAAGGTTCCATCAGTACCTCGACAGCAAGGCATAGTCCAGTACATTTAATCTTCTCTCTTTTGCAGGCTGCCAGCTGGTGGGGTTCAGAACAAAAGTGTTCTGGTGTGGGTCAGTGGTGGGGAGCTGCAATAAGTGACTCAATGTGCTGCCTCCTGTCAGTCACACTAAAGAGTGCATTACATTCCACTGATGTGAAAGCACCAACAACCATATCTGCACAGGGATTGGGTTTATCTAAACACCTCCCAGAAAATCTCATGGCAATTTAAGGATCAAATGTGTGGGAAAAAGCCTCCACTAAGGGGACTGTAACTACTTCTTCAGCCACGTACACTGGCGGCCAAAAGTTTGGAATAATGTACAGATTTTGCTGTTTTGGAAGGAAATTGGTACTTTAATTCACCAAAGTGGCATTCAACTGTTCACAAAGTATAGTCAGGACATTACTGATGTAATTTTTGATCAAATCTAGACAGGCCCCATTTCCAGAAGCCAACACCTTATCCTTGAGTAATCATGCTAAATTGCTAATTTGGTACTAGAAAATCACTTGCCATTATATCAAACACAGTTGAAAGCTATTTGGTTCGTTAAATGAAGCTTAACATTGTGTTTGTTTTTGAGTTGCCACAATATGCAATAGACTGGCATGTCTTAAGGTCAATATTAGGTCAAAAATGGCAAAAAAGAAACAGCTTTCTCTAGAAACTTGTCAGTCAATCATTGTTTTGAGGAATGAAGGAATGAATGCTTGAAATTGCCAAAAAAAAAAAAAACCTGAAGATTTCATACAAAGGTGTACACTACAGTCTTCGAAGACAAAGGACAACTGGCTCTAACAAGGACAGAAAGAGATGTGGAAGGCCAGATGTACAACTAAACAAGAGGATAAGTACATCAGAGTCTCTAGTTTGAGAAAGAAACACCTCACATGTCCTCAGCTGACAGCTTCATTGAATTCTACCCACTCAACACCAGTTTCATGTACTACAGTAAAGAGTAGACTCAGGGGTGCAGGCCTTATGGGAAGAATTGCAAAGAAAAAGCCACTTTTGAAACAGAAAAACAAAAAGAAAAGGTTAGAGTGGGCAAAGAAACACAGACATTGGACAACAAATAATTGGAAAAGAGTGTTATGGATCTTAACCGCATTGAGCTTTTGTGGGATCAGCTAGACTGTAAGGTGCGTGAGAAGTGCCCGACAAGGCATCATCTATGGCAAGTGCTACAGGAAGCATGGGGTGAAATGTCACCTGAGTATCTGGACAAACTGAAAGCTAGAATGCCAAGGATCTGCAAAGCTGTCATTGCTGCACGTGGAGGATTTTTTGATGAGAAATTTTTGAAGTAGTTTAAGAAGTTCTGAAATTTTTTTTCAAATTGCAATAGTAATTTGTCACGTTATTAATGTCCTGACTTTACATTGTGATCAGTTGAATGCCACTTTGGTGAATAAATGTACCAATTTATTTCCATAAGAGCAAAATCTGTACATTATTCCAAACTTTTGGCCACCAGTGTAGGTCAAACAGGTTTTCTCTGATTTAAATTTCCCTTTTATTGGCTACCTATTGAAGATCGTTTTGGAAATATTGCTATGAATACATTTCTCAGATGGTGATGGTGAATTTTCCTGCGATACAGGGAAGGCAAATTAGCGCTCAGCACTATAGATTAAAAAAATTACCAACATAGTCTCATGACAACTCATAATAATTCGTACGACATGGAAAAATCATAAGATATTGTCCAACTTGGCTTGTACATAAGATACGACTTTTATTCCCATAAAGAACAAGTAATTAACTAACAGAATTTCAAATCGATACAATACAGGCAAACTTTTAGCTTGCCTCCTAACACTTTATTTTAATAAAGGAAATGTCGGTTAACAAATATGGTTATTCATTCTATATTTATTTATACAGCACAAATGACTGAGGTATTTCAATATCCTGCAATACGTGTCACCTTGTTCCAAACCCTGATGTTTTCTTTCTTCTGTGGTACATGAAAGTTATTTTCTGGTTAGGCTTTTTTTTTTCTTTTTTTTTTTTTTTATTGTTAGGTTTAAATTTGGGGTTAAGGGTTAAACTTAGGAAAAATCGTAAGAACGCTCATCCACAAAACAGATGTTTTTCTTTCTTCTGTGGTACACAACAGTGATTTTTCTACTAAAGTCATGGTTAAGTTTAGGTTTGGGGTTAAAGTTGGTAAAATCATAAGAATTTAATTTATTTTTCTCTATAGGAGTAAATGCAGTTCATTTCTTTACAATCAAACTTATATGATACTTGTTATTCCGTCATGATACCTGGTTGAAAATGACTCTTAAACATTATGAAATCCTCTGTGTAGCAGCTGCGATTTAGCACATAAGCTAATAACTACATAAAACTCTCTTTCCCCATTTCCTTTCCAAGTATCTGTCCACTGTGACATCAAGGGACCAATTGAAAATGAAACGTCTTTGCATAGGTCTAAAGAATGTACCGAGGGGGAAAAAAACCTTTGTCTGCAGTGAGCAAATCACCACAGAAAAATAGAATAGACGGGAATCATGTGTTAGGAAATGTATCCTTCAGGAATCCATAAACATTTGTATTTCCTTCAGTATCTCAACACAATAAATGTTGAATTCATTTCTCAAATATAAAGGGAACACAACCCGGAAGAGTAAAATTGATATTGAGGCAGTTTAGGGGATATTTAAAATGCTTAGCAGTACTCCAAGTGTCCCACCTATATGATTCCAAAAGTGTATGGATTACAGAAATAATGCTTTATTTATGAAGAAACTGACTTGGCCATGATTTGGCCAAGTTTACCGAGCAAACTTAGGACCAGTAAGACTAACCACGGTTCTCCTGCTCTTTGGCTGTCCTCAGTAATCATATCCCTGCCTACAAACATGCCATTCTGCTGCTGTCACTATATAACATGTCAAGATGATTGGCTTAAACTTAAAAAATATTTAATTACTATTTCTCCATATTATTTCATTTCCTCCCCTCCATCTTCGAAAACCTCAGACAGAAAGCAAGGTCATGGATGGGTTTAATTTTGAGCTGATAATTTAGCAAATGGTCTGTGCTGTATCACTTTGATCTTGCCAAAGTTTTGAAAATGTATATCTTGAGCCAGCTACTGGCCAACTCAACCCCTTGCTTCATTAGTGGACCTTTAAATGGTTCACAACAATTAAGACTGTCAAGCGGCTGTTCTCTGCCCAGGAGTAAACCTTGACTAATGATTTGATAAAAAGTCCTGACGGTCTTTTACAGTGAGCAGTAACTGAATTTAAGCACTAACAAGCCTTTGAACAAGTGAAAGAAATATTTTATAAGCTTGATGCAATTTGGTGGAGCAGATAATGAATTGTATTAAATATTCCCCTCTGATTTTTTTCAGTGTAATTGTCGTTTTTTCGAAACGTAATAATTACAAGCAGGGGAACAAATCTAGACAAAGAGGGTAAGCAATCAGACTTCAATATCTTTCTCTCAGTGTCTCGCTTTCTTGTTTTTTTTTTTTTTTTGGCTTTTGTCTTGGTTATAGACAGACATTGTTTCCCGTTATTTGGTATTCTTTTACATTCACCACCAATAGTTTCACAGCTATTTTAACGAGCTTGATGTGTCACAAGAATGCATGCCCAGTTCACTGTGTGTGCAAGGAAAGCTATGACAACTATGCTGTTAATGTTGCGCTTTTGAGCCTGCACATAACCTCCTAACATAACTATGATGTGTACAAGAAGGAAATGAGTAGCTAGCTAATACTAAAGTTTTGTTTCAGGCAAAACACAATTTCATTGATCACTAACTGCAAACATGCATAGATTAAACTGTTTTTAAAATGGACCAAAATAATTAAATTTTGTGCAAGCATTATTAATAGGCCAACTCATTAAGAAATAAATACATATATTTGTGCATACATGTGTATAAACTTCTCCATATGAACTCTTCAGACATTAAAATACTGCCTCTGTTGTGCTTTCTGTTGTTTATAGAGTTATTTTGGTTTGAAAGTCTGCAAAATGAGGGAAAGATGTTTTGCAAAAACTCTTTTCTCTCATTGTAGTCAATTTGCCAAAAAGAAATTTGACATCAAACGACAGCATCATCTTAGAAGGTCCACTTACGCAGTAACTCAGATCACAAAAGTGTCACAAGCTCAGTAAATTAGCACACAAAATGATGAATTGGATAAAATTGCGTCAGATAAAAACAATCAAATATTAAAAGAGGATACACTTTTCACTTTGACATCAATGAGACACTAAGTAATCAGCAACAAGAGCTACATCATTTCCTCCATTTAGTGTAAAAGTAATAAAAGGCATGTCAAAGTCCCTAGTGTGATACAGGAACCCAGCTGTTTATTACACACTGGACTCTATACTTCCTATTGGACTAATAGGAGCAATATTTAGGCAAATAAGGTCATTATGATAATAAGAGTCACAGTTTGCTTATTTGTTTTCTTTTGGCTGTAAATGTCATGGTGAACAAAAGGAGGCAAATTAGATTTTAGTCTATCTCTGAATTGGATTTCATAGCAGAAAAACAGGGCCATACGCTTGAATTCATCAGGGACGAATGGAAAATGTTATTACAATTTCAGAGTAAAGTCCTTGTTGGAGAATATAAGTTTGCATATCAGGACACAGCGCTCTGTAGCTATAATTACCTGAAAGAATTTGATTCCTCTTAAGTGGGTTACCAGTGGATTTGGAAGTGTTCACAGAATATTGTTAAAGGTTTGGGTGAGTTATTGTATTTTATTTTATGATGCTGCAATAAGGTCCCTAACTGTGTTAAATGCCAGAGCAGTAACATTTCTCAAATTTGTTTTTAATATATTATCAGATAATGCTCAGCTACTTTCAACTGAACTCATTAACTGGTTTACACTTAACTTAAATGTATGTATAAAAGAGCACAGCAAAATGTTGCCTACTGTATTGTATGTTTTTGTATATGCAGGGACTTTTTAGGCTGCATTAGGCAATGCACAGCACTCAGAGCTTTTGCTTACAGCTTTTGTCAATGTCTTTGGAAGTGACTGTGTATTTGAGATCATCAGTGGCATGTTCTGAATCCAGTGCCACTCCCAGCCTTTAGGGAGCCCTAAGCAATACATTGTGTGGGGGGCCCCTTCAGTGTGTCCGTAATTCCTAAAATGATCCCTCCACCCATTAAGCCTGTCTCACAGTAATAAACAATTAATTTTAAACCATTTTAAGGAACATTAGTATTTATTACTTTTTATACTGACAATAAGCCAATGGTATATAAGGTCTGAAGTAAACATGTGAGTATATTTCTCTAAATGTGCACACTTTGGACTGAAGGTTTTAATGAATATTGTTTGTTGAAGCACTGACATGACATATATTATTCAGCAGAGCTTGTATAATTGAAAAGGTATGTACATTTCTTTATTACATTCTAAAACACATACAGTATGTCACGTTTTGATTTTGCATGCTTTGATGTGTACACCTGGCATAAATTACTAAATTAATATCGATGTGGCATTTATGTCCTAAAACAACTGTCTAAAATTAAAGCTGGAGATCTGAAGTATGAACTTTCTAATGATAATATAAAGATTAAATAAGAATTTTAAATAAGATAAAAATACATACCTTCTTGCTTGATCGTTTCACTTTCCTGCTGTGTTTTCTCTTTTTTTCAGCTCTGGACATGTTCTAAAATTCTAAATAAAATCATAGCAGAAACTCATTAACTCATTTCTGATTTCAAGTTTTGTTGTTCAGTAATCTCCATCATGTATCCTGTAATAATGGAATATGTACCCCGTGGTTAAAAAAAAATACCTAGGCCTATATATAGATAGATAGATACCTCTGTATTATTACAAAAAGGTATGCAGTGTATGTTCTTGCTAAATAACGTAAGATTGTTGTTTAGCATAATAGGTCATACATACCACGTAATATTAGAATAGTTACATCTTAGTTATAAAATACTTACAGTATAAATTGTTTGTAATTTTCCAGGTTGTTACCCCTTTATTCCCCTAACTCTGCATATTGTTCCCTTATACCTACACGTAAGTAATTTATAGGTACACTATTATTACAAAAAGGTATGCTGTAAATTTGGTGTATTTACGCTGTAAATTGCGGGCTGTAATCTAAAGCATTACCTAAAAGTATGTGTGTTCCACCCGTCTGAGCGATTCAAGCTTTATGTACACTACTTGGTGTTTTTACGAGCCACCTCAGCAGGGGGAAGTCAGTGCAACAGCACTCAGTAAACCTCACAAGCAGCGCAGCCACAGAATGAGAGCCTGGACTTTACAATTAATTTTATTTCTTAATTATCCCTAGTTAATTTTAACATACTAATAAATGTTTTAAATCAAAATTTGTGTATGTTAACATTAGTTAATGCATTATGAACTAACATGAACTAACAAGGAACATTTGTATGTTTAGAAATTAACATAAAGATTAATAAATGCAGTAAAAATATATTGTTAATTTTTAGTTCATGATACCTAATGATTTACTAATGTTAATAAAGGGAACATTATTGTAAAGTGTTACCAATTCATTTTATATCCACAGTACTAGGCTATACAGTAGCATTACCTATCAGAATCAGACATCATGCAAAGCTCAATTAGGATGTTGAAATGTCATCTCATATTGTAAATCCATGGTCAGGAAACAAGATACAGAGCAAACATAGTTTGATGCAAAACAAGCTAAAGTTATTAATTACCGATACCATTGCAGAAAGATAATTTGTTGCACATAATTAATTTATACCATGAGTGAAAGTGTCCAATAACATGGGTGTTACTGAAAAACAGTGAGCAGTATTCGCCTTGTCATATGATCTCTACATGTCAGCCTCCCATGAGGCGACACAAAAAATATTAGAATTTCTTGTCCACAATTATGATTGGAGTCTCATCTCTTGTTAGTGCACTCATTTTAAAACACTTTTTTTCCCTCCAAAAGTACTATTCATTTCTTTGTGTAGAACTTTTGTTTTTTAAATTAGGAATGATAACTGGGTTCACCTTTTATAAATCTGTTCATCCTAAATATGAGGGAGCATGACCTTTCCATGTCCACCCCAGCTTTGCTTCTTGATATCAGTCAAAATGTTTATTCGTTGAAACAGCCTCCACCACCCTACCTGATCCCACCATCTTCTCAATTTTAGCTCAAGCAATCAGCCTGCCACCATATTGTAAACAAACCCATGTGATGCAACCCATTTGCAGCCAAAGTATTAAACTTGAATTTACACCTGGGGGAGCGAATTGGTTTGACAGGTGGTATAATGGTATGTCTCTGCCCTATTCACTCTTACCACATTTGGACAAATGTCTGGGCCTGATGAGTTCTTGATGGCGTTGGATTGTTCTTTTGTGTAAGCCAGCACATCTCCCAAAGTCAATTAAACAGCTGTAATGTTGACACCGCCAGCGTGTGCCTCTATCAAACAAAAGCTTGTTCATTCCGTGGCTCGCATGACATTGCGCAAAAGGTCAGGTGCATATTTGTTCCTGTGAGCATGAGATTTTCCTCCCATAACCAACGACGTCGCGAGAGGGGCACGTGGCAGGCTGGTGACACAGAGCTGTACTCACTAAGACAACGGCACCAGAAAAAAAAACAAATTAATTTGATGATGAATAAGTGACAGACGTTTCTGTCTCTTTGTGCCACTGTTCTGTCGCTCTCTTTCCATCTCACTCCATCTCTAATTGTGCTACGGACAGATTAAAGCACATCTGGGAATTGCAGCGACGCTCTGGCAAAGATTAACGGCCCCTCTATGCTTTGTTGCTGCTGTATTTGCATGATAATTAGTTGAGGGCTGTATATATTTAAATTTATTTATTCTCTAGTGCTTGGAATGCGTGGAGAGAGGAATGCAACTATACATTAATTACAAGGATTAAAGTGTTCATTGAGCAGTCTCTTGATGTGTTTATTAAATTAATAAGTAAATTGACAGATGAGACTTTGGAACTCAATGAGTCCTGAAACATTTTAAATCTGTGGCAGTGAAGTTCCAAAAGGATTAACCTCTTTCTTTCCTTGAGGGAGTAAGTGTTATGGAGTGAGGAGGAAACAGGTCTTCGTAAAGTAATGAAGCTTGAACATACTATTGTGACTTGCATAAAAGGATTAAATGAAACAATAATTGGTTCCAGATGAATTTCATCTCTGAAATATTGTGACATTTGTTATTTCCGATATTCGTTTGTTAAAAGGTTTCATTCTACTGTAAGCTCATGTCATTGTGGGATGATTAAGTTATTAAATGTTTTGGAGTACCTCAACCATTTCTATATTGTAGATCATTTAAAAATGATTAGAAACAATAATATGGTTTGAATTTACACACCTAATCATGCCCTCTGTACAATAATGAAAGTTTATAAGCCTACTTACGGTATGTTTTTGCAAACTGTAAACTCCTATGTACAGTGTAACAGTAGATTATACAGACTGAACAGAACCTAATCATATAGTATTCATGACTGAAACTTTTTTTGTCTTTTTTAGAATTTCTGTAATTGACAAAAAAATCACCTTGAGCGTGCGATCAGTGTTGAAGTAGGCTACTAGAATAATTCGACTCCTAAACAATCTGAAAAACTGAGATGTGGATTCTGCACTTCACTGTTAGAGTGATATGATACCTGTCAAGTTGATGGAGGTCCCATCCTCCGGCCTCCTCCAGGTCTGCAGGCAGAAGCATGCATTCTGATGATCCAAGCCCCCCTCTGCCCTGGCATACAGTGCAGACCATTAAAATTAAAGCAGCTCCTTACCGTGGAAACATTATGTCCACCCCATTCCCCAACATGTATTGGGAACAAAGGGAACAATCTATTTTTCTGATAGAAGCCAGCAGTTGGTAAGAGGTTTGAGATGAGTGTGAGGGTACAATTTGCCTAGAGAGTGCCCGAGGATCAAGCCAGCCCTGACTCACTCTGGAATGAGGCCGTCAGCTGGCAACCAGCAGTAATTGCTTCCCATGGCAGGACCCCACCAGCCAGAGAAGAATGAATACGTTGAGCTCGTCAACCTGGGGATCAATTTTAACAACAGCCCAATCATAATTGTTTTCTAAGGATACGGAACTAGTTGCGAATAGGAACAGAGGGTGAGGCCTGATTGACACTCATTGACCGGAGCGAGTGGGATTGGAGGATTAGGGCCAATCGAGCTCACAGCTCAGAGGCTCGGCACACTGTTTGTCACTCAGGTTGAGGGGAGTGCAGACAGAAGAATAAAAAATCCTTACCCCAAAGAGGCCTGAGCCTGCAACTGTCTGTCCACGTACTGAGAAACAGTTCTGTTTGCAGTCTGTCATGCGCACTTGGGGTTGTCATCTTGCAATTACAAAAATGTTCAGTGAAAGAGTAAAAGACGTAACTTTACATTTAAGATGCATGATCTGCCAAATGAATAAATGATCTGCCAAATGAATAAATGTAAATGATCTATTGCCTCGATATGTGGTCTACCCAGACAGCCTTGAACGTCTGCCCTGCATAGGAAATGTTCAGTCCACTAACAATCTTTCATCTGTCTGAAGATAATTTCGTACTCTGTCAAGCACTGAATTGAATTGTAGGATGCTTGGATGGCTGCTGCCACTGCCAACAGGTCCCAAGACCATCTCAAATGTCACTTCATCCGACTGCTAACATGTGGCCCCTTGGCCAGTGACTCTGACATGCTATTATCTGTCTGGAGGAGAGACGGCACGGTGTTGTCAGAAAGCTGTGTCTCTACACATGTATCCATCACAAAGTGGCAGATGGCTTGGATCAAATTATTTTTGTGTAAAAGGCTGTGTGAAGTTTCAAAATGTGACTGCTGCAGATGCCCCTCACAGGAGGCATAATAGAGCATCTTGTGTGGCTGCTGCAGATGCCTCTTGCAAAAGGCATAATAGAGGAGCACCTTGGGAGAATCCAGCAGCCATACGGATGTGGCTGTGGCTTTCTTCTGGATCAGCCCAACAAATTTACAAAAGAATGCATTAAGGTACCAAGAAGTCCCTAACCAATGTCAGTTTGAACATCAGCGAATCTATTGTGTTTGTTCTGAACGTCAACACTAATGCGCAAGTACAGACTTTAAAACTCATTCCACCATGACTGGCTTTAAATATAAATGGCACACTATATAGCATGTTATGTGTGTGCATATACTGTGTGTGTGTACTAGTAAAATGATGAATATTTCTGACATAAATATGTCAATGAGCATGCATCATTAGAGGCTAACGAGAGAGTCTCACTGGGATGCTCCTTTAGCTCTCTGTCGCTGCCTTCATTAGCATCACTGTGAGGGGAATTCACTAAGAATGAATTGTTCCCGCTGACTGTGTTGTTTATTTGAATGTGTTGTCTGCATTGTTGTAGCACCTGATTGACTAATGCCCTGTTACACCTGCTATTAAAATCTGCATGCTGATGCACATGACTGTAATGTAAACTACAGGCTATTGGCTATACACAAAAAAATATTTCAGTCACTCAAAAAAATATTGGCAAAAGCAAGATTTCAACAAATGGTATAAATAGGTTTAGATTTACTTAAATAAACTTTACTTTGCCAAATATAAAATAATTTATATTAATGCCAAAGAAAAAGGCTTTCCCATTTACCAGATTTAATTGTTTAAACGTATTAATTTTGTTTGCTAAGTTTTAAAAGTTCATATTTCTCATAAAGTTTTGATTAATATTTTTCATTTATTCTAAATTCTTAATATGTACACCATTTAAAGATTACTCATTTCAGTTTGATGGAAACTTTTCATACAATCGAAATACGTCAATTTTAAAAACAAACTAAAATAAGTGTATTTTTTAGTTTTACGCATTTCAGTTGTATGACTTTTTTACTTTTTTTATTTGAAAAATGTTTAAATAATGTACATATTAATTAAGCATTATGTGACATATTTATTTAAACTTAAATATTTAAAACAATCTTATAAAATTAAATATTATTAATATAATAAATACTATTATATTTATACTATTACTATATTTAAAATATTAATAATATACTGTAGATATAATATTATGCATATAATAAATAATGTAAATATATATAGGACAAGCCCTTGAATATGTCTTGCCCCAACTTCTTTCATTAGGAATTATGTCAACACCTCAGAAAACTGTGTGAAGTCATTTCATTGGGATTTTAAAATATGAATACGCACACATCTCCATGCAGTTTACCCTGGGCTACAGCAGGTGTCCCCAGATCCCACCCAGAATCACACACTTACTGACTGTCACCCTGTCACTGGTGTTGTGTCAGGCAAAGAGGTTGACCTGCTGCAAATGTCTCCTCAGGCTGATCAGTGTGCTGCTCCAAAGTAGCTGTCACAGGAAAACTCTGGAGCACCTTGATGTGGCATACAGCGTACCTACAGGCATGGCTTTGTCTTTGCAAGCCTCTTCCCTGTGAGAGGATGAGAGCTTCATGACTTGCTTAGCACACAGCCAGCCCTCATACAGCAGCAGGAGACGGAGCTCACAGCAGAAGCGTGTGTATGTGCTATCTGTATGTTCTTGGGGGGGGGGGGGGGATGGGTGCAGGTTTAAGTGGTTTACAAGGACTTTGTTTTAGGTTAAAAAACTGGTAATTACAAGGGTATTATGCTATAAATGTGTTTTTTTAATTTAAATTGCTTAAAAAACACACTAAATGATGTTTTATTGAAAATGTAAAAATACAGAAAGTTTTTTGTGAGGGTCAGGATGCTGCATTATAGACCAGAGCTTTTAGGTAATTGCCCACAACTCAGGTGTCAGGAGAATGTCTGGGTTAAAGGTTAGGGTTTTTTCCTGGAAAAAAAAAATGGCCACCAAGCTGCATTCCAATTGACAACTCTCATTATAATCTCCCCAAACACCTACCACTCTGAAAGCCCCTTCCTGCTCACAGCCCAAATTCCCTCATATCCCTTTTCTTCCTGCTTAGCCATGACCACAAATGACAGGCAAGTGGCCCACATGAGATCCAAGGAAGTCACGGTTTAACACAGAGCCCCGGTGTAAACACAAAGTGCATCACGTCGGCTGAACGTTTTGGGTTCAAATTAGTGCGGGGCTGAGTGCACCTCTTGCCGCTCCATTTGCAGAATCTCAAGTTTCTTATGCAAACTGCATGTGTTTTATGGCGAGCTCTGGCAGCAACTGATGAGTGTCTCATTATCTCCACACCAGCCGTACACATTATGAGGAGCATAATCAAAGCCTGGGGGTACGTATTAATTATCCTTTTGAATAGTGATGAAATTTTTAAAAGATCTCCTTAAGGCTCCCATCATCAGCAGATGAAACAAAGCTCGGCACAGCTTGCGCATTGAGGCTCACATGTGTTTTTACATCTGTTCAGGTTATTTCAATTTGAAGCTCAACAAGCTGAGCCTGAGATTAAAGGATCATACGTGTCATCCACACAAACATCACTTCCAGAGCAGGCAAGCGTACGTGAGCTCAGCTTTTCCAAGAGAGAGGCATCACTGGTGCAGACGACGCAATCGCACTCCTGTCTCTGTGTGTGTGAGTGTGTGTACGTGTGTGTCCTATGCTTGTCTGCAAATGAAGGATGATGTGATGCTTCTCACATGTTCGAGATGTCGAGGAAGGAGTCTTTTCTTTGTGTGTGTGTGGAAATTTGCTTTTAAGAAATATTTATGAGCCGGTACCCTTTTTTAAAAGAAAGCGTTGTCTTTAATGAACATGTTTTAGAGATTGTTTCAGCATCTATAATTTATAAGGTAAGACTTCATCTGTGAACAGAGCTTGTTTGTAAATGTGAATACTTAATAATAATGAAAAAAAAATACATCTCACACAGCAGCTGTACTGGCATAATATGACACTTCTGGAGCAGACAGATATTCTCGGTAGAAGGCCGTGTGTGTTTATCTGTGTCCATACCTCTTATGAGGGGGTTTACATTGAGGGTTTCTCCTCCATAGTGAGCAGGACCGTGTTGACGTTGGCATCTTTTGATATTGGCAAATCAGTTTGCACTAACTGCCTCCCCTACTGAAGTGCCAAGTGATAAAGATCTTATTACTTATCTAAAGAGTACTAGTGAACATACAATTAGTCATGTTACACCTAATTAGTCAACTTGTTGTACCTCAGCAACCTATTTATGAATCTATCTCTGGAAGGTCCCTAAATGGGTTGCTGGGACAATATCTCTATTTTTCCTTTCTACTTTACAAAGAACTCTCTTCCGCATATTCTCTGCAGTATGCTAATCTGTGATCTTTTTCTACAACATAAACAGCATCATTTGGATATAACGTATACGCTCTGTTTCAAAACCTAGTGAGCTGCCTTGCTGCCAACTGCCTAGATAGACAGCTACCTTCTCATGAGAGTCTGATTTGGAATGCCCTACATAGGCAGCAACTCCATGAAAATAACACTCCATATATGAAGCGCACAGGAAACTTTGGTTACAGTTGAACCTTCGCTAAGCTCCACATTAAAAGTGCTTCTGACCAATCCTGTCTTAGCTAGTGTTGCTGGGCCGCCATTACTCTGACACACATTTGCTATTTTCCAATGACAGCCTATGAAAGTAATTTGTATTTGAGTACTTTTAAGTGGGATGTTATCAAAATGATACAAAAAAATTTAAAACATGTTGTTGCTGGGCAGAGGTGGGTAGAGTAGCCAAAAACTGTACTCGAGTACAAGTACAATTACTTTAAAAATAATTACTCAAGTAGAAGTAAAAGTGCTAACATAAATAATTACTTGAGTAAGAGTAAGAAAGTATCCAATTAAAAGAGTACTCAAGTAGTGAGAAACTCGTTACATTCACAAATGACATAATGGACGCGAATGGTGACCGAGACTGTCAGTCCCTAACATTCTGTCTAACATATTTTGTGTTCCACAGAATACAAAAGGGTAACACGGGTTTGGAACAACACGAGGGTATGAAAATGACGACGGAATATTAAATTATGGCTGAGCTATCACTTTAAAGGGGTAGTTCACCCAAAAATGTAAATTCTTTCATCATTTACTCACCCTCATGCCATCCCAGGTGTGTATGACTTCCTTTCTTCTGCAGAACACAAATTATGATTTTTAAAATAATATTTCAGCTCTGTAGGTCAGTACAATGCAAGTGAATGGGTGCCAAACTTTTGATGATCCAAAAAGAAAATGCAGGCACCATAAAAGTAATCCATATGACTCCAGTAGTTAAATCCATATCTTCAGAAGTGATATGATAGGTGTGGGTGAGAAACAGATAAATATTTAAGTCATTTTTTGCTAGAAGATCTTCTCCCACCCCAGCAGGGGCAATATGCAGAGAAGAATGTGAATCACCAAAAACAAAAGAAGAAGAATGTGAAAGTGATCCGTTTTTCATCCACACCTATCATATCGATTCTGAAGATCTTTATGTAACCACTGGAGCCTTATGGATTACTTTTATGCTGATTTATGTAATTTCTTTTTTTTTTTTTTAGCTTTAAAATGTTGGCACCCATTCACTTGCATTCACTTGCACTGTATGGACCAAAGGAGCTAAGAAATTCTAAAAATATTTATTTGAGTTCAGCAGATGAAAGAAAGTCACACATCTGGCATGAGGGTGAGTAAATTATATAATTTTAATTTTTGGGTGAACTAGTCCTTTAAGGGCTCTTGTCAGATCTGGATGAATTTGTCAATAAGAAGAGAAGTTTTGAAACTGCATAGGGCACCACGTGCAGAAATGTCTGTTCACGCTCCAGTTGTCAATTACACGTTCTGCAGAGCAAAAGGCATTTACACTTAATGTGGATGTTTACATGGCTTTATACTGTTAATCAGTCTGTAGTAGTTTCCAGTACCCCCGCGAGGGCGCAGTGTAATTGCGAAAATATTACTTATGACATGTGGGTCGTGGGACAAAGCGCACTGATATACTGCTGCACTGATTTAAAAATGTACACTTAAAAACTGATGTCACAAGAGCCCATATTTACAGAATCACCCTGAAAATTATCATCACATAACACAGAAAAGCCTGCATTATCATTAGAGCCACAACTTACCTCAGAGTGCTGCCTTAAGATGGAACTGCAATTTTAATCTTGAAATATCCACTTGTCTTGGTGTAAAATGGTGTTGCATGATGAAACTATTATTTTTTCACTGTGCAGAGTGAAGAAAGTGTTTCACTTAGTTAGAAGAGCTTGATGCTGCAGCTGTAATGGACTCGGCTTGAGTGACTGTGACAGCGTGCGCAGCTGTGTGAACTTCCACTGTTATGAAAGTCCCATTCTCAATAAATGATGCATTAATTCAAATTAAACCCAGTAATGTACCGACAGGAACACTGCCCATTGTAACGAAAAGTTAATTTTTTTAATTAGAAATTTGCTTGAGTGTGAGTAAAAAGTACCCACTTTTAAGAGTAATGTAGCGTGTTACTACCCACCTCTGTTTCCGGGTCATTTGTAATAGTGACACGAGTTACTTAGAGAGGATAGACGCAGTGTTTTTCTTTCTTTTTTTAAAATAATCTTTAAATAAATCTGGAGAAGAGCATGTTATGGATTAAACTGTGTCAGCCCTCATTCCCAAATGAACATAGAACATCTGCAACGACACCTACATTTGCTCCAAGGTAAATTAAAGCTAATAAATGAACATTAAATAATTTATGTATTGATTCAAGTCATAGTAAAAGCGATAGCAAATAAAAAGTTCACAGCATCAAAATGAGTGTTATAAGACGCAGCTCTGAAACAGCTCTGTTCACTTACGCTAATGTTATTAGATGTGTAATCGCTATTAAATTAAGTTTCTCTTTTCAAGTGACTGTAATAATCATTTGCCTTGATTATGATTCACAGTCTCCACAATTTTTTTATCAAAATACTGTGTAATTTCAAAAAAAAAATTCCAAAAACTTAAGATAAATATGCATTACAATGTCACTCTTCATACCAGCCCAAGGTATAAAAATATTATCTATTACGTTTGAGAGTGTTTTGCTAAAAACAGCACCATTCACAGCAATCTCCCATTCATTCCAATGGGGAGTTCTGCTTTGCAGAGCTTGTCAGAAAGACCATAATCTAGAGGGGTGGAGCTTAGTGAAGGGTCAATTGATGTAAATATAGAGTTTGCAGTTAGCATGTTGCTAATGTAGCTGAGTGGAGGACGGAATAGAGTAAAATGACGAATTGAGGTTTTAAGTTAGACTACGCCACCCAGTGAATTTCACCCTGGGAAATGTTAAATGAAAACACCAGATTTAACAGGGCAGGAGATGTGGGTCCAATTATGAAAATAGAGATCTTTTAGTACAAAACACTATAAAAGTGTTTCAAACCAATAAAGCAAGAACACTTAAAATGGCACATGCATTATTGGAATCCAGTCACAGAGTTCCCATTCACATTTATTTATAAGTAAATAGAGCTGTTAGTCCATGACACAAATTGACTTTCAAACAGAAATCATAACTACAGGGCTGAGGCTTACTAGCAGAAGGCAGGCTAAAGCAAGGGAACAATGGGTCCCAAGAAAAGTCACACTCCACCACATAACCGTGCGCACACACACACACACACACACAAAAACACACACACACAATAAAGTCTGATATAGGTGACAAACACAGCATTCGGTAAGAACACCATCACCAATGAAGGGAAAGAAAGCTAGCCTCTCTGTCTTGGGCACACAACTCTTGCAATAGACAAATCAAACAGAAAATAAATCAATTGACATAACCAGTTGGCACCAAGTAGGCCCTTGTTAAAAAATATTGAGGAAGGCTTAAGCAGATCCAGTGCAAAAGCAGCAGTTTGGGTATAATATGTAAACATAAATTGCAGAGAAAAAGTTACTCAAAAGCAAACAAATGCAAGATGCTTAGAAAACAAAGAATTCCTAAATTTAAGATAATAATCAACCTGGGTCATAGAAGTGTGTTTCCCTGAGGGCAAAATACAGCATTGGAACAAATAGCTGCAAACTCAATGAAGCTAAACTGGCTTCACTGAAGAATACAAACCACTGTAAGCAGAAGCCCAACCAGCACAAAAATAAAAGAAAACAAAACATGAGCAATAGAAATGAAATAGAAACAAACAAATCAAATAAAAACGAAGTCAGAACAAAACAGCAGCACTTGCAGAGGGCAACCGGAATTTTAGTCTCATTGTGAAAAATGCCCAGTAGAGGTTGTACTTCCTTCGCCAGCTGAGGAAGTTCAACCTGCCACAGGCGCTGCTGATACAGTTTTACTCAGCAGACATTGAGTCTGTCCTCTGCACTTCAATAACTGTCTGGTTTGGTTCAGCTATGAAATCAGACATCAGAAGACTACAAAGGACAGTTCGCTGAGAGGATTATTGGTTGCCCCCTGCCCCCCCTTTCAAGAACTATACACTTCCAGAGTGAGGAAAAAGGCTGGAAAAATCACTCTGGACCCCACTCACCCTGCCCACTACCTTTTTGAACTGTTGCCTTCTGGCCGACGCTTCAGAGTTCTGAGCACCAGAACTGTCAGGCACAGGAACAGTTTTTTTCCCTCAGGCTATCCATCTCATGAACAGTTAAATTGCATCATTGAGCAATAACTATATGCAATACACAGTTTAGTCTTTTTATATTTATCCAACACATCCAACCTCTTCTGCCATTTCATTCCTCTGAAAAAAAAAAAAAAATTTGCACTGGACATAACAGATTGTATTAGATTTGCACTACCCATGTGTATGTGTGTATGTATGTATGTGTGTGTCTGTACGTATGTGTATAATTATTTTTTATTTTTTATTATTATCTATGTCATGCTGCTGTTTTTGTATTGTTTTTGTATTGTTGTACATTGGAAGCTCCTGTCACCAAGACAAATTCCTTGTATGTGTAAGCATACTTGGCAATAAAGCTGATTCTGATTCTGATTGCCCAGGCAACAGGAACACGCATACAAGGGCGCCTACAGAGAAGACGATATATTTAACAACAGAAAAACAAAAGACAAAACTAAAACCAAACAACAAAATAGACTTGCATACAGAGAAGCTGGTCACTCATTTTACCATGGTTAGGGTCAACAGTAAGCGTGAAAAACGCAAATTAACTGGAACCCACGGAACGACAAGCTAAAACACAAAACATAAACAGCTAAGCCCTGTTACGGCCTCAGGACACTAATGCTTAATAAAAAAAAAAAAAACATAAAACATACCTGGGAGTAAGCAGGCAGCACATGTGGTGCGGTGAAGCACAGGGACGTCTCCGAATTCCACTCTCAGGAGATGCAAACAACATAGCCGGACTGCCGGGAACCGGAAATGGTGGGTCCCAGACCGTGACGCATTCCCATGTGACATGTAACGTCCTTAAATAGGCGAGCTGTGACGGCTGATAGGCTATCAGCAATGTCATAATGACGTGATGCAATTCATTAATACAAGGAGGATTTAACCTGCCCTGCCACACTAAGCTAACGACAGACACAATTATTAGGTTAATTCATACGTTTTTAATTTCATTGAACTATTAAGCTATTTAATGAATTATCAAATTTTCCTATCAGTACTGTCAGGTATTGAATTAATTACAAGTATTTATTGTATAATTGAGATTTCTCTCGCTTTGTCCGCCATCTGGATTTTTTCATGGAGCTTGCCATAATGCATTCTGGTATCCACAAAGGATACATGTGATGCTGCCTTAGAATTTGGCCAAAAGAAAGTATATTAGGCCAGTGGTGCTCAATCAGGGAGCCTCAGCAAACTTCCAAGAGGACTTCAAGATAATGCAGAATTTTACAAAATATGTTAATAAGCTATAATATAACAATCTGATTTGCTGTAATAAATCTAAAAATGCTAAAAACCTGCTAAAAATCAAGATGTACAACATGTAAGCTGACATCATATTTCAAAACCTCCTTACAACAACTGTTTTTATTAAAAAAAAACATGAAATTCTTGAAATTTATGGAATCACACAATCATTCACATTAATTAATTTATTCTACTGCCATTCAAAGTTTCTGTTACTACAATTTAAAAACAAGCAGATTTGTCATCATTACAGCAGAAGTACTAGAGGAAAAATCTTGGCCTTTGAGCATATTTGAATACTGTGTTGGACAACGGTTTCTTGGAATTGAAACCGTTGAGATTTATTGTATTAAGCCACAGCCACAATAATCAGTTTTTGTTTGAAAACTCTATTTACAGTTTCCTAACACTTACGTTTTCCAAAGTATGCAGTAATAGAGAGTATTTTCAAAGTCTCAGTTTTTAAAACAGTGTTTTAGTGTGGATGAAAGGTGAAAACGTTGCAAAATCAATGTGTTTTCAAATGAAAACAGATTAGTGTGAACACGGCCTTAGAAGGCAGTATCATTTTGCTGCTCACCTTTTGGAATAGCTTTCATGTCAGTAGCGTTCCATTGTTGCCTTCAAATACTGCAAACTTAAGCAGCTCACTAGGTTTTGAAACAGAGCACTATATAATGAATGTGTGCTATTCATCCATCCATAAGGAACAGAACAGTTTTAGGTTGACCTTTGGAGATCACTAAACACAGCATCAACTCTCTGCCGGCTCCACCCCCAAGGCCTTGTATCCTCCTCATTCTCCACTGAGACCACTTCCTACTTTATGCTAGTGGCAAAAACTAATAATCAAATCTATCGCTGCACAGACACAATGGTCTCTTTGGAAAGCCCCTGCCAAGCTAGTAAACATTTTTCTCTGGTTTTCATGAACACAATTCTTAATCGATGCACCAACCCAATGAGAAGTTGCTTCATACTCTGAAACATTTTTGTGTAATTTGTCTGTCTAGTGTCTTCTTCCATAACCACAGAGGAGAGTCTTAGCAAGTGGCAGAGATGCAGAAACAGGCCTAATAGTGACAGGCTCGACTTGCAGGTGAGGTCACAAGTAATAAACACTAATGAATACCAGATTAGTCTTGGCACAATCAGGCTTACTGCAATACAGACTTTATACTCCTCAAGAAGAGCTTTATTTCAAGTTGAGTGGTGAGATTGTTGACACAGGAGGGTAAAAAAAACTTCTGTCAAGTTCTCACCCTGTCTGAGGCTCTCATTCCACAGCTGTACGTTATGTACACACGTTGCATTTGCAAGCGACTCTTCGATTTGTTAGGCTGTTGGCAAATTTGTCACCCTCGCCCGGTGGAAAGCAAATAATTTATTTATTTGAGTTCAACATAATAAGAAGCATTACTCCACCGCTTGGCAGTGATGCCTTTTTTATGCTATCAAGTGCAAAAGCGCATTGTTGGGGCTTCGTTAAGGAGCAGGTTTGGTTATTAGCAATAATTAATTATCAAAGATAATTATTAAAAATCAATAGAACACTGATTAGAATCAACAATAGCTTATTAATCCTTCAAATCAACAATCATCAAAGATAACTATCAATTGTCAAAATCAATAGAATAGTTATAAGAATTAATATTGCCAGGGCACCACCCTGGAATCAGGGACTAATAACCTGACAGTATAGCAGTCTCAATATAGGATTGTTCTCTTAGGAAAGTCAACGTCCGGAGAAAATTGACATTCAAAAGGTAAACAATGAAGGCTTGAATCTGAGCACTGACATCCCCTGCCAGCCCTTGACACAGGTGCATGCAGAACAATCCCAAAACACTTCTCTTTAAAGTATAACAAAGTTTATTGATGCAGTGATATAAATTAATAATCAATACAATGCAGTCAATAAACTTCCAACTTCCAACTACAAACTAAACAGTAACATGATTATGGTAACAGATAAGCCTATAATACATGAGAGGAGGGTAGGTGTGTGTGTGTGAATGGGTGTATGTGTGTGTGTGTGTGAGGAGAGAAGGAGTGCACAAAATGGCGGGCGTGGCTCTCATGGAGAGTACGTCATTCAAGGTTTCCGGCCAGAGAATGTGGCCGCGAATGTGGGCAGAGAGGCTGGTTAATGGCATCTGCCCATTTAACGCGTCTCCGCTGGTATGATAACTTAGGGACAAATCCAAGTTATATGTTCACCAAATGTGTGTGTGTGGGTATGTTTATGAGGGGTCGTGTGTGTGTGCAGTTAGTACAAGAGAGAGAGAACAGGGCGATGGCACTGAAGCCGGTTTAGCGATCGTGGGAGAGATGGCAAACTGTTAGTTTTATCACTCAGAGACACGGTGAACGGCTCGTAATCTGTCCACCGCGGTCATTGGTTCTTTATTGGATAAACACAGTGTGCCGATCTCACCGACGATGACGGAAATGAACAAACAGCCCAACGTGGTTGGACGACAACACAGCCAATCTTATTCGTGGTAACAGTGATTTACAGTAATACCTTGAGTATTATTAGAAGTAATGAGCGGATTCAGCGGTCCGTAAACTGTACAAGCAATAACCTTGATACACAAGAATAACACACTTTAATAATCTATCTCTGCCCAGACATAAACCTCTTACTTGAATCGCATGAGGATGCAGGTAGAATGTGTGTTTGTCCGGAGGCCGTTTCCTCACTCTGTCTGCGGGCGGTACGGCGGCTGATTCTCGGTGGGTTGGCAGAGATATCAGTGAAGTCGACTCGGTTGAAGAAGGAAGACAAATTCTTTCTTCACTTCTGCTTGCAAAAGGGTGAGACACGGATTGCTCGGCAGTCTCCTTCAGATCCGTTAGCGTGCTCGGTGAAACACAGAGAATCTAAGCTCGTCCAGCGAGATGGAGATTGTATGGCCAAAATTCAGGTACTTACGTTACTTCCTTGGGCAACGAGGCTACACCTGGGAGCAGCAGGGCTGCAACTAGACGTGGCACATAATGTCGCTGGAAGCAAGCTTAGGAGGAATCTCCAGAGTTTTATACTCTCGATGACATCATGGTTGAGGGACACGTTCTGTCTGTAAAGTGAGCAAGGCTTGATGGGATCTGTGGTCTGTTTGGACTCCCTTTGTTTTCATGTTATCAGGCTTTGAGTGTTCCTACAGGTCGAGGTCAGGCTTTATGACTGTGAGTAGGTCTGCCTTTGTCTCCTATCTGAGCACATGAGGCCCAACAGCATAGAGTTAAGACATGCCTGTAAATGGTGGGGAAATTATACATTTTTTAAGCTTTAATGTAATTAAATGGCAACAGGTCGGAGTAATTTTTTTATACTTCTCTGGAAATGCTAGACAGGACATAGGGAGGGAAGAAAGGAGAAAAACTATTTGCTTGCAGCAAGCAGAAATATATTTACCAAGGAGGATTTAGTCAGCACTTCTGTGCATTCTGGTCCTAAGGATTTTCAATTTGACATCTATGTTCAGAGCAAAAAATACCAATAGAATGCATTTGTTTCCATTTCCGGCTATTTGCCATGAATTACTATATAAATATGTTATTCAATCCTCCTGAATGCTTGGGCTTCAGAGGAAACATGTTGATACTACTGCTTCTTTTCTTCAACTCTAAATAATTGAATAGAAAAGAGGGCCTCTACAGTCTTTTTATTGAGTTTTTGCGGGAATCTTCAACATCTGTTTTACTGTGCAACACCACACACACATCTCAAAACAGGCTAGGTGACAAAAAAGGCACTCCTTCTATCTTTGAGCTTTTGATAAAAAGGAGTACGAAGAAGCCCAGCATAGGTACAGTACAATATGGTCAGCCTCCAGTGGGTTTCCTTGCAGTAACTTTTGTCATCCACCAGTTACTGCCTGGGGGCCCTGACACACTCAACATAGCATATTAAAAACATGTTGATGAGAGTGAAAACAACATGGCTGAAAGGGGAAAAAAAAGAGATGTGTAGCGTTTTACATCTCCCTTAAGTGTCTGCTTCAGGGACAGTTTATGTGCTAGAGATAGTGGTTCTTTGACACTGTCATCTTCTGTCACGTCGCAACAGCTAGTTGCGATCAAGCTTCCACAAAAGTCAATCCTCCACCTGCTCATTCTTTGGGTGCTGTATAATGCGTGCAACTCATCTTACTCTTTGTGCAGAATGTCTTGGGGCCTTTATGATAATGAATGCATGATCTGGGTCTTCCCCCACTAAAACATTACAATAAATAAAACATTTTAGTCCAGCAAGGCAGCAGAACTTGTGTGTGTGTGGGTTTGTGTGTGTGTGTGTGTGTGCGTGTGCATGTGTGTGTGTGTGTTTCCTAGTATTTAAGAGCAAAAACCATAACAGATATACCCACACGTTATTGTTTAATGCTTCGGAGAACAATCCAACAGGGAACCCAATCCATTCCCATTTGCAAGACAAAAAAGCACAATGTATAATTAAAAGTGTAAAGTGTAATAATGTAATTGTTGGAGTGTTGATTAGCATTAAATAGCACTGCAGAAACATGACTGTAAGCCATATTTAGCATACTTAATTTATTAATCGAGCAAGCTGTTGTTGCTTCTCTTATGTAAGCTGGAGGAGGTATGAAGACTTCAGCTGGGTGTGAACTCTGATATAACAGTCACAATTGTGACTGCTTATATTAACTCCAACACTTATTTGAACAGATAGCGTATATGCAGTTATCATGTAAGAAATGCAAACACAGCCATCACCTACAGCTCCATTTCTTGGAAAAGTGACTCTCTGTGTAATGCACAGACATTAAGAAGTAATATGCAAATGTTCGAAAACCGGAAAATTGCATATAGTGAAAGCAGTTTATCTTATTTCTCATTTATTATATTATTTGAGTAAACCTGGTACTTTTTAATCTTTTCTGCTGATCAAAGTTGCTTTTTTAACTTACAGCTCCATCTAAAAGATAATGTATTTTGTTTCACAAGAACTGAATACCACAGTGGAATATTAGCCTACAGTCTCGGCAAGGCCTCAAAGGCATCCTCCAACAGGCTGCAAGTTTGCGTATCAGAGAGAGTTAGCAACATGGAGCCGTTGGTGGACATGCAGATAGAAGGTTTGCTAGTAAAAAGTAAAACAAATGGCAAAAATCTTTTTCAGAAGCACTTTAATTTTTAAAGATTGCTACAGGTGCAAAAAAAAAAGAAAAGAAAAGAAAAGAAAAGAGAAACGAGTACAAGAAAAATTTTTCTTTGCCATGAGAATTAAAAAATATAATTAAAAAAATGATACATCATGTTATTCATACATCAGAGACAGAAGCCACTGTTTACTGATAACCCAGGGCCTTTTTGTGTGCTATTGTGAATGGGTGCAAAAGTCTGAGGCCACTAGTGAAAATGCTTCTATTTTTCATTCTTTTCTAATTTAATATTATTTTTGCAAATTAATTTCAAATTACATTATTAGCATAACAATTTGTGTGGAAAGTTTTATTGAAAAAGCTGCATGAATTTCAGAATTTCTTAGTATTAGTATGAGCCTCTTTTGCTTTAATGGCAGCATGTGCTCCAGCTGGCATGGACTCCACAAGTTTGAACAAAACCTGATGATCCATGTTATCCCAGCATGATTTGATAATGTTCCACAGAACATCTTCAATGAAAGCAAGTAAATCTGACCTTTTGTACTAAGAGATTTTCAGTGTGGTCTCGGACATTTGGATCCCACTGGATGTCCTTGCCTCTTCCACAGCCATAACTTTTACCTTGCACAAAATTAACGGTTGCACTTTATTTTAGAGTTCTTGTACTTTCAGTATAATTACAGTGTACTTACCCAATAAAGTACTGAGTAATATTAGGTAATAACATGTACTTTATATGGGTTAGGGTTAGGATTGGGGTTAGGTTTAGGGTTAGTACCTAGTAATTACTATAGTTGTTGTAATTATATATTATGTAATTGCAGAACAGTACTGTAAAATAAAGTGCTACTGAAATAACACTAGTCAATGTTTGCAACAGTTAGGCTTCAATTTAGAGTTTTTTTTATTTTATTTTATTTATTTTTTTATCCACCTGTGTGACATTCACTTTTAATATCCTGGTTCTATTTCTTTATGATTATTTGCTCATTCTCCTTCACCCACTTTCCCGTTCATCAGTCACAACAGATCGAAGCGCATGGCAGCTGCCCTGGCTTTGTTATGCCATCACACTGAAACTCCACATCTATTATGCAGTTTCACATTAATATTTTAAATCAGTCTTCAAATTAACGTACATCCTCCCTTAAGAGTGGGCTGTGATGCTTAGAAGAGCTTGTTTCTTGATGGCTTTGATATTTTTCAACTCTTCTTTAACACTTCAGGATAGTCAGAGTGCCCTCCATTGTCCAATTACTGTACTGCACACATTGTTTGTTAAGGCAAAAATGGTCAGAGAATTTTCTGTGACTTCTAAGCCAGCGCCAGTTCATTTCAGTTGAATTTTGATCACAAACTTAAGCCATGTTTTGTTTCAAATCTCCAGCTAGCACACTTCCCACAGTTCATGAAATAATTCGATGAGCTCAGTGTGCTGTCCTGTGTTAAAATATTTTCTATTGAAATAGAAAGTT